>NC_134321.1:18132489-18437375 GCF_964195595.1 Calonectris borealis
GCCACCAGGAGCTTTGTGTTCTCTATTACCAGTGAACACAAGATCAGACTTGGGACTCAGACTAGTTTACCTCTAATGAGCCTCAGTTTTGAATCAGCTCTGAAGAAGCGCTCCTGTCTCTCTTTTTAAAGGCATCACTTTCCTCTATTTTCCCTGTCATCACCACATAATGGTAAAATGTTTTAGTGGTCTTATATTTAAATGTGTAAAACAACCGGTGCTGCCAGGGAACTGACTTTAGCACCTCTAAAACAATGAAAAATATCAGTGAAAAGATGCCTCCAAGAAGCAGAAAACAGAGATGTAACATGGCATCCAGATAAATTTGTCCACTATCCAAGTGACATGGTAGGATTTTTCTCAAAATATTTGCATGTTAACATAATATGAAATATATCTCTGTCCCTCAAAGGGGCCATTCCGTTTTTGACTGGATCTCTGAGTAAGACAGTGCTGCCTGATGTTCTGCCTAATTTTCTTCAGTTAAGTTGCCGACCACTACTGTTCACCTCGATAAATTATTTTCCTTTCTCTCAGTAGTTACATACTATGAAAAGTTATAGAGGGCTGATCTCTTTAGGGAGCATTGGAGGTTAGTGGGTAGAACAGGACAAAGCAATTTACAGTCAATTTCTGTTGATTAGGTTATGGTCTTTGCCATGACTTTTTCTTTGAAAATCAGGATAATAGCATATCTAACTTTTAAAAATCAGCTTGAGATTTATTGCTGCAAATTGGAGATGCCATGGATTCTTATTATTTAACCATTATGTAGCCCAGATATAATGTAGCTTTTTCCTCCTGATTACCATGCTACCTGTTGTTCTCTATATGTTTTGAAATGCTAAAGCCTTTCTAAATAGAAAATGGCCAAAGCTCTGTGCAATGCTCCATCCATACATGCAGAACACTACTGAAAAGTCAATTGATTCTCCCAGTTTTGTTATATACTTTATGCAAATGTAATTTGATTGAAATGGAAGAGGTTGCTATGTAGTGTGAAGGTCTCAGTCCCCATCCCTGTCTTAGCTCCTTTGAGCAAGCAGTATGCCAGGGAGGAGTGATGAAGCATGGCTGGAAGTCTGTCCGGCTGATGACCTTCAAGCTGTCAAAGCTGCTTTTAAAGCCGTAGTCGGGTAAACATAATTGGCAGACCCAGTTCTGCTGAAAATTGAACAAAAATCCGAATCAAAGATCCCTAAGTGCACTTGAACACCTCGTTCCTATGCATGCAGCTACTAACCGTGGGAAAGTTTTTTCTAGATTAAAAACTGCCTGTAGAACTACATATTCAAAGCATTTAAAGCACAGGTAGCGATGATACAGCCTTCCTTTTATAGCCCTCTCATTTTGGCAGCAGTGAGACTCCTACATAGCTCACGAAGAAATTTAGTTTTCATAGCTTAGCTGCATTATGGTCTCTTCTCTGTGATTACGAATTAGCATCACTTGGGACGATGAAATCTTTAATGCTGCTGTAGATTTGGAAATAATTTTCATGCCTTATTTTTCCTATGTTGTACTTAGGGATATATGCAAATACCTCGTTCAGTGTTGTGAATTCCCAGAGGTCACTTCAATTTAAATATACAGTCTTTGCTGAATCTTTTAGTCATGCTGTGTTTTAGTTTTGCAAGCTGTAAAATCAGGGCTTCTTTCACCAAGTACTGTAGTGGGAGTCCTCTTTTCCCTCCCTGTTTTCTTGGGAGTTCAAATTTCTTTTTTCCTCTGGTCTTCCTCTCCAATTTCTACAGATTTTTTGCACTTATATTCTTTGCTGTTGCCACAGCAAAACAATATTAAACAAAAGCGGAATTTGTTACTGTTATACAACTGAAAAAAATTTCTAATAATTGGTGCAACTGGCAAGTATGTAGAAATACTATAGAAAGATTTTATCAAATAATAACTGTAATTACACAAAGTAGAGGATATTAAAATCTCAGTTTGGTCTAGAATTGCGTAACAAATTTTTTAATGGGACACTATAACTTTCTGCCCACATAGCTTAAAATGACCTTGATGTTAGTGAGGTCTCTAGCCTCATCCAAGTGAATCATTAAGAATGAAAAAAAATGACAGAATCACAGTCACCTAATCCACTCCTCTGTGCAAATCAGGGTCAGCTAGAGCAGGTAGCCCAGGACTATGTCCAGCTGGATTTCAGTATCTCCATTGAAGATCAGCCCAAGTACAAAGCAACTAATACCTTTCACTGAGAGATTTTTCTGTATTTTCTTTTTCAATGAGAATGGCAGAGTACCCCCCAAAATATTTACAGAATCAGAACAGAACTCTTTCAAAACTACTGCAGAACCCATAATTCTGATAAAGAATGTGCACAACAGCGATTCTGTGAAATTAAATGCAGGTAAAGTATCTTTTAATTTAGGAGGTAGTAGTCAGAATTGCAGAATTTGTAACTAAAGAACACATTTTTAGAGTTTTTTGTATTCTTATACTGCTTGGTAATTCCACTTTCAGGAAAAGCTTGTACCAAATAAACTGACATTTCAGTGACTTCCAGCTTTTCATTTCCCAGTGTCCATACCTCAGTTCATGTTTTGTAAGGGGAAATGATTAGCTGTAATGACAGTATAGATATAGAAAAGATAATTTCAGTTTTAGAAGGGAAGGATTTGAATTGGTGCCTACTCTACAAAGGCATTAAAAAAGCCCACATATAGGTAAGTAAAACAGGAGAGATGTACACACAGAAATCACCTGTATGGCAATAACAGTTTGAAAGATGAACCTAGAGAAACGTACACAGACTTTCTGGCCAGACTCTTACAGAAGCTGAGAAACCTCCCTGACAAAACTTTGCGTTATCATAGATTTAATATAGTGTCTTGAAAAAAACTCCAAAATAAACAAAAAATAACTCTCTGTGTCTCAGTTTCCAACCTGTAAAACTCCTAACTGTGAAAGGTAACAAAAGCTTTAAATGCCCCTGAGGTGTATCTGACTTGATACTTTTTTGTTTCTTTATCCCTCTATTCGGTGGAGCAGGTGAACATGCTTGCACAAAATGTGATCCATGAGGCTTAGAGCCAAAAGAGATAAGGTATTTGCAGCGGAGCTTACGGGAATTGAGTTACACAAGCTGTTATTTTAACATGATTCAGTAAGTATGTTTGAAGCCCGTTCTCTCTTTCAGATGAGAGTACATGGTATTTTTTTAGAGCTTCTGATATTTGCACCTACTCTGGGAGCAAATATGCCAAAAAAAAGTTCTAACAGCTTTTTTTTTCCCTCCATGCAGCCTTTCATAGTGACTGCCTCTCCTCTCTGTAAGCCTGCTGAATTACCATCTTACCTATTCATCTTAGAATGAGAGGTGTTGGGGTGAAACAGGAAAAATTTAGGAGTAAGTCTGAAAGAGTGTAAGGATGAGTGTGCCTGGTAGTTTGGATGTGTGTGTGACTGGAAAAAAAATGTGCAAAGTAATTTTTTATGCTTTGATACAAACACCTTTTTTCTTCCAAAGGAGAATTAGTTTGAAAAGACAAAATATATACCACAGGACCCCAAACCAGGAATTCCCAAGAAAAAGATGTAACCCTCAGGACAAGATACTCTGTTTTTACTTTGATGTCATCACACAGCCAAACTATCCTCAAGGAAGCTGTATTAAGCAGATTTTAATGTGTTCTTTAGTCTCAATGACATTTAAATATAAATGGCACTGAGCATTCAAGCCTCTTTTCCTCTCGCTCTTCCCTCATCTCTCAGGCAGTCCATTATTGTTGTTCAGCTGAAAGAAGATAACTTCTTCTTGTGTCACTTGAGCAAAATACAAAACCAGCAACATTCAAAATTTAACTTACCTTTCAAATCCATGGTATTTAAGGTGCACTAACATCACATGAAAACCAAAAGATTCACTAAAACTGGGAATGCTATAAGCAAAATATTTATACCTGCCTCAGATGCCATACTTGCTCTTCCCTCAAATTTACTTCAGTTTACTAATAAGGACCTTTCTCAAGCCTTCCTTCTCCTGGACAACTTCTTTTGACTTGGAAGCAGAAGACAACTACATAGGTGCTAAGTGATTTATTTCTAAATGCAGCTTTCCTACCTTAGTTATGATTTTTTCCCTGTTTTTCTCTTTACAGAAGCGAAATGCTGATAATGACTTGGTGAGTAAGGCTTGATTTTGTCTGGGCTACTGAGAGAGATTTATAGTGACAGGAATATTCTTACTGTGTTCACAACACGTTTCTGTGAGTCCAGTCTGAGCAAATGGATATTTCTGAGTGTGTGTGACAAGGGGAGTAGCCCAGAGTTGCTTGTTTTAGGCAGTAGGACTAACTAGACAGTTCCTTTCCAAGCTCTGATGGAAACTCCTGGACAAGGAAAGAGAATGAACAAATGATTTTTAACTTCATTGTATTTGAATAAATAGCAAAGTTGCTTGAAGTCACCTCTGTATCTCTAACAGACATCCATTCTATGTTGGTTTTATTTTTACGTGTATTTTATGTTATAGTTATTTCCAAGGAGGGCAAGAGACCTCATCTCTGAGGCTGCTTCCACTTGGCACCTGGACTCCACTTCAGCAATGCTTAAATGCTTTGATTGTTTGGGGACCTTCTTAATCAACCAGCCAGAGATCAGGCCCACCATAAAAAAACCCAAGGTTCTTTCCAGTGCTGGTTTTGCTGCAAGAAGCAGACCTTCTTGTTGTGGAGTTGCTAAGGAGTCATATCTGTTGTTACCTATGCTTTCATATAGTCTCCAGCAACTTTATATCTTAGCATTCAAAGAAAATAAATATTGCCCTACCCATTTCCTTGTTTAAAGAAGAATGAGCCCCAGTTGTGAGGAAAATGAGAATAACATAGAATGGAATTTGGAGCCATCTGGAATTGTTTAGGTCTATTTTTAAACAAGATGACTACTTATATCCCTGCTCTAGGAGTCATCTGCTCAACTGATAATTACAGTCACTAATACAGAGAGGCAGCAGTAAGTTGTTGTGCTCTTTGACTAACCATAAACAAAAGTCACAGTCTCAGTAGAGAAAAAAAAACGATTCTGGCAGTATCTTTGCTGTAGTGGTAGTATTTTGTTAAAGAGGCTATAGTTATAATTTGTGAAATAGCACCATGATGGCAGTGTGATAGATATCCAAGGAAACACAGCGGTGCTCCAGTTCCTATGATTAAGTCTTTCCTGTTTTGCTTTGGAGTGATAGAATGTCCTGCTGTGATTTCTTTTTAAAAATATGATTATGGCTGATTAACAGAGACATCAGTGTAACAGCTAGCTCTTTTTTTTTTTTTTCATTTTTCAATCTACAGGTTGTCAATGGGATAGAAATCTGTAGCATGAAAATTGATAGTAAAGTAACTTCCCGATTTGCCCACAATGTCATCACCAGTCAAGCTGTCAATCGTGGAAACGTGCACAAAGAAGTCTTCTTTGATGTTGAACTCCCTAAGACAGCCTTCATTACCAACTTCAGCATGTGTGTAATCTTTACAATATTGTTAGAGAAGACTAAAAAATCTGTGCAAATGTTCATTTTTACTTTGCCATTTGATAGGTTTCTAAATGCCTCCTGGGTAATTTTCTGGTCCTATTAACTTAACATGCAAGATACTTGGAGAAAGGCAAACATTGGTACATCTATAGAAAAGATGACTAATTTTCAATTATTTCTATTCATCATCATGGACCTTCGGGAATGGGGGATCTTCTCTGGCGATCCATTCACCTTTTCAGAAATACCACTTACTTACTCTGGTGTTATCAAACCAGAAAAGTTCCATTACTTAATTTCCCTGATGGCATTATAGCTTAATTTGTCGCTTCATTTAAAAATGATATTTGAATGAAAGGGAGGAAATGCAGAGAATTGTTCCTTTACATTTGTACCTTTACTTGCAATAATATGCAATTCTCACACCATTATGAGGTTTAATTCAGTTTAAACATGTCCATTTCTGCTAATCACACTATGCCTATTTTATTTTCAGTGAAAAGAAACAGTAGCTTTTAGGGCACAACTACTCTTAATGCATGCTAGAACTTTTATTATAGGATGAGATGAATCCCCTATTGAAATGCCTGTTTAATAGTGTAAGGAGCCTAAGGATGAAATGTTCAGCTGTAGACAGCTACATTTGGACAGATGAGTCTCACCCAGAGAGTCGTCTTGCCATTAGATGAGACGAGATTGTCAAGCTGCTGAAGTGTAGGAATAAGGCAGATGTGAGTAGTGTTGCTATCAGCCCAGTTTTGATCTAATTCATTTTCAAAGTAAAATTTGGTTTGGATTCTCTTAAGATACTGAGCACAGACCTCTTCATTCCAGCTAAATTCACTGAGAAGACTAGCTTCAGTGAAAGTGCTCAAATCTTGGCAATATCAGGTTCCTGAAAGTGCTGTTTAGCAAACCAATCAATAAACAGAGAATTGCCAATAGTAACTTTTCATGTATCGGTGCAAAACATTCAGCTAAACTAAGACTTTTTCATCTGCAGGACAATTGATGGTGTCACTTATCCTGGAACTATAAAGGAAAAAGAAGTTGCAAAAAAGCAGTATGAGAAGGCTGTTTCAAAGGGACAGACTGCTGGTCTCGTCAAGTAAGAATGAGGTCTTGTGTGGCTTCCACACCATCATCCTATAGCAAATTGTGAGATTGGAAATACCTTGTTCTGGCATATTTCTGAAGTTGTTTTTTACAGGACCAAAGAAAAATCATTAAGTTAAGAGTTATTGTAGTATAAACTATAAAAAGGAAGTACAACTTCTGACTACGCAAGCAGTATCTGCAATTATGGAAGGACTGTTTCTGCAATTTTACTGACTTTCTATGACCTGTTCCTGGGATTAAGCTCACTGGGAAACTTGAATAAATTCTACACTGTTTGAGTATGATTTTACCAACAGATCAAAATTCCCATCTTTGTTTTACTCCTTTTTGAAAATCATACTCCACCAACCCAAACAATAAATATTGTGAAGGAGGATAAAGATGTTAATTTTCTTACCCACTTAAATACAGAGCTTCAGGAAGAAAAACGGAAAAATTCACTGTCTCAGTCAACATTGAAGCAGCCAGTAAAGTCACTTTTGAACTCACATATGAGGAACTGCTGAAGCGACAGTTTGGAAAATATGAGATGTTCATCAAAGTAAAACCGAAGCAGCTTGTCAAAGATTTTCAGGTAAATGGTAACCTGTATCAAATTGGATACTGTAACTTAAGAGATGATGAAATTCTGTACATCTGTTGAAAGTGGAGTACCATGGTCATTCCCATTGGTTCACAGGTGAGCTAAAGGCCCATGGAAATATTTCTAATGAATCACGTGGGTAGTCCAGTATGCTTTAGTGCAGGTTTTTATTTGTAAGCCTGACAAATTGGCTCAGGTACTAAGCCTCCAAAAGAAATTATATATGGAAACCCGAAAAAGCCATTACGATGCCTTGGGGTAAAACAGAAGACTAATAGCTTTTATAAATGCCTTTATAGCATAAACTACACCTTTCTCACACCACCATGAAACTACATCATCTTCAATTACAGTGATACATATATTGCATTCTAGAATACTGAGGCTTTTATGTGCCAAAACTTGTCATTGATCACTCCTATCTGCCTTGCTAAAACCCAGCTCTAAGGCAAAATTTGTCTCCTTTGTATGCTCAGAAAATGATGTGTAAAAATCATTACAAAACTCAGCATCTATAAGAGTTTATGCAGCATTATTTTAAACATACTATGATAGAAGGCATATTGAAATGTAGGTCGAAGTTGGGCACAACTCACAGGTAATGGCTGGGTTATATTTTTGAAGGACTTGAGTATTTATTGACATTTTACAAAATTCCAGTATCTAGCTTTCAAACAAGTTATGTTTCTATTAAGGTTCATTTGTTTCTAGCTTTATTTTTAACTTCTATGTATAAAAAGGCCTGTTTGGCTGATGGCGTGTCCACACAAGTGTGGATTTGGACTGCCATTATGAATTACAAAATTTCTTTTGCTTTTATGAAAATCCCTCTTTCACATCTGTAGTTGCCTGCTGATTCTCCTGTAAATGGCTAAGTTGATATATTGTGAGGTAATCGATGACAATTAATTTTCAATTAATATTTCAGATTGAAGTAAATATCTTTGAGCCCCAGGGTATCACTGAGCTGGAAGCAGAAGGAACGTTCATCACCAATGATCTACAAAATATAATTAAAAAAAGTTTTTCAGAGAAAAAGGTACAATGACTATTGCCTTCCATAATTTATTTATTACAGTTATAATTCTGAAATAATAATGTCAGTGCAAAAGTGCTGTAGTGGCTAGCAATGGAAGTGAGAGGAAAAAAAATGGAGAAAATACACTAAAGGTTTGTCTGTGCAAATGAGCTCTGAATTCCAAGCTAGCAAGTTGAAGGCCATCTCCATGCAATTCAGAAGCCACGTAGCTGTTAGCGTGGTACTGTACCCAAACTGGTAGGCCTTGTCCCACAGCAGTAGTTGGAAACCTGGATACTGATAGGACTATTTCTTACAGAAGAACTGAGTCAGTAACAAGCAGTTTTCTCATGTATGGAGGTGGTAGAATTCCTAAGCCACAAACTGCCCAACAGCCTTATCAAAGGTGTCATTCAGAGTGGAGGACTGAACCAAGGAAGAAGGGGAAGTAAACATATGAAGAAAGCTCTAGATAGCAGCCTTCACATATCGGTTACCCATCAATAAATATATAAATACGTATGGATACAAACTAATACCTAACCTGATAAAACAGGTTATTCTCATGTCTGTGAATATAAATAGACTAGTTTTACAAAAATGCAAACTTCTTTGTGTTCTATAGAAAATTTTCAGCTCTTAAGGTTCAGATCTAATGAAGGCTTTTCTTTTCAGGGGCATATCTCTTTCAGGCCAACTCTTGATCAGCAGCGAACCTGTGCAAATTGCTCACAGTCTGTCTTGGATGGAGATTTTACTGTAAGATACGATGTGAAGAGAATAACTCCAGATAATTTGCAGGTAAATCTGACAGTTGGAAATTTTGAACTGTTGAACAGCTTAGCTTGCATAGTAAAGGTCAGGGAGCAGCAAGGGCCAGCTGTTCCCTAAAGGACAAGGAGCTGAGTGTGACAACACAGCTGACAGCACAGGGGCTTCGCCAGCCAAGAGCCCATTCCCCACAGTACCTGAGCAAGGCAGACCCAGAGGTGGTAGTCAAATTCAACTGAGAGTCCAGGTCATCAGGCAAGTTTGTGGTGATGAGGCAGCCCGAGGTCAAGGTGAGAAGTCAGTCTGCAGGGTGGCATCCAGATCAGTGGAGTCCATGGACAGGAAAAGGTATGGCTGTGACACAGCTGGAGACAGGTATTCTTACAGTGTAGCTCAGGCAGGGACTAAAAGCCCAGGCTTGCGCTTAAATGAAGCTCCTGGACCCGTGGACAGAGGTGAAACTAGTCAGGACCATTAAAGCCTATTAGTCCACTCAGGGGCTAGACACTAAATTAAAGTAATTTCTTCTTTATCCATTTTATCTTTATAATATACAAAAGTCTTTTTTTTTTTTTTACATTTTATTTTTCAGATTGTCAATGGCTACTTTGTACACTTCTTTGCACCAACAAATCTTCCAAAGTTGCCGAAGAATGTTATTTTTGTAATAGATATTAGTGGCTCAATGTCTGGAAGAGAAATAGAACAGGTAAGTTATTACATTACTATGAAGTCCCAACGAAGAGCCTCTGTTGTGATGGAAAGGACATGGTGGCTTATAGTGCATATGTGCTGCTTAAGCTATACGAAGTGGTTTTATGCTGTGACCTCTGTAATGCTCAGTACCGTAAGTGCTAGTTTGAAGCGTTACTGTGGAACAAAATTCTATACATCTAGGCTATATTTACTTACAGATGTTATTAGTTCAAAACTCAATATCAACATTTTCAGAAAGCTCTGTCACGTGTACTGGACAGTTCCAAAATTAAAATGTGCGTACAGTATTATGTGCATTATCTATGTTTTTCATTCTGTCTCCTCTGGGAAGCGGCAGCTCTTTTCATAGTTAGGACTCCTCATTCTAAGCTAATGCTCAGAATTTTCAAGTTTTGGTGCTGCATCAAAATATCCACACTTGCTTGCGTATGAGCTTCTCCACCAACCTGTAACTACCCATTTCCCATCACTTTCAATTTGCCACGCCAGCTTACCTCAGTGTAAGCAATGATCCATGACATGAGACCCGATTTTCCTCTCAGCTACAAAGATTTACCAGATGTAATTGCAACTGGCTGACTTCTCTAGAGTTACTTGAAAATAGACACAGGGACTGGCAAGGACAGAACAAGCTCAGAGTTTTTGCATGACATACTGTGTAAAAGTTAAAAATACCCAAATGCTGAGAGATTAATCATGTAAAATCTATTTAATCATGTAAGCACCTATTTCGTTAAATATTGAACCACACATTCTTGTCTCATAGACAAGAGAAGCACTTCTAAAAATCTTAGATGACATTGAGGAAGATGACTTCTTCAATTTTATACTGTTTGGTAGTGAAGTACACACCTGGAAAGAAACATTAATCAAGGCCACTCCTGAGAATTTGGATGAAGCAAGGAAGTTTGTTCGGGGCATTAACACTGAAGGCAGTAAGTATTTTACTGGACTTGCCAATAGGTTGTTGTGTAAGTTAATTTATCAATTCAGTCTGTGAACACAGTACTACAGCTTTTTTTTTTTTATTATTATTACTGATGAGACACTCCTAAAGTTGAAATTTACTCAGAACATGACATCTATTTTTCCTTAGCTTTCCGAAGTCCAGGTACTTCTCTATCTAAACATCCCCCTGCTTGCAAACCCAAATCTTTCATTTTCATACTGTAATGAGGTCTTGTCAGATTTCAGTGAAAAATGGGCCTTTATTTTGACTGACTGTGCTGAAACCAAATTTCTATGTCTATCTTGCAGTGACAAATTTACATGGTGGTATAATGAGGGGAATTGATATGCTGAATGCTGCTCATGAAGCAAATCTTGTGCCCAAGAGAAGCGCTTCTATAATTATCATGTTAACAGATGGCCAACCAAACGTAGGTAAGTTTGTGCTGGATGGAATAACAGAGAAAGTGAATTAACAAACAAAAATATGCTCAGTTAAAATTGGCCTCCATCTTTGACTTCTGGATGTTTTCATGATTTAAATGCTACTATACCAGCATCATACTACTAAAACAAGTTTTTGACAATGCCTCCTAAGAAATCCGAACATGACTAGCCACATTTCATTTTGTGATAATTTTATCTATTTATGAAGAAAACTCAAACTTTTTCTGGTTTGATGCAGGCATATCAAATACTCAGGACATTCTGGCGCATGTGAAAAAAGCCATTGAAGGAAAATATCCCTTTTACAATCTTGGTTTTGGCTATGGTGTTGACTACAGCTTCTTGGAGAAGATGGCATTGGAGAATAATGGATTGGCCCGTCGGATTTATCCTGACTCTGATGCAGCTTTACAGCTTCAGGTACAGTAATCACCACTTAAATTAGATGAGAGATACGTTAATTCAGATAACTATACAGACGTTCTTATTTTGAAATAATCAAAATCCCAAAGTGTAATCTGGTACTGAGATACTCAAGAGTCTGCTGTAATCAGAATATTAGTTGCATTTAATTTTCCCCTTCCCTTAAATGAGCAGAAGATGGAAGGACAGTAAAAGGGAGATACTGTGGGCTACGGAAGAGGGTTCAAATCTTGGCATAGGGTGACACAAGTCACGGTTCTGAAGGACGCTTTGGTGTGCAGCAAAATTGCTGCAGTCATTACATCTCCCATACCTCACAGGTCATGTAGTGAATGTCACGTCAAGGGAAGAGGAGGATGACAGAGCATAAAGGCTCTAGATATTCTGTCTTTAGGAACTTACTGCAAGTAGGTGTATCTTACCATACTCCTGAAGCATTTTATAGTTGTATAAGGCATGAGAACAGGTATAGGCAGCACAGGGTTGACCTTTTTTACTTCTCACATTCCAATAGCAGCCATTCAAAAAATTCACCGAAGAATTTAGATACTGGATTTCATTGCAAGCTCTGCCAAAGTCAAATACCTAGTCTCCTTTGGCTTATGCTGTCATTTCAGCCTCTGCAGGGAATAGATGTAGAAACTTATTTCTACCAAATGGAGTGAAGCTTGGGATCCCTCTTGATTGATGTTGAAGGAACTCATCATCCACAGCATGTTGTTCTCAGATATTTTTCCTCTCTCTTAGTGAGACTGAAGAGTTTGTACGTCCTTTCCCATTTCTATTATTTATAGATTTTTAGGCCTTGTACTCTGACATTTAACTGAGTATTTAAATATTTCTTCTAAAATACACTTTTAGATTTCATTGCTGAAATAGCAGGATGTTTCTGGGTGCAGATCTACCTATGAATTAAAGAAACAATGATAGTTAAATGTATTCCTTCCTTTTTTTTTATCTTGTAGGGGTTTTATGATGAGGTGTCGAATCCCATGCTCACAGATGTGGAGTTAAACTACCCAGAAAATGAAATATCAGACCTAACTAAAAACAGTTTTAAGCATTTCTATGATGGGTCTGAGATTGTGGTGGCTGGGCGCTTTATAGACAACAACCAAAACAGTTTGACTGTAGATGTGAGAGGTGAAGGCGTAAGTATGGATTTCTTTGACTTAAGTAAGGTATTTCCTTGCTGTGCAAAGTGTCTGAATGTTCAAAGCTGGCAATACTTAAAATATTTACTGGTATTTCTTTACCTCAGTGACAGAATGTGTTACTGCATATGTGAGAAACTAAATGTGCCAAAGTCATTGCTTTTAAAACTGCAAGTTACTTGCCTAACTCAGTCAGGTATACTCGAGTCAGTCTGGAACAACTTTGTGCAGTGTGACTGGATTAGCTTTGCTAACAGATTTTTTTTTGTTTGTTTTGTTTTGTTTAGTCTCTAAATACCCTGCCTGGTTCTTTCATGAGCCCAGTGTTCAGTGTTCACAGACACTAATCTTCATTGGGTGAAGAAAACTGATGGATAAGCCAGCTGAATATTTGAAATGCCTTCCTTTTAAAATAGAAGCCTACTTCTAATACGAACCAAGTGATCTAAATACCTCTCCAGATCTGGATTCTGTAAAAATATTTGCCCCTGATATTCAAGAAACACAATACAAATATATAGATCATGTTATCATAAATACTGTGAACTGCATATATACCCTATGCGCTATGGTGTATTAAACATATTATATGAAATTAGGTGTGTTTCAAATACAAATAATGTATTATTAATAAGTTAGCCAGCATATTTGCTTGAACATGTTCCTATATGAAATCGGCATCATAATCAAAGTTCTTTAAATCCTGAGTAGCCAAATTCTAATGAACAAAAATGCCATGTGCCATGTGATTTTGGAAAGTGCATTGTGTCCTATAGCATACACTACTAACCTTCACAGAAGCAATGGAACAAAGATCCTAATACAACACTGACAATTTCCTGGGCAAGTGCTGTGTAGGACCAGACTGTTTTTCAATTTAATAAGATTTTCAGATGTAAAGGTCTTGATTTTGGGAGGTTCTGGAAGTCCCTGGCTACTTATGATACAGAGAAGTTTCCTTATTCCTAACAGGCTAATGACGCCTTGTCATATACTACACGACAAGATGCTGAGCAAACAGCTAAAGCTTTCCAAGAACAAGAATACATATTTGGAGATTACATTGAAAGGCTCTGGGCTTATCTCACCATTGAACAACTCCTGGAAGAACGGTAATTATTATATCTAGAATAACATCTTAGCTATGAACCCGTTAAGCCATCTGACTGGTGCAACTCCTAGGATGTGAAGCTGAAATTCACATCACACTGAGGTGCCAATGGGAAAGCATAAAAAACATTAAGGAAAATCCCCCAACCTGTTCTCTTCCCCAACCTCAGTGTTCCTGTTTCAGGTTGCAAATTAAACAATTTTAAATTATTGCAAATATAAAGCACAATTTTTCTTGGATGGCCACTGGAATCAGAAGTGCTCTTAGACTGTAACAAATATTCCTTATTGATAAATTAGCTGCAGAGAAACGACTTCACTTTAAAGAAAAATATTTAGTCCAGAGTTTAGTGAGTAATTTAGCAATCATTGATGCTAGGAGTCTCTACCTGTATTCAGTATTGCAGCTACAGGAGAAGAAAAGGAGAATCTTACAGCCGAAGCCCTGGCTCTCTCACTAAAATACAAGTTTGTAACGCCACTGACATCCATGGTGGTAACAAAGCCAGAAGACTACAACAATCAAGATGGGATTGCTGATAAACCCATTGAAGGTATAGACATTTTCACAGTTTTACTTTGTTTGAGAAGCCAAGTGTTCCTTTGATGTTCCCTTAAAGAAAGGCTTTCGTGTGGGCAGTTTTAAACATGTATCTGAAAAATCTACTTTCCAAGCCTTGCACATGTATGGTTTATGCAAAATTACTTTTCATTGTAAAGCTCATTTCCATCAAACCGTCCTTCATTACTGAATCATACAGGCAAAATACTATAAATTCAAAATAAGTGTATTTTAAGCTAAATATATAAAATATTACATTAAAAAAACCCCGAAAACCAAGTAGCATTTCTAATCTAATAATCCAGATATATTCAGTTTAGTTCACATCACTTTCTCCTTTATTTTTCTACATACTTCAGCTTAGGAGTAGATGTAGTAACGTCTTTCTACGTGAGAGGGGAAAATTTGCATGAGATCTTCCTCGTGCAGGATATATCAGGTTGTAAAAAAAATGGAGATTATATCTGTAAAACACAGTATTTATATATATCGCAGAGAGAGAGAAGCAATTATATTGGAAGTGCACAATTTGTTCTCAACTCCTCTGATACTTTGGCTAATTATTAACTCCTTGCTCAGTAAAACACTGTGCTTTCATACAGTTCAGCCTCTTTGTTTAACCTGTGTGAAACAAAATGGTTCTATTCCTCTTTAGCAAAGTAAGGCAAATGTTATCCGCTCAGTGCACCCCAAAACCATCCTACCCTCATCTATATGTGTTGTTCAGGCCATCCTCATCTCTCCTTCATTCAACAGGTCTGAGAAACCTCCTGTGAGGCTTTTCAGTCTCTTCTGCTAGCATCCATTATTTTTTCCCAAAACTTTTGCTTAGTGCCCGTAAAAGTTCCTCCCAGGCTCCAAGTGGGCTCTTTGCTGGCTTCTGGATGAAAAACTTTCTCATCTCCTGATTTGGCATGGTAACTTAAGGCATTTTAGCATAACAGAGATGCTTACTGGAGGTTAGTGGGTTTTTCTTTCAACTGGAGTAAATCCTGAAGCCAATTAATTGCTAAGTGCCCTTCAATTCTGAATAATTCCTCAGGCATTCTGCTGATAAAATTTTTGCATTATTTTTCATAACTATCATAATGGGATACTGACATAAAAACACTTCATGTTTAATTTAACATTCAAGTGACTATACTGCATAATGACTTTAAAGTTTACAGCTGGACTCTATAAGATGGAAAAACTTACCCAAACATCTGTGAGAAGTGGCGTCCACTCAGAGTGATCTTCAGCTCTTTGCTTTCCCTTTGCAGGTACTTGTAGTACCAAGGCCCTTTTCCAAACCTCTTTCCAAGTAAATCCTCTTTGTATATAGAAAGTATAGAGCAGTAATAGAAGAAAATACTCAAAATGCTGCTGCTGTATAAGAAAAGAGAATAATTTTTACACACCCTAGAGTGTAGATTCACAAATAGGATTACTGAATCATCCAGTCAGTATTACTAGAATGATGCAAATGGCTTGAAAACCACAAAAGAATAAAACCAATAAGGAACATTTTGCAATGTGGAAATGGCATAACAATAAAACAATTACTAATAGTGCTCTTGTCGTATGCATAATTAATTGCAGTTTTGCTGCCCTACGTAACAGCTTTTTACTTTCAGTGTATTTCTGTTTGATCTACAAATACTGAGTTGTATCATTGGGAAGAAATGGAATTGTAAAATACTGTAAAAAACCTGGTTGAATTGTCAACAGTTTTAATTTTTTTTTCTTAGAATATGTTTTAACAGGGTCAGAATCCTTCCTGTTTCATTATACAACTGAAACTGTAAATTTCTCTTTTTCTTCCTTTTACTTCTTACCTGCCCGTGGTAACAGCTGAAGGTATGTACATTTATTATTAAATTTACTTAATATTTTTAACTGTTAGAGATGGATTTCCTGCATCACTTAGTTGATCGAGGACACAATATTTTCATAAAATTCTTGGTGAATAAATCAAGACTGTGTTATAAATAGATTAAAAACTTTTCAGCTGGAAAAGTTTGTAAATACTGTTTTCAGTGTGGTTCCTCCTATCTCTGATAATTGCAGCATCCCACCATCACAAAATTCAGGCCTAGTACAACTAAGTTGCTTTCCAGGGCTAGCACTGTTGACTCCCAGATACCTGCGTGTAGCAGCCTCTCATACAGGGATGTCTCCATTGATGCAGTGATTGCTACTTCTTCAGCATGAAGCCCTGTCTTCAGCTACCCCTCCGTAGTTCAGATGTAAAAAGAGTAGAAGACTAGACAAACGTGGAAGCAGGTGGTTAAATCTTACTGACTTCCCAGTAGTACAGTTTAGAACAAGATGGCACAGAGGAATCGGAGAAGAGCAGATTGTCCCAGCTCCTTGCAGAGCAAACCCCATGCCTTTGGAGAAGTAACATTTTTGCTGAAAAGTAGGGTGTGCTTTCTGCCTGTTCATGCCATTTGCTTTGTTGCAGTACTAAATAAACTGTTTTGACTAAGTTTTTCTTTTTTAAATATTTAGAAATTTATACATAATTATGAGATTTTGGAGTCAGTTTTGGTAGAAGGAAGGAAGTGGGAGAGATTGTTTTTTGTTCTTTCTAGCCTCTAAAGCAACATTTTGTTTCATTCACAGCACAGGCTGTCACAGCTGATATGCTGGGTAAGTCATTAGTTTAAGTTTCTGAATGAAGTGGCATCTGTCAGAGGAAATTGATTCAGACAACTAAATTACCGGAGAGATAGGAACTGCCTTTCCTGAGTTTACAACTGTATTTTAACAAATACTACCAAATTCTGCTCACTGCTAAAATGTTGCTTACTGCTAAAAACACACTTAAAGGTTGAACAATACCAGATGAAAAAGTTTCAGCTAAATAGCTTTTAAGGAGTAAATGCCATTCATCAAACCACCATTTTTTCCTGAAAGCTGTTTCCCAAGAACAGAGGATGGACTTGAATTTGCATCTCCTTTGGAATTATATAAAGCAAGGGACCATGATGTCAGCATCTCTAGCTAAATTACTATGTTCAGTTACTTATACAAAAAAAACCTGTTTTGTTCGAGAGAGAGAGACAGCAACTGACCCTTCAGATTGCTGGTTGTGCAATCCTGGAAATGGGAGAGTTAAATTTAAGTTTTTGCTCTGGAGATTAGTCTCACTCTCTCTCTCTCTCAGTCTCCCTCTCTGTCTAGTTTTCTCAAGTCTTCATTGAAGAGACTTAAATCTGTTCTGGAAAAAAAGGGATGTCAAAACCTCAAAAGTTTTCAATGGATGATGTTGCATTTCCTTGCTGATAGACAGGTTAATCCTTAAGTCTGAGACATTTGTGTCCTACAGATACATTACCTGGGCCTTGTGGAAACCCTCAAAGCAATTTAGACTACAAGCGAAATCTGTCTCTATCCTGAAGCTTTGCTTGATTCAAAAGGGGCACAAACTGTCGTTCCATGGACTATATGCTTTAAAAACTAGGATGGAATTAGCAATTTACCTAGTATATTAACTTCCTGACATCTTACATGTACTGTGCAGATAGTGTGTAAGTATTCCATTTTGATGTGAGTTTTTCTAACCTTTTTTGTTTTTTTCTTTACTCTCTGCAGCTCCACAAGTATCTCACTATGTGGCACACCCGACATGGTATACTAGTGGTGAGTAGTTTGAGTAGTGTCTGGTTAGGAGGAGAACAGAAGAGAGTATTTAAGACTAAATTGCACAATTCTTATGAGTCTGTTAGATAATTCCCTTCCACAAAAGCAGCCAGTTTTATTTCCAAGGGGCTAGTATTTTAATTTACTTTAAACATCTCTAAATGTGTTTTTGAAGATCGAGTCACTGAGATTATATATGGTCATTTTCTTAGTCCCCCTTCCCATTGCTGGGTTTTGTGTTGGTAACTGCCTATTTTCTGTTCAGGTGAACTTCCTGCCCTCAGTAGTATTTTCACGGCCCTCAGAGATAAGCACTTAGACGTGGCCATCCGGAACCTACAATCCATGTGCCAAATTTTGCAGTGGTCAAGAGACACAGGATGTATGTCATGTACATGAGGATGAGGGGATGTACACAGGATGTATGTCATGTGCAAAGATGAGGGGGAAAAGGACGTCGTTCACTTTGGGGAGATGGTAGCAGCTTCCTTGGGACCCCACCACTCCTTTGGAGCATGGGCTGGACTAAGCTGGGCATACAGCTGGTCCCCAGCATCAGCAGTTTCATTGCCATAATGTTAAATATTCATGTGGAACTTTGAACCTGTGTATCACTGTACAAATACCAGTGATTTGCCTTTACAGTTGATGGAGACCCACACTTCATTATATCAGTGCCACAAAAAGAAGATGCCATTTGTTTCAATATAAATGAAAGCCCGGGTACTGTGTTAAATTTAATAAATGACCCAGTTACAGGTGAGTTTTTAATTTTTTAAAATACAGTAAATTAGGATACTTATAACAAAATGGCTTTCTCTCTTTTATACTGCATAAGCTTTTTTCCCAGCAAAGTTAGTAGGAGTTCCTGTAGCTGTGATAGGGTACCATTACCATGACTGTGTTTTCACTTCATGGAGCAAAATGAACTTTTAAACTTTGCTTGAAAACAACTGTGAGAATGGAGAGACATAATTTGTCTCAGTGAGCAGTAGTAGACGCAGTAAAATAATCCTTAGGTTGCCATTGCATGGAATACCTGGTAAAGAGAGACCAATGTCACACAGGCTATTTGTGCCCATCACAGACTCTTTGTCCTCTAGGAAATACTAAACTTTTCTCAATAAAGTGATTGCTGTCTTTGTGGAAATCCACAGAACAGCCCCCAGAGCTTTATTCTACTTCGGCACAAACATGCACAAGTAATTCTTACCTATTTTTCAACTCGTATTTGTTTCCTTGGGTAGTTGTTAAATTTCCATGACACTCCTTGACATCAGTTGATCAGGTCCTATCTGTAAAACAATACTTGATGTTTCCTTTTTATATTAGGCATCTCAGTCAACGGAGAACTCATTGGTGATAAGAGAGCAAATAGTGATGCAAAGATCCAAAACACATATTTTGGAAAACTTGGCATTGCGAATAAGCACCTGGATTTAAAACTGACAGTAACTCCTGAGAAGATCACAATTCAGAATGGCAATGAAAAAACAGGTTTCACCTGGCTTGACGCAGTGACCTTGCAACAAGAAGGGTAAGGCTTACAGAAAGAATATCGGGCTCCTGTGTTACTTTCTACACTTTTTTTAGTGTTGATCAATAATATACTTTTAAGACTTGTGGTCTGAATATACAAAAGAAACTGATTCAAGTCCTGCTGGATTTTGCTCTCTACTTTGTTGTGTAACTGCTGAATGATTATTCATAAATTCCTCTGCTTGGAATAAGTAAGTGAAGAATTTTCCCTGATTTTCTATTACTATGACTAAGGTAAAGCTAGATTTGGTACTGTGCTTAATGCAACAGTGTCTTGCAAATACTTAAAGAGTAACTTAAGACATAGTGTGTAATCTTTCAAACAAAGGCATTTGTCTCCATTTTAAGAAACGGAAATTGTGATATTTATAGAATAGGTACATTTTGCCCTGTCAGCAGGTATATTTTTCATGAGATTTATCTAATACAGAATCATTTATACCTGTGCAAAAGGAAGGTTAGAAGAGGAATGGGCAGCATCTCCTCCTCCTCCTCCTCATTTACATTTTCATTGTGTACCTGGAACAAAATTACTACCTTCTCAAAGCATGGCACTGCAACAGAAAGAGCACCGGAGCAAAACTGTTATTCATACAGCATGCTTATTTTTTTGTTATGATAGCCACATTGATGATATCACTAACACAATCAGAAGCAAATCTTCTTTATCCTAGCACTAACCTAGACAGTTCAGGAGTTGTCTTTTCTGAAAAACAAAAGGAAAAGGTATCAGGTAGCATCCAGGCAAGGAAGTGATGGTTTTATCAATAACATTTTTATTACTGAGCATGAGGTGCTGTATCTACATATCACTAACCTATCTGTGATTAATTGCACTGTTACAGGATGAGTTTTGGTAGAAACATCTTGCTGAAAAGTTTAAAGGCTAGGTAGCCTGTTACAGTGTAATTTAGTTTGAGTCTTGGACTGTCTGTGAGCACACAGAGATTCACATGCACCAAACTAGGCAGGAAAACCTCTATTTAAAAAAACAGTGAGCAATTTATAAAGCCATGTTTGTTTGTTGGACATGTTTCTTCTTCTCAAGTTTCTTCTCATTGCTGTTAACTCTGGGAAGCATAATGCCCTAAGTCAAGTTTTTCTTTTTTCCTCAGTTTAACTCTGATAATCAACAGAAAAAAAAATCTGGTGGTCTCAATGGGCAGCAGTGCCTCATTTGTTATTGTTTTGCACCAAGTGTGGAAGAAACATCCTCTCCACCAAGATTTCCTAGGACTGTATACATTGGAAAGTGATAAACTGTCTGAACAGACCCATGGATTATTAGGTATGACTTAATTTAGTGTTTTCATGCTTGTCTTTCCTTATGAGGCTACATAATTTGTAGAAACAATCTTGTACTTAGCCTTTCTGAACTGAGATGGCAAGGAAACTGAGATGACATTGATTGGCTGTATTAAGATTTCTGACAAAATATTCTGGGCTTAGACTTTACGCATAATCTTTTCATAAATTCCTCTGCTGCTGCTGAAATCATTAGCATCCATTGCCCTCACTGGCGTCTTTAAATCTCTTTATCGTGCTAAATCCCACCTACAGATTTTTTTTTTCTTGCTACACTATTCCCCCAGTCTCTTGGATGGTTTGATCTCTCGTTTCATCTTATCGCCTTTCTCCTAAGTACAAGCACTCCGGGGAAATACATGTGTTTGCTTCATCAAAATTTGCCAAACCTCAATTAGTTGCTAAGGTATCTCTTCATTTACTAGCATATATAAAAATCACAGAATGCCTTGTATTGTCTAAGATTTTCCTCATGTTAGCCAACATTCTTTATTTTAGTAGAAGGCGAAGTTGGTAATTTAGGGATCAAAATTTTGACCCCATTGAATCCTGTTTTCTGCCAGTGTAGTGGGCTTAGTGGTGTGCATTCTCTGTTGGAAAATACACAGATAGCAGCCATTTTCCCTTGCCTTCCAATTTTCACTTACAAAATCAGGTAAGGGCAGCAAACATTCATTTTGGGTCAATAAGTTTACTTATTGTAGAAAACAATGAACTGCTGCGAACTTACTCTTCTCAGTCTTGGTATGCACTTTGAGGCCTGAGGAGAGTGAGCCAAGATATCAGCGGTAGTACATGTTAGGTCCATGCGTCATGGGAAATGCTGTAACAAAACAGAAAAATAGCAGAATAAGGATGGAATGTTATTTATGCTTTGCTGCTCCAGTCTCCTCAGGCTAAAGGACTTCACACACAAGTTATTCTGCTATGGTATGAATTGCAAGTAGCAAGAAAATTGCAAAAGCCCACGTGACGTGGGTACACCATGTTACAGTTCACTGACTTACACACCTCATTGCTGTTTTCATCTTTTACTTTGCCTCTGTACTTCACTAAATAATCTAAAATCTGTGCTCATTATAGCACTCAAAATACCAGCAGCATCCTGCACCAGCCCAGACAGGGCAAAAGTGTGCGAAAGCTAATCCTGGCAGGAGTGCGAAAATTCTTTAGATGTCAGCCTTGATCTGGCATAATCACATCCAAAAATTTCAGAGATCAACACATGCATTATTTGCTAAAAAAAAAAGCTAAAGACTTGGAGAGTATCTAATAAATACAACTGAATAAACAAGACACAAAGTCAGGATATCTTGAAGGATATCTAGAAAAGGCTAATTTTACTGTGCACTCAGAAGTTGGAACTTACATCCAGATGATATGCATAAAATTCTAGTTTATAAAAAGAAAATAATACCATAGGCATATGTTCAACCTTACACGAAACTTGGTGTTTGCATATCCATTCAAAACCCTGAGGGGACATGGAAAAGAGCATGGGAATGTAGAAATTCTGGGGTTTCTATTTGATTTGTTTCTGTTTTAGTGTGTGCAATATGCCTGAAATGGTAATTTTGGCTTCTATTTTTAGGACAGTTTTTCCACCCCATTGACTTCACCATACTTGAAATTCATCCTGGGTCTGATCCCAAGAAACCAGATGCCACAATGATTGTTAAAAACAATGAACTGACAGTAACAAGGTAAAAAATAATTAAGTCCTTAGCAAAGACTTAGGAAAGATTAACTTGTGAAAGTGCAGTTTCTGCTTTGATACTCCCATGACTGTATTTTCCCTTTCAGGGGCTGGCAGAAGGATTACAGAAGAGATCCTAAGCACGGCGTTGATATTCCTTGCTGGTTTGTTCATAACAATGGAGCTGGGCTGATAGATGGTGTTCATATGGACTATATTGTTTCCAGTCTGTTTTAAACAACTACAACTTCCTCCAAATTCATGGGTATACAGAGTATTTGTCTGAAAGAATAGTATTTTTCAATGTTTAAGAACTGTTAAAAATACATAAGCTTACTGTGGCTGGCAATGCCAAGGTATGACAGATTCTCACAGAGAGTTGGACTGCGTATTTCATCAAATCTTAAGTGCTCAACAGCTATTCCGCTTGTGTGCACAGATATCACTCATCCCCTGAAATATCCTCATTTTACTGAATTAATTTACTAGTTTTAAAATTCTGACTTAAAATTTTACTTTGTAAAACATAACAGAAACATTCTATCCAATTTAAATCAATAGCCGAGTGTCAAGAGTGATTTAAATAAAAGCATCAGTACTTAATGCCTTGTTCTGTTATTCCAACAGCTATCGATGTTTTCACTCCGGTTTCACAAAGCCCAGATGCCAGGTGCATGTTGAAGTTCAGCACAAGAGGGCAGCTGACAGACCAGCACATGTTTCAGGACAATTCAGTAGCACTTAAAACCCTCTGACCACCTGACTATACCGCACTGAGGGCTGGCGCAGTGTCGTCACTTGAGATGACTGTTAGCATCCAGGACTTCTGTATTTTAGTATTTTAACTTGAACTTAACTTTTGAATGCCCATATCTTTATAAATTAATGAAATACCACAGTTCCAAACAGCACTCAGATTTAAGTAATAGTAGCTATCTTTTGGACAGTATCTTTTTTGTGCAAGAGCCTTACTGTCTTCCAGTAAAATTCCTCCCTCTGTTCCCATAACAGAATTTATGTACGTATTTCAGGGCAAGAAATGTCCCCTTTATTTATATATTCATTTTGTACTGGAAGAAATTGTAAGCTATTAGTTCTAAAGCAAAAAAAAAGCAGATTTCTTACTTTGAGTTTTCTTTTAATCAAATCAGCCATAGCAAGGCAATTGTGGTCTCACATGGCAAAGCAGAAAATTTCCCTACTGTTATATGACAAGGAGAGAAAGTCAGTGTGTGGCAAACTAGAATGCACACACACATGAGGAAAGAGGAGTGTAATGGGAAAAACAGAGATGGCATAAGATGTCATGGGTTAAATTGGAAGAACAAAGGTAGAGGTGAGCAAAAACGCAACCGAAAAATCAAAAAGGAAAAAAATAGAGGAAAAATATACTTACTGTTAAATTTATGGGAGAGACAGGCCTTCTCCAGGAACAAAATCTTTTACTAAAAGCAGTAGTTTTGTAGAAGAAGAAAAAAAAATCAATTCTTGCGGGGAGCAGCGGTGTCACAGTGGCTAGGTATCTCTGCCTGCTAAACTCAAACAAAAATGATGAAGAAAACAGTAGTTTCTACAGAAGGTAACAAGTTACTCAAAAATGAGGAAGGCAGGGAGAGAAACAGGAAGGAGTGAGAGAAGACCAGAAAATTGAAACTAGTAAGGTTAAGTTTACATGGTTCTGAATTTTTATTCTAAGATAACGAATCAGATATAGAATAAAATAAAATAAAGCAATGATCCATTTTGGATCCTGAGATAGGAGCTGTGGGACTGCCCATCAGGGCTGGTCCCGTACACACTTGTTCCATTAAAACAAAAAACCATAGCAGTGGACAGCAGATCTTGACCTACCTGCCTGGCATAGAGTGGGCACAAGGCAATACTGGGCACAGCCTGAGCCAGAGCTTTCCTGTTTCATGTATGGGGATAAGGCAAATCTCAGGAGGCGGCAGGAGTCTTGTCGGCTGTGACTGAGTTGTCAGCCAGAAGTTGACCTCCGGGGCTCTAGTCTGCTTCTGCACGGCCTCTGTGGCAGCCTGAGAAACTCTCACTTGCACTGGTGCAGATACAAAAATCCCCTTTTTAATATGTAGTTCTTCCGAGAGTGCTGCGACGTAGGAGATAACTGCAAATGTAGCTAAAGGTGACAGTAAGGAGAGAGAAAAGTAGCAGACAGATGCTTACAGTTAGATAAAAATTTTACTCCTACTGCTGACTGGTACAATGCTGGTTAAAAGATAAGTGTGAGACACACTGTGTATGCTGCATGGGAATTAGAAATTATACAATGCAAAATACTCATTACTCTGGCTGCCTTCAGCTTCTTGAGCAAGAGAAGGGAGCGTAGGAAATCAGCAGCCCATCAGAATTCTCTTCGGGGCTTGGAAAGGACAGGAGGAGAGTGACCAAACAGCCAATTAAGACACAACGCAAGTGGAAAAGAGTGAAGTCGAACATAGTTACGCAAAAGCACATGTGCACAGGGGAAGAAGCACTGCGGAAAGGATTTGGGAGTCGCAGTAACCAGGCACACCAGCGACACAGGGCTGCTGCAGAAAAGACAGACATCCCTGTGGGTACAGCCGGCGAGCACCTCTTGTGAGAGCCGAGAGGCTCCGTCAGCCGGGTGCAGTCCTCTGTGCAGCTCTGGGCACCTCAATGCAGTGTAGACAAACTGGATGCAGTCCAGAGGATAAGAACAGCTTTGCAAAGAAGTTGTAGAAAGAGGGGGGAAAAAACCCCAACTACTTAAAAAGTTGCTGTGAGGAAGGCTGACATCTGGTTTTCTTCCCGTCTATCAAGGTTAGCAGGATCTGCTTCTTTGCAGCAAGGGCAACAGGCTGCCTGGGGCGTTTGGGGAACCTCAGGCATTGCAGGTTTTAGCAGATGGGTTAGAAGAGTGGCTGTCAAGAACGGTCCGTGCACGCTTGAGCCTCGCTTAAAGCGGAGGGGACTGGGTGGAAGGTGCCCTCCAGCCCTGCCTCACTGCTCCCTGTTTCAATGCTATTTGCTATCCCTGCAGTTAGCGGGCTGGTGGAGGAGGCAACGCACAGACACCCTGTAACTGAAAGCAGGGAATTTTTAATTTGCGGTGAGTCCACTGATGAAACCCAGCATGAACAGCATGTAATTCAAATACCAAGTTCATTTATAATGGAAATAATCTGCTTTTCAAATTGGTAAGCCTGTTTATGATGTGGCGAAGCAAGCAATCTGGTGTTTCCAGTTTCCAAATTCCACATTGTCTGTCGTGTAATTTGTCCAGCCAAATCTGTATCTCCATATCTGCATCTTGGAAGTACGAGCAATTGACACAAACATATCTTGGCATCATGTCTACACAGTTCTTTTAAAAACAGGTTTCTAATTACATAGTTTGCTTCATCTTTCTTTCTTTGTCAAGAAACTGCTTCTCTTTTAGTACATTGCTTTAAAATAATAAGGTTTTTCCAGTTACATATTATTGGCAGGATAGAAAGCAACTTTTGTTAAACCTTCTACAATGCTGGTGTATTTATGGGTTCAAAAATACATAGGAACTGAAATTCTATGTACGTTTCCTCTGAAATGTTACCTCCGTGCACCACATGTGGTTTTGAGTTGTTCATTATTTGTAAAACATCTTCCAACATTTGCAAAACATATGAAATGGTGCCAAAAAAAGCTGCTAAATTTCAGGGTTGAAATGCTGTCTTTTGCAACAAGTCAGAGGTCTGTTTTGCAACAAGTCAATGTCTGTTTTGCAGACATTTTTAAAACAGAGCCTCAGAAACTTTGCAACAATGAAGGCGACTGTTGTTACAGAACGATCTCCAAAAGAACCCTAATATAGCAAGACTGGGTTTTTTTCCTCCATAAAATAAAACATGAGAGAAACAGTAGACTAATGCTGCTTTAAACTTCATACTCTTTTTACAAAACACGTAGTTCAAGAACGCCGTCATTTGTAACTGGATGGAGGGTATAAATTTTAGAAATCTATTACTGTTTGCATGACACATTTGTTGGATCGCATGATGCCACTACTTATTTTTATTCACCTGTGTCCATATCAAGTCTGTGTGTCCATATCAAACTGCGAGCTGATAATGTCAATTTTATTTAGTTCATTCACATAAATCTTCAAGAACATAACCCCACTGTATTAGAAATCATTTTAAAATAACAAACAACAAGCAAGCAAGTTCTCATCTTGAAACTATAATTATTTTGAGTTAAAAGATTTGTGACATTTATATATAGTAACAGGTAAGGCTTTAACTGTGTGGTTTTCTTGAGAGAAAGTATCAAAAACATTTGGAAGAGCATCATTTGCATAGTTTTCTTTCCCAGAATACTCTTTTCTAGGGAGTTACATCTATTGACCAGCAGGGAACAGGATCACTGGTTGACTCAAGCCTGTAATCTTTCTTGTATTGCCTGAAACAAAATCAAAACAAGAACAATTTGTGATAAAATAACCAAAGGGCAGGCCCAGAATTGACCTTTTGTTTGCAGATGGCACCAGGAATCAGAGGGACGGTGCGTGGGCAGAGCTGGCCCCTCTCCGCTCCTAGAGCCGGAGGCAGCGGTGGTGGGGACATACAGGGACAGCGAGCAGAAGCTGCGCCCTCACAGCATTTCTTCCACATCACAGAAACTTGCTAAAAGCAATTGAAGTGTAAAAATTTTTTCTCGTGGTAAATCCAGCTGAGGAAACACCCTCCCCCTACCCGTGTAAACGAGGCAGCAGAACCTTCCTTTATTTGGCATTTTTTATGCAAACTGTAGCCTCAAGGTATGATTTTCCCCCCCTATGAAATAGGAGCCTTGAGCTCTGTAGCATCACTTAACAAGCAACAAATTCAGGCTGTTAGGGAAAAATTCAAGCACAAGTTCCTATTATTTACACCAAAGAGATGTATTCTTACAAACATGTCCTTAGTTTAATTTCTTTTGATCTCTGGTATTAGCTGACAAAATACATCTCAAAGCACGTACATCACTCACCCTTATCCCATATCTGTTACCTGGTAACTTTGTGCTCAGATCCAGACACACTTAGGAGTCTTTCGTCAGCTCTCTGATTGATGTTGGAATTATTCTCAAATTGTGCTTTTGAATAAAATTGACCTAAGCAACAGACACACAAATTATTTAAAAATACAAAACATCTGAGTATTGTTGTTCATTTAACCCAAATGGCAGCTATAACACTAGGAAAGCAGCCATCTGCTGCAGCAAGCAAACCAAAAAAAAAAAAGAAAAGACCACGTTTGGAATCTCCCTTAGTAAGCTAAGAAAATTCCCGTGTTTCTGCTGTGATCTCCTGTTATCCCTAGCACTCCACAGAGAGATTCAGCCTTGCTCTGGTGGGTTTTCACATTTTTTTATGGTTTTAGAATATGCAGCCTCTCCATTTGCAAAGTTTTTGAAACAACTTCAACTTCAGTCCCGCTGGGATTTTTGGAGTTGAGATGTTTGGGACCAGCTGGCTTTCATTTTGTAACCCTGATTGTTTACAATTTTATGTCCATTATTTATAGTCCATTATCTGACATCAAATGAATTTGCTGCATAAATTATGTAATTCCACAGCACTGTTGAGGTTAAGCCCAACTATTATTTTAATCTTATTTTACGTTTTCTAAACCCATAATAGTCTATTTAGGCTTGTACTACCGGTGAGCGGAAAAGCTTTATGTTATGTTTCAAGGGTAAGACCTCGCCTCTTTGCAGAGTAGGGTCTGGATTGCTGTGCAGTAAAAGGTGATGTTAGATGTCTGAAAAGAATAAATTAAATGTAAAGTTTCTCTAGAACCCCCTGAATTACAGCATTCCTGCTGCCTTGCTGCCCACTGCTTTTCCTGAGAGCTTGTCAGGACCCAGGGACGTAAAACCTGAATAAGGGCTTATGATGTGGCTGAAAAAACCGCCACTATATTCTCACTTCAGGAGCTTAGTTACAAGATCATCCTTCTTTGCTGCATACATCTGAAATGATACATACCCAGAACTCCACTGACTTTGTCAGAAAAACGGTCGGTGTTCAAGAAGTAGAGCCCAAGGAAATCATCTGGAAACTTTACAAAGGAAATTTTTACTGTGACTGTATCAGACAATGATGCTGTAACGCTCCTTTCCTTCTCAACTGAGACTCTTAGCCTAGGAAGTAAATCATGATGTTATTTCCAAGAAGAATAGAAGAAAGAATATGTATTTATTTCTTTCATTAGTTGACATTAATTAGTTAATTAATTAGTTAAAATAATTTAATTTTTGCCTTTTGTCTCTTTGCAATTGCACTTTTCGTGATATGTTGATGGTTATTTTTAAGCTGGAAAATATTAAGTAGCGTATCTTTGCTCTCTATCCTGCACAACAGATCTGTCCCATATCAGGTTACATGCAAATACACCAATAGAGAAGAACTTTGTGCTGATGAAAACACCTTATTAACCATAATGACAAGAAATGCTTGGATGGAAAAAAAAAAGAATATTTTTTTTGTCATTTTAATGAGAAAAAAGGTAGACTAGATAAAATAATTCAATCTATTTTAGGAACAAGTCAAATATCTTTTTCTTGGATATTTCACAAGTTTTTTCAGACCCTGCCTTTCTTCTAACCCATTAATTTTATTTTGACCCCAGGTGGGCTTGCAGAACACAAACATCCACTGTCATTTTTCTCCCTTGCAGTTCAGTTAGGCGGCAGCACACCCACACACGCTGGTGTACAAAGCGCTGCGGTTGCAGGGGCTCGGGTGCTGGTTTGAAGCAGAGGGATCATATGCCCCTCAAATTATAGAGGCGCATAAATCCAGCATGTTCTTGGCTCCGTTTGGATTACAAAAATAATTGAAAGCAGTTGTTTTAGGACTTCTGTTATTGTCTAAAACTGCCTATAATGTCCTGTCTGCCCCAGACCAACAGCAGATCCTCCCCGAGGTTTATTCCAGCAACGCAAAAAAGCTGGCGGAACTAGCTACATTCAGCTCTTTCTTGTGGTAGTGAAGGATCCTGCTCTAATTAGTCCGACAAATGAAGTCTACATCTAAAGCACCCTTTCTCTAACAGTGGGCATTTAGTTACAGACAGCTATTCAAACACTTTATGCCTTCCCATAAAAAATGTCAGCTGCCCAGATGCGAGTTATTGCTAAAACTGAGGAGAAAGAAAACTTCAGCCTGGTGGAGCCAACTGATGTATAAAAGAGACAGTAAATGTCAAAGCCATCACTTGGCAGTACTCGCTCTGCGGCTGGAGGAACACAAAGTGCCTGGTGGCAGCCGGCACGGCGGCGGCACAGGGGCTGCTATGCGCTGCAGCGCGTCCTCTTATGTGGAAGATCAATGTTCGGCCTCTGAGTTTGAAGCAGAAAGGCAGGCTGGTGGTGCAGTTGTTTTGGATCCCTTACACAGGCATGGAGAATTAAAATCAAACCTTTTTTGTTCTCCGTATTTGAAATGGGGGAATTGTGAAGGTACCCCGCTTCCACTCACGTTGAGTTACTCACCGGATAAGGACATTTGGAAGCACTTGAAGCAAATGTGAAAGTGGAGGCCTGGATGAAAAAAGATCTGACTCACATGTTCAAGTTTGGGAAAGGAGAGGGCGATGTTTCTTACCCCTGGGCGGTGGAGGTGGCTGACTCCGTCCATGGCAGCCGAGTGCTCTCGTTATTGTGGCTTAGGACGATCTCATCCACGGAGACGTGGATTCGTGCGGCGGGATTCACATAGGTAATTTCAAACTGCACAAAGTGATTTATTCTGCCCCCAAGTTTCCCCGTCACAGTGAGTCCTTTAATAACATGGACACAAATTTGTCAAGTGACCGTGTTTATAAGGTACGAGTGATCTTAATAGAACTGCTTCAGCTTTGTTGCTAAAGCAACTTAAAGGTCTCAAATCTAGTTTTGGGAGGCACCGCACCCCTGGATTTCAGATCCACGTGCTCCCAAGGCTGCAGTGGGGTCACCAGAGTCTGTTTACCCCCACGTTGCCACCTCCTCTCACAGAGGTGGCTCTGCTCCATAATCAGAGCAGCTGACAACTGCCGCTTGGGGCCACCACTCCTCTGAGGACCACAGAGAGTGGTGCAGTGCTTTAAACGTGTGCATCTTTCCCTTAGCGCGTAGGGACCCTGGGGTTTAAGGTCTCTGCATCCTCAGAAGCCCCCAGGGGCTGGGCAGGGGAAAAGCCTCAAGGCCATGGATGTGACACCAGGAGGAGAAGGAGGTGACCCACAACCAGACCTGTGAGAAGTGCCCTCAGCTCTTGCACAGTGAAAGTTAATATTGCCTAATAGAAAGGAAAAATTAACCACGGCCTCTCCGGTCACTGCAAGGCAGCAGGTGTGATATGGCGCTTCACGAAAGGGCTTTAGTCCCAAAGACACCAACTGCTCTCATAGACAAATCCTTCTCCTTGGTATCAGGGGTAATCTGGCTCACTCACCTTGCTCCGGATCTGACAGCAGGTGGACAGAGGGCTGGGCTTTTCCATCAGTATTTAAACAGATTATTTCATTTTGTTTGGGTAGTTGCAAGAGAAGCTGCGGGTGTTCGTTGGCTAAAAAGCCAGAACAACAATATTAGCACACAAAGAAAAATCTAGCCCGTGCCCTTTGGATAGGCACAGCAAAACTACTTAATCAATTTATACTTAAAATATTAGTTATAGCTTTTATAGAATAGAATGATTAAAATCAACACAGTAATAATTATTGAAAAGCACACCCAGACACAGCACCTTGATATGAATGAAAACAAATTTTTAAACTTAGAGTTTATTAAGGACAATGAGCCCTTAAAAAAGCTGAGGCTGAAAATCTCTTGTATTACATTTCTATTGGTGGTTATATCCTTGAGCCAGAGAGGCTTTCTCATGGGATACGGGGATATTTTTCACTTCTGTGGAAAGAACCGGTCAAAGTTTGCAAGAAAGGTAAAGGGTTTTCATAGAGTGATGCTGTCAGAAAAAACATTGTATGACAAACTGTACATTACAGTTATATTATTAAAATGGGAGTAGTATATGTATTACTTACCAAGAGGTTGTGCTCTCGTTTTGTCTCTTAGTCTGACAACTGAAATACTTAAAATTAGTAAGAAGAGTTTAATGAAACATTTTTCTCTAACTCGGCTAATTAACCAGGAAGAATACTCTGACAGAAGCCTTTTTAGCAGAGCTCTTCACTGACTTCTACAGAGAGCTTTGCTTAAAACAAGATGTCCCAATGGGGAAAAAAAGCACAACGTCCAGCGCCTGTTTCTCTTACGATCGACCGTGCCACTGAGGCATGCTCAGCCTGAGCTGCGGAGGGTTTAGAGCTGCGTTTTCAACGGCCTCTACGCAGCATTGAACCCAGCACGCCCACCCAGCTCCTCTCGCACGCGACTGTGAATAACTACCTACTGACAACAGCTTCTTGTTGCTGCCAGACTGGGGCTCAGAGCGCCATCGACCTGAAATAAAAGGTTTTTCCAATGTTTCATTGGTTTGGGGTTGTGCCTTGCATCTCCCTCCCCACCCTTTAAAACGGGGAATCCCTCCTGCTCATAGCCCACTGACTTTTTTTTGGATACAGCCATGAGTGCACGTGTGCGGATCCTGTGCAGGCAGCAGCCAGCGCCTTCTCTGCTCTGCGCTATGGGAGCTCGTGGCGATGCTGAGCTCTGTCTCAGCAGCGCCCTGGGATTTCCTCCTTGCAGGACAGGCGTTGTCATTGTGCAGACCGCCGTGCCCCACGTTGGCTTCACACAGCAAACCCCAGGACTTGTAAATTGTTCTTTTTTACACCCATTTCCTTCAGCTTACTCATATACGCTTTTCCAGATCTTTCACATTTATTTTCAGGAGGTATAATAATTTTTTATTCCTGAAAAGGGACCAAGAATGTTTTCAAATGTTTATAGTTCATTATAAAATATCTGTGGACTGAAATACATATAATAAAAACTAAATTGTATAGCAAGTGGGCATCCACAATCAAAATGTATTTATTAAAGTAATGTTGCTATGAACCTACATATGAAATTAACTTTATAAAATTATTCTGAATAAAAACAAAGGAGGAGCACTTACCAGGAGGTGATCCACTCCTCAGTCTATAGGCATCTGGAGAAAGAAAAGAGAGTATCTGTATTTTATTCATGATTGCATTACATGCCTTATAGGAGTGTTTCAAACATCAAATCTGTAATTCTCCAGCTGCACCTGTCTTCCTTTCCCAAAGTAAACTACCTGCAGTAAAGAAGGCCACAGAACATGAGCACTGATCCCTGGAAAATATTCCAAAGGATGGAAATGGACAAAACCTACTAAGAACTTTGTGAGGAAGGGATTTGCAAAAAGGGATTTGATTGCCTGCTAGATGCCTGGGGCCTCACCCGCCTTGTGCCTGAGGACAAGGAGGGGGAGTTGTGGTGCCGGCGCAGCAGAGTTGCCCATGCCGGGTGTGAGGGTGGTTGCTTCTGGTGGAAGGGGGCACCCGGCACGGGAGGCTCTGCAAAGGGACGGCTCCGTGCGGAGCTGCAGCACCAGCACAGGCTCACAACATGGTCCCTCTGGAGCCCCAGACAAGAGCTGTTATTGGCAGTTAAAAATCAGATGACTCAGCATGAGAAATTGCAACAACACCCAAAAGAGCACATCAAAACCTCCCTTGGTGGTCCCAGTAGCCCAGCATCCTGTTTGCCCCTTCTCCTCCCCGGCAGCTCCAGCTGTGCTGCTCTGTCATGACGGAGAGCAACGGTGCTCAGCGATGCTCTGGTGGGCACCGACCCCAGATCCAGTGGGGACATCCCTGTGCCCTCGAGCAGCCATGCCTGCCCGACCATCACACCGATGTCGGGCTTAGAACCTGCTACGGAAACAGGCCGTGCTGCAGGGGTGGCCCCAAACTCTTCTCCTCTTGCAGCCAAAGGAGCTTCGAGGGAAGGGCAGCGCCAAGCCCTGCGTGCCCCCCGAGCAGGGCAGGACGGTCGCTGGGCCGTGCTTCTGGTCAGGGAGTTTTCTCCTATTAAACGCCCCAGCGCCACTTTGAAACAGGTAACCTTCAGAGAACAGCGTTATAATCCCCTCAATGCATTTCTGTGGAAGAACTAGAGCAAAACCCGGGCTCTTCACCTATAAAAGCATTGTTACTATGATGTATTATCATAGCTGAGATTATCAGATTAATAATGCTGGAAGTTTAAAATTAACATTCAAACAGATCCAGAAAAATTTTCCAGAAAGAGAGAAAAAAAACCCATAAATAATCCTCAGAAGTCATTCCAAAATATCTTGAGCTTAATTTTTTGACAGACACATGGTAGGAAGAAGCAGAAAACATCATTAGCACCATTCGCTTGAAGAACTACTTTTCCTCATGAGTAAAGACAATTTTGGCCTTCGAGACTTTCTGAATGGAAGATTTTCTCCCTTTGACCATGTTATCCACCCAAACCCTGCACAGACCTTGGCAGTCATGGCTTGCGTTTTGCTTCACATATTTTCCCAAATCTCCAATACTTCCCTCTATAGAACAACCACCATGAGCTCTTTCTTTTTTTTCTCCCTTTAGAGACTGTTGTGGAAATATGCTACTGGAAAAGAAAAAACCATTTACCTCCTACTGGAAAACTGCTGGGCTTCTCATTATCTAACATAAGGAAGAGGGACAGGTTAGTGTCATACAGTCAACACCAAATGACTTTACCCATGTGCAAACCAGAAAACTGGGACAAGTGGGTGCTGGGCTTCAGGTGATGAGCTTTTTTTGTGTTAAAGGATAGGCAGACAGAGCACATGCAGGACTCCTAATGATGGCATGCTTTCCTGCCCTGCATTCATTTTTCCACTTCAATGCTACAGAGAAAAGTGCAGAATCCCTTTTCAATGGCAGGAATGTGGAGTAACAACTGTTAAATTACTTTTGCTTAATATTTAAACAAACTATTTTCCATTTCAATAGCAGTGCCCATTTCACCACTTCACCTTTTAAAAAAATCCTGTATGTTTTATTTTGAAAGGAAGATAATCCCTGAACTCCTGCCTCCGATGTGGCTTATTACCGTGTCACATCACCATAAAATGAACCTATACTGGAGGTCAACAACAAATTATCAATAACAGCCGCATAGTTCAGGGAGGCTGTTCGATGCCCCATTTACCAGCTTCGGTGGGTTTGTTCGCCAGCTCCATCTGCTGCTGGCCAGTGGGTTTGGTGACCACCATGGAGGTGAGGGGCGTAACGAAGCTGTACCGCAGAGACAGCTCTAAGGCTTGCGCCTCCAGGGTTTTCTTGTCCTCTTCATGTGCTGAAATACTAAAGTCTGTGTTAATGATGAAGAAATAACTTATAGAGACTATGAGCATGTCATCTTCAGATTCTTTTTCATATTAGCTATGTCTTAACAGATATTTTTTATTATCAAAGGGAGTAGTCTTATTGGGATAACTCAGCTGTTCACATGCTTGAAATTATGGAGGTGCTTAATTGTTTGCAACACTGGAGCCTATGTATGGTTCAAATACATAAAAATAATAGATACATGATCTATGAAATGTCTTATGGACATACTGTTCTCTTTACTAGCTATTGCCATTCACTTATCTACAGACAATATTTCTGGATGTGTAATAACAGCTCAACACAATCCATGCAATTAAAATCTACTTCGTAGTAACGTCATGAAGAACATTTTATATTATGTTTTCATGTGTCTATACATATATACACACACATTTAATGATACAGCACTATCATAAACTGAAAGATACCTCACGTTCCTCATACAGTAATATAGTATTCTACAAGTATGTTATGTTTTTAATACTATCTGCAGAAATATTTATGTTTCTTTGTATTTTCCAATCATATAATTTGTGAATAAGGAATTTGTGTTTTAAGAAGTTAGAAATTTGTAATATGAAGCATTAAAATAGCTTACGATTTTTCCAGAAGCTGTTGAATAGTTAAGTAAGCCCACAGTCTCTCTATGAAGTTTCCAAAGATGTAACTTTGATTTTGAAATACTTGTTCCTTCTCTTTGACATTTGCTTCTTCTTTAAGAGTCAAGTTGCTAACATGCTGAAGTGGGAGAAAATTGACAATCAAAAGAACAGTTCCAGACTTCTTTTATAGTCACCTTTTAGACTTAAAAGAACATCTTTCAGTACCAAAGTGCCCTTTTTGTCCTTCAATTTTGTGCTTTCCCATTGGAAAATGCAACTCCAAGCTACAAAAGAAACATGTATTTTGGACATATATTTCTGGACTCAAAACAATTTTGAAAAAAAGAGGTAATGAAATTGTTCTATTTCAACATTTTACAAAGAATAATTCTGCTTTCCTTCTTCATTCTAAAAGTACAAACCAGTTTCCTAAAAATGTTTGCAAGGCCAAAATATTATGGTTTTGAAAGGATTAAAATTGCTGTTTGCTTACTTGTGGATATACTTCAAGGTTTTTCTTTTGTAGCAAATTCAGCAGGGGAAAATTGTTTGAATTCTCAAATACTTTCCTAAAATGGGAAAACAGCTGAATGCCCAAATGTAGAGAATATATATTGCATGCAAAAGACTTCTTGAAGTCTCCTACTGGACCATAAAAGACAGAAGGGAGATATGTTTTTCGCGGTTAGTAAACTAAACACTTACTGACTGAGCTTTAATTTCTACTGGCAAAAGATCAAGCTCATTGCTAATTTTTCCAGCTACTATAATTTCAGATCCTTCAAAAAACAGCTTGAAATTGTTCTTGGTTAATCCCTCAATGGCATTTTCTGGATACTGCATTTCAATTTTCATTAATATTGGGGTAGCCACCTCTTGATAAAAGCCCTAAAGAGAAGCAGAGAGAGAGAGAAAGAAAGAGCGCACACAAATGACTGCAAAATTATGCAAAGCAATATTTTGAATGTCTAAAACCCCCTTAAAAAGAAGGGAGCAAAGCTTTCTCTTCAGCAGTGTAAGACTGCTGCAAACCATAAAAAAAAAAATTAAATGTTTCTTCCCAAGGTTCGGCACAATTTCTCCAGCCAGGCTGGCGATGCCGTATAAACTGTATTTCCTATGGTATTTCAAGTACCCGAGCAGCATCCCCACTAGCACCATCCCACCCAGTTAGGTGTTTTGCTTTAGCCACTTTTCACATCTGATTTTTTAAACTTGACTAATCCTGAGGATTAATCTTTTCCTTTCTGGGCTGGTGTTAAGCAAATCCAGTCTCTGCACATCCAGCCAAAACAGATAGAAGTGGCTTCCCAAGAAAGAGAATGTTCCGAAAGATATAACCCCTCTCCAGATGGACAGGAAAGCCCCGGGCTGGTGGTACTGCACAGCCAGTTTGCCTGTAGGTTCCTCAAACTACCTGCTGATTTTTAGGGAAACCATAACAAACAGCTTCCAATGGTGGTACTTCAAGAGGTTTGAAATCGGACCCAAGTACAGAAGTTTTCCACCATCACCTCCCCTGGACAATTTCTCTTTTTGCAGAGGTACAGAAATGTGTGAGTTTCCAGGTTTGTCCAAATGCCGCTGATTTGAGGAGGACTTCAACTTTGAGTCATGGTTAGGGTACAAACTCTCAGATACTCCAAAATTGCCTTCCTCCCTCCCCAAAATTAACAGATAAACCCAAAACCAACTCTTCATCTCAGAAAATCTGTGGTTTTGCTGCTAAGACTAGACATAAGCTGTAGCTGATAGATGGCTTTTGTGGCATATTCCTTAGTCCTGACCTGGAGCTGCAAGGCTGCATCAGCGTTTTCATATATACGACGTGCTATTCCCCCATTGCTTAGGGCCATTTTCTCCAGGAACTTATAACTGACATCAAACCCAAAGCCAAGGCAGAAAAGAGCGTATTTCCCATTGACTGCTTTCTGAATGTTTTCTTGAATTGCTTCCACATTACTCTCACCTGTAATTGAAACAAAAACATACCCTTGTTTGGTTGGGTTTTTTTTAAAGTACAAAAAGACAGCAGCGGGTTTAATGGACAATTCTCCTAAAGTCTTTTAAAAATAATTCAGAATAAAATATTAAAAATATATGGGACAGAATTCCATTGATTGAATTGGAGATGAAAACACCACTCTGCATTTGGAGTGCCAGAACCTGATTCTCCCCCCTTAATGACTTTTACTAACTTCTACTCATGTCATCATGGCTAAGTGCAAAATATTTTACAAGATTATGGGGCCAGAGGAGGTTTTTCAGGACAAAAGGGACACACACTACAAGTTAACAGCTCAAGGGATGGAAACACTAGTACTATTCATAAAAATTGTGCCTGAATTCAGAGAAGAACAGATTGGTTAATGGTGTAATTTAGACAAACTGCAAATTAACTCAGCCATGCTTCTCTCCCAGCTCCTTTGCGTGTCAAAGGGAAAAGATTTTCATGCCATCATCTTATCCCATTTGAAGACCTGCTGATGGCACTGTATGGAGAGCTTCTCCATCAGCATTTTCAGGCAGGAACTCTCACTGCCTGTAGCAGCTCAGATTTTTCCCTTTCAGCCTGCTTTGCCAAGAAGGCAGTGTACGTAATAATGCTGCATGTATCCACCCCGGCCTGATTTCTACCCAACGTGTGGATGTGCAACGTGCTCGGGGATATCTGAGACTCACTGTGGCTGTGCTGAGCAGGCAGCACCATGAGCTGAATTTTATTAAAAAAACAAACAAGTAAACCAACCCCAAAGCAGTACGGATCACACGATCTGAAAGGCAGACTGATCTTATTAGAGGGCTCACAGCTGAATTAATATTGCTGGCCTCGGAGAGATGCTGGTGCCACACAAAACTTAGACAAACTCCTGTTCAGAACAAGTGATGTTTGTGCTGTTGCATTGGGAATTAGTCTTTAACCCAATATTTCTATCTCAACCCTCTGGTTTGTGCTATCACAGCTGATTACTTTAAGAGCTAGACATGGAAAAGAATACAAAACAAGAGGCACCTTGAAAATATCTTAAGTTTGGGGCAAGAAGGGTGAAGAAATATAAACAATGCTTCTCAAATGGGACCAAATATAATATATACAAAATATACATGTTTCTGCTCTAAGTATTTTACTTTCACATTTCAGCTTGGAGTATCTCCAACAATTCCCTTGAGTTTATAAACTGTGAAGCCAATAGTATTTAGCAAACCAGTTCCCAGCTAAAGGACATGTAGCCATGGGCAGGCAGGCTCTGCCATCACTTCTTACAGCCCTTGCCAGAGCCCTCTCATAATCATCCTCTCTCCGATGCAGATCCAGCAATAGCCCAGCCTGCTTATAGCAAAGCTCTTCTGAAACACAGACTATGTCTGTCAACATCTGGAAGGCAAGTGTAAAAGATAAAAAAAAAAAATCAAGGAGAGAGAGGACTGGGGCTAGTATTTACTCACCAGAAGTGGGCTGGCCGTCTGTCAGCAAAATAATCATGGAGACGCTCCGTTCTGGCAGCCTCTCGGCTTTATCCAGCACGCTCACGGCAGTCAGCAGGGCACGATTGATATCTGTGCCTATAATGAGAAAGGAGGCATCACTCACCTAAAAAGGATAATCATCTGAAGAAATTGCTGCACTTCATCTGCAGAGGCCCTGCAGAGTTGTTTAAAGTTTTCTGCAGGAAATAATCCTTCAGAGAGATGAGGATTTAGGGGTTTAGCCTACTGGGCTTAATTATGGTGTATTATATTGCAATGGCAATGCTGGAGTATTCTTTTGGGAGCATTTTCCACACGTATGTCATGGGAAATACAAACATGTCTAGAGCCTTTAAAAAGTGCTTAAATAAACACACTGTCATCTGTTAACCTACATTTAAGAAATGTCTCCTAGCCTTATTTGAGAAGTCAAAGAAAAGAGCTGGGCACAGGTGGGCTTTATTGGTGTTAGCACCTGGGATAAGAAAATCTATGTTAAGACTAACAGCATAACATTAACAGGAGCTATAGCCTTTAAGATGTGCTTAAAACAAAATAATAAAACAAAGCGCACTGAGTGATGCAGCAATTGAAATAGGCTTCATGCCTATTTTGACTCTTTTGTTTCTCTAGTGGGGCTTACACGGGAGTATAACTTTGGATGCATTTTATTTGATATTAAAAAAATCAGCAAATTGCTGTCAAATGTTGAGTGAATTGCCATTTTTCTGTAGAAAAAATGTACTATCAGGAAATCCTCCAGCCATCTCTGTTACAAAAATCTGAAACAAAACTTTGTGGCTTGTGTGGTTCATAGATGTGACGTAACCATCTCTCTCTATATATCCATATCATAACGTAGTCACCAGCCTTTCTATCCCACTCATCACTCATACGTATTAAAAACTTACTTGCTTTGGGAGCGCTTATGGTAGTTCTGTGGCAGTATGTGAGTAACAAAAATAATACTTTTTTTCTAAGCAATATATTATATTGGGTGCATGTTTGTGGTTACAAGCATCGAGGCGGTGCCTTGTACCTCCACTGGCAGAAAGAGTTTGCACGAATCCTGCAGCACTGGCCACGTTCTCTGCAGTGGCTTGCAGCAAAGAGCTCTTCCACTCCGCCACTTTGCTGTTAAAGGTGATAAAGCTGAAATGATCTTCTGGGCGGAGGTCTTGCAAAATCTTCAACAGAGCATCCCTCGTCTGTTCCAAGGAGAAAACAATCATTTTGAATAGTTCTGCTTCTCTGCCAGAACTGGGATTGGAATTGCAGCGTAAGAAGGAGGTTTCTCTACAGCGCTATTCAAGGTGCAGCCCAATGCCCTTATTTAGTCCTAATGGTATTTTTCAGGTTGAGACCATCAGAAATGGCCAATTCACTTAACCTACAGACCAAAAAAAACAGCTGTCAGGGCTGTAGCGGGCTTGTCTGCGCTCTAGCAAAGCTACAAACACAGTCATCACCAAAGGTAAAACAGACAAATTAATTCTTTAAACTTCATTAAAGGAAAAAATTAGAAGTATTCTGCAAAGATAGAGACAGAAAAAGTGCTCTCTGCCTTAATGTTTGATACCCGTGAGAACAGCCGTATCAGAAGAGTGTTGCTCTTTAATAGCTTAAATCTGTGCATATGTATTTTCAAGCATTTCTATATGTCTGAAAATGTTGCTGTGTACAAACCCAGCGTGTGTTTCGAAGTGAAATTCACAGCCAATCCCTCGAAAGGCTGGTGGCAAGCAGAGGTCAGTACCTGTGGCTGAGGCAAGCAGAGGTCAGTACTTTGAGGTAAGTTACCTGTTCAATTTTTCTGCCTGCCATGGAGCCACTTCGATCTATAACGAAGATGACATTTTTGGGAAACACTGGCATTTCATGGGGTGCAAAGTAATGCACAAAATACCCATTGACAATCTGAAATACAGAATGTGAAATCATGTATAAAATTACATCTAAATAAATAAACATTGCATCTAATGTTCTGGCATAGCAAGCAGGGGGGTGCATATTCAGCATTCTGTTCTTTTAGATAAGCTCAAGTCAGAGAACTATTAAAATGTATTTCCTAGCTGGAAGCAAGACTATTTGTAGAGAGCAAATTACAAGAGAACAGCATATATATGCTCATATAGTTATGCCTCAGTTGTCTGTCCTTGTCACAAAAAATAAAAGAAAACCAAGCAGTCATTTGAATAGTTAGATAAATCACATTCCTCTAAACTTCATTTACAAGAAGCCATAAATACACCTTAGATCAGCCAAAATAGCTTAAAAAAGAACGTAGAGAGACATCTATAAAGCGGCAATATAGATTTGGTATTGAAACAAAATTTGAAAGATTGATTTTTTTCATGGATGATCCATTCTTGCAATGTATCTGGTGTCTCTGGGGATTTACTGAACATCGCCATCGGTTCCTGCTGACCCTGGATTAATGAAAATAGCTTTTCCCGTCACTCTTGGTGTTTCAAAGTAAATGTTGCTGTTTTGCTGATTGCACTTCACATTCAGACATATCTATGATCTGAAAGCATTTTTATTTCTATTTCTTTTTTACCTGTATATCACCTGCAGTGGCACCTCTCTTAACATCATAACGCACAACAAAATCACCATTGAGGAGGGTTTCATCGAGTTCAGGATTTATCTTCTGTTGATCTACAGTGGGCTTAAATAAAATATGAGCCTGCAAAGCAATCGGAATAAAAGATTTAAAGCAACATAGCTTAAAGCTGCCACCAGCAGTAACATCTGGCAGCTGCTGCTTTACCTTGGTTTCGTTCTGCACTTTCGTGAGCGCCTCAGTTAACTCATTTGTCATGAACGTGCTGTCTGTCTCCAGGAAGCGTATGCCTTGGGGCTCGAAGACGTGCACATCGATCTGACAGCGGAGAAGAAGTCGGTGTCAGCATCTCAGAGGGAACACGGCCGTACCCAAAAAACACCGGGCTGCTCCCTGCCCAGCCCTCGCCGGGGCCGCTCACCTGGAAGTGCTTAACAAGCTGCTTCGGTCGGACCTTGATCAGCAGCTCGAACTTCCCCAGCCGCCGCTTCAACAGCTCCTCGTACTGCAGCTCAAAAGTGACTTTGCTGGCGGCCGCAATGCTGACGGACACGTGAAACTGCTCCAGTTTTCTGCCTGTGATTCTGGGGGGGAGAACAGAGACCTACCTCCTGCGGGGAAGGTTTGCGTGTGGTGGCCAAAGTTTATGAAGTGTGCTAAATAACGGCCAAGGGGCCGCATGGAATAAATAAAAAATAAATAGTACTAGTAAATTTTACTAAAGAGAAGATTTTTTAACATTGAGGGTGATATTATATTACATAAGCGTGCCATGGGTGCTGCACATGTAAGCTGAGAAATGGAGCAGAAGCCTCTGCGTGCCCCAGGCTGGCATCAAGCAGAACTGGGACTGAATACATGGGAAGCACAGATCAAATATACCCCGAAAGCGCAATGTCTGCTCAATGCCACGGTCCTCTGTGCTTGCGGGGAAGCAGACTCAACGACTGAGCATCGTCCCAGCCCGGCAAGGTGCTCCCGTGTGACAGCGAGTCCCAGGGCAACACTAAATGGTGACACCTCCCACTGAAGCCCATTGCAGGACCAGATATAAATCATATATGTATACACACACACTCCCACACACCCCGTCCCTCCCAACAAGAACCCAAGGCTGCTTTTCACAATTATCCCCGCTGAGATATTTTAACCCGCCCCCAGCCAAACGAGAAGCCGAGGAAGAGCATTGGAGCAGCCTTACTCAGGACAGCAACGTACCTGACGAGGCCGGCGCTCTGCCCGCGTGAAACTGCCGTGTCATATTCCTTTTGAGCAGAAGCTCTCTCTTTTATTATTCCTGCATATACTTTACCGTCAATGGACCTGTTTGGTTTCCATAAAAATTAATTAATATTAGACAGAAAGCACCAGGGAAAGAAACAAGAGGAACGCTGCACTTTGTGGCCCTCGGGGCATGAGCAGGAGACCCTGTTTGGCTCTCTCATCCCTCCCCGGCCAGGAGGATGCCAGGGGCCACCACCACAACACAGCCCTCCTCCTTGCAGGGTCTCAGGGAGGCTGGAGCAGGAGCAACACCACCACCAAGCACGGTTGTCACCCACCCCGTGCAGCAGGCAGCCTCGCCCTGGCCCTGGGCACCTTCTTTCTATTTGGCTGCCTACTACTTTGCCCCACAGAGCATTTGTGCAGGGCCCTCCAGAGCTCAGCTCCTTGTGCTTTTTGCTCAGCAGGTCCTGAGAAGAAAGATAAACGCCCCCCCAGCCCCCAGAGCTGCCTCCTTCACACCACGGGCAAGGACTGGTCCTACATGGAGAAGTTGGTGATGAAGGCCGTCTTGGGTAGCTCCACTTCAAAGGTCGCCTCTCTGGACTCATTAGCTCGGTTGACAATTTTGCTGGTGATGACGGTGTGAGCAAATCGTGACGTGACCTTGCAGTCCACGTGGAGGCTGTAGATTTCAATAGCATGCTGGGGAAAAAAAAACAGGCTGAAACAGAAACACTCAGTTTTTGCTCTTGAGCAGTCCTTACCTAGGTGATGTTATCAGAAAAGTTTGATGAAGGAATGAACTGTTAGAAGGTCCGGCTGGAATTAGGGAAGGGGAATTGTTCATGACCAGGCTGGCCATTGGGTTATTCACATCTCTGCAGCTGCGATCACAGCCCCGTGCAAAATCTGCAGCTACATCTGCATGTTTTCATTCCACAGAAGGCTTCTGTTGAGCCTTTTTCTGTGGTCTTCTCTCCTCGGGTTATTCTGAAGCAGCTGCTGTGTCACCCCAATACATCACCTAAGATTAACCTCAGAAAAATCAGATGCCTCTTTAAGCGCTCGACCCATGGAAAGAGACCTGCTAGCTTTTTGCGCGACTATTTATTTGTTCTCCCAGCTGTTGACTTTGCTGCATGTTTTTCAGCTCCGTGCCTGGTGTCACATACGATGTTTAGCAGGTTTGAAACCCCGCGTGGGCCTCCAACCCCTCGCTGGTTGCACAAGCAGGGATGCCCTTTGAGCGCTTGTGTTTCTCCTGGTCTGGTGCTTCCAGGGCCCCCAAGGCCCGAGGCAGGAGGGCACTGTCCTGGACCTGCCCAGGAACACCCCATGGCCTGCCTGGACTGGGAATTGTCTGGAGCACCTGCTCTGTAAACACCCTCCTTCTGCATTTGGGATGTCTGTTTTAAAGGCCTTACCTGCATTTCAGCAGTGACACTAGGAAGGGTTGATCTGGACGTCACCAGCCTCACAACAGTCCAATAGTTTATTAGAATAAAAGAGCTCAGCATCAAAGCAGATCATCGCACTTCTGTTTTTACTTTTCCAGCCTCACAAATCTTTTGAATGGCTAATTGGTCTTTAGTTATTTTGATAATTCATCTCCTGTACTTTGCTCACCAATTAATAGCATCCACTGGCCTCTTCTTAGTTAGGGCATTGGCCGAAATTCAAAAGTTTAATCAAGCTAAAACGGCCATTCAATACAAAGCTGTGACCACAGCTTTGTGCCCGGGCATCCGGGCAGGAGGTGCCACAGCCAACGCCATGTGAGTAATGGATGGCTGTTCCTTTTTTCATTATACGTTGCCAGAGCGTGCTCCTGATGCCTACTGACAATCCAGGACAATGGGATAAAACCCAAAAATATTCATCGAGAGAACAATTTCCTGATCCTGGCAGTTTGGGTGCCTCCCTGCTGCCCACCCCCAGCTGGAGCTCTCCCTGCCAGGGCTGGGGCTGTCTCTCCCAGGAGTGTCTCTTCCCAAAGGCTTTCCGAGTATCCCCGAGCATCTCTGCTCACGTTTGCTGCCCTGCCATGCTCAAACCTGCCCGTGGCACGTTCGGAGGGGAGGTTTTGCCATGACTGAGGAGCCCCGAGCCCCAGGTCGTGACTGACTGGGGCAGCGCAGGCACGTGGTGGCCATCGCTGCCCATGGAGCATCCGTCCAGCAGAGCAGGATCTTGCCCTGTGCAAAATTTACCCTGTGCAAAATCCACCCCGCCGTCACGTGCCAAAGGGACGCTGCAGGGACGGGGACCTGCACCCCCTGCGCTTTCCCAGCCCCAGCAGCATTTTGGGCGGTGACCAGCAGAAACGGGCACGCGGTGGGGTGCAGCACGGTGAGGGGCATCGCTGTGCCCTTAGCAAAGGAGGCAGGAGAGGACCAGCCCCGGGTGTGTACCCGAAAGTAGTAGGGAGCGACGTGCGGCCGCTCCCCAAGGCACCGCAGGCCCATACACCACATCCACGGCTTCTTGCAGAGCCCTCGGCCACTCCTGCAGCAGCCACAAGTCCTGCCCCTGCCTCCCAGAAACCCGCCCGCATTTCAGTTGCATTTCACACTTTTCTGAATAGGCACAATGGAAATAAAAACTTCCAACATAAGGCTTCCTCCGTTTCTCTAATATTGATATTTTTAAAATAAGACCAGTCGCATGCACCCCAAGATGATACAAAACACAGTTTGCTCCTCCAGACGGTACAAATAACTGTCTACTCCCCTCTTTTCCGTTCCATATAAATTATTAAATGCCTGTCAGAAACCGCCTGGCACTGCAACGGTCCTCGTTTGGTCCTGCTGTAAAAGCACTATGTCAAGACCCAGACCTCATCCGGAGGCCGAGGGAGATCCATTGATCCTGCAAATTTGGTATTTTACATCCCTGGGGAAGAGCGTGATCAGACACACCTGCAAATGCTCTCCTGCCACATTTATACTATAACAGCCCAAACAAACAACCAAAAAGGCCTTAAAAGAACCCAAAGCTCTGAAATCACAACACAATACACCTGAGGCTCCACAGGTGGTGGTTACCTGCATTACCTGGCCGGCTACCGTGATACCACCGGATCACCAAATGAGCAAACAAGACATTGTAAAAAAAAAAAACAATAGAGCAAATACCTTTTGAGCAATAGTTTCTGCTAATACTACAAGTGAGGAAAAGACCGTCAATGCGAGCAATGTTCTCTCCTCCATTTTGGAAAGACCAGACTTTCAAATGAGAACTCGGTTTATCTTAATCAGTTAATGAGTAACTTGTACTTGAGGATATTATGTAGACTTTGAAGAGACCCAGAAACTTAATATTTACATGTTAAACATAGGTAAAACTTGGACTTGGTTAACGTTTATTTTTCCAACAGATCTTTGTTGTTAAACATTAGAATTTTAATGTTTCATAATGCATAAGGTTAAAAAATCCTTATGTTTTCTTTTTAAACTTAGATCTCACTGTGGCACGTGAAATCCTACAGGCAGGTCTGTGCAACAAGCTGCATTTTTGGATGCGTGAATCTCTACCATATCCAACAGCAATAATTTGAAAGGGCACATCCTTCATGTTATCTCAAGCACTTCAGAGATTTGGAGATTGCCAAGAGATGCAACACTCACATGAGATTTTACAGCTGGTGACTTCTTCAAACCTTGGGCCTCCCTGCCCAACTGGCCCATGCGAAGTATGGAGTGGCCCTCTTGAAACATCCCTTTTTCCTCTGACAAGCCATAATCCTTGTTTGTCAAATGCAAAGTCAGTTGTGGCTTGTCTTTAGCTAAACAGTAAAAACAAAGTAATCAGACCTTGCCTGGACTCCCTAGGGAGAGAGGTGCTAAGTCGGTGCCTGTACGTATGCATATGTAAGTGTACGAAGAAGACACAAACCACCCAAAAACCAGCGCAACAACAGCCGTGCAGGGGAGCACATCTGGCCTTGTCCGGCCCTAACACAGCTGCCACATATCCAGACGGGGATTCTGCAAATTCTGCCTTTAACCCGTGCGCTCAGCGGGGCTGCTTGCACAGAAGGTTAGTGCTGGGAGAGCTCTGCACCTGAATTTACCTGCAAACTGAGTGGGATGACTCTTTTCACCTCCTATTTTATAATAAAATCTTCATCCAACAGGGACTTTGAGCAGTTCCTGCGAAGTTTTTGTTGGTCAAAGGTTGGCTTGTAGCCCTGGAAAAAGAGATTCTCTTAAAAGTCCAATTTTATACACCAATAATTATGGATGGTGTTATACTAACATAATTTCTGAAATATGTGCTCACTCATGTGGTGTTTAGGTAGTCTCCTAATGCAAGACAGCTCTCATGACTATTTAAAAGATATTTCTCCATCCAAGTAGTTGTAATGTCTGCCTCTTCTACAAAGCATTTTAAACACATTGTGGGGAAATAATTGGTTTTTTAGGCAGTGGGGTAAACAGACCCTGGGCAGAACCCATGTCAAAAGTTGATCTCCTCAGCTCTACAACTGGGGAAATCAAGGTGAGAAATGGGGGTCACTGAGCCATTCCTACGCCTCATGTCCGGGGCTTCCTTGTTTTATTGGAAAGCTTTCAGTGGGCTTCATTTGTTCAGTCATTCCCAGCGCAAGAAAATAAAACATTTGAAATCTTGAAAACATCAACAGGACAAGAAAAATAACATCCCCCGGGGCTGTAGTTCAGAGGATCTCTTAGGCATCTGCAGCTGCTGCGTCAGCCCCCGGTTCCTGTATGTATTTATAGGAACACAGGTATACAGGTACGTCAGTGTGCAACCAGCCGGCGGTGTGGAGAGATGCAATCTGGAAAGACCCCCTCTCCCCTCAGCCCTGAGCAGGTTTAAGGCTGAATCCTGCCTTCCCACCATGATTTCCCTGCCCGCCTCTCCTGTGCTGGCAGCTCCCAGATAGCAGACAGCCCTTTCTCAACTAAACCTGGTCTGCCCACAAAAAACACTTTTTCATATTGCTTTTTGACAGCATTTTCCCCCTTACAACACCATGGTACGTGATGTCATTAATTGTCCTAAATTAACACAAGATCCTGTGGAAATACATGCACCTGTGTTTGCTTCATTGCTATTTTACAGACAAAGTGTCCAGGTGGGGAGCGTGCTTCCAGCGGCCTCGGATGTGCGAGGAGACGCTAATGCAGGGCTCAATAATTTATTATTTTGACAGACATTTACAAGTTCACCATAAAGTCTGTTGAGCACAGCCTGGTCTTACAAGGCTTGTGCTTTAAGTAATTTTTTTAAAAATAAACTTCACTTCTTCCAGGCAGACTATTTATACTACTTGCAAATACTATATTGTTTATAGCAGGACATGTAAATATGTATATTTTAACAGAGAAAAACTAAAACTGCTATACGTTTGATTAACTTCTACAACTCCTGTAATTATTTAATCCCTTAAAATACACAGGATTATACACTTAGTGGCCTAAAATCCCCAGGAGCCAAAGCTTTAGCTTTAATTAAGTGGATCTGTCATCGGTTTTCTAATACCCGCATGTAAAATCACATGGACGTTAAAGAGCTGCTTTAACTGCACAGATTTAGGCTGCGTGGTTGGCTCTGCCCCACTCCTGGGTGCACGGAGCCGGCCAGCACCCAGGGAAGCTGTGACATCCCTCCCACATCCCTTTGTGGCTTGCTGAAGCAGCTACAGGAGAGTCTCGTGCTCAGCCGTGTCCCCAGGCTCCAGCACCTTGCCCTGTTTCTGCACAAGCCGCCAACGACAGCCATCCCTGCTGGTGTCCAGGGCCCATCACTGCTGGGCACCAATCCTGCAGCACCCAGGGTTCTTACTCTGAGGAATGAACATGCTGTGAAATGACTTCAGATCACCTTGGAGGATCCAAATCCACCATCGCCACAGGAAACACTTTTGAGTGCAAAATGACCTAAAAACTCAAAACCCTGGGGCTTTGTTCAGACACTTCTCTGTCACCATTTCTCATTATGAAAATGAGGAAAAAAAAAAGGAAGAAAACACATTTTCCATGATTGGACTTATTAGATTCACAAGGATGAAGAAAAAGATGACAAAAATTTCTCCAGGCAGCTTTATATTTGTTCCTCTCACCTACAAGTATCTCCTGTCCTGCAGCCAGTAACTTTCCCAGCACAGCAGCAAGGCTGGGGACATGGGAGAATTCCTGCAATTCATACAGAAGAGCACAGACCTTGCTGTCACAAATGGGGAGCGACTTTGTCCCAGGGATACACTTTTATCTCCAATGTGCATTTATTAGATGAGGTCCACCTTAAAAGACAGAAAAAGAAAAAAAGATCCTCGGTCCTAAGCACTTACTGTCACACTGGGAAGCATCACAAATAACTGAACCTGAGTTCATCCTGGAAATAAAGCTGTTAGCAAAATCCCAAGTTTATCCAAGCAGATAATTTACCTTGCTTCCCTGCCGCATCCGCGCTGCGAGTCTGTGGGACACTGAGGTTTCTGTGCTTCGCTAAATAGGCACCAACATACCCGAAGCCAGGTCTGAAATACAGCACCCCCCTCCCCTGCTACCCAGTCTAGCAATTTTGCAATATCCACTCACTTGTACCGTACAAAAGAAAACAATAAAATCATCTTGTCCCACTTGTCCCTCTCCATTTCTCTAATTAACACCCTCCTGCCACTTCTCATCACACGTTAAGGAGGATTTGTTAAACCTAAAGCTCCAGTGTTATCAGGGTGGGAACTTTTTTCCACTGTGTTTTGTTTTGTTTTTATCTTCGAAGCTCTGGAAGGAGTCCTTCCAGAGGGAAAGTCTGTGCAGTTACCTGTGAGGAGCCTGGGCCCCATGGAGAAACGGTGTCCAGCAGAGAGAGGAGGCAGTGTCTTGGCTGCAAATAACGATCTTTCTTTGAAAGTGAAAAAAACAGGGCAGAGCAATGCACCAGCGATATCTTTATTTTTTTAAGGAAACCTCCCCCTTAAACTCAAAGGATTTGCTGCTGCCTTACGTGTGCCCCGCTCCACAGCCTCTCTGGGAGCTTTGTGGACGTTGGCACGTTTTATCCGTTCAAGAGTTTGGGACACAAAAGACAGATGATATTCTTCACGGTGCACAGTGACCTTTGATACCACTTCCATCTCTTAATCAGGTCTAGCCCGTGCAAAATTGAAGTAATTCTTTAAATAAAGGTGGCACCTACCTCACCGTCCCCAGACATGCTGCCAGGGACTCGGGGTTTGTGGGAAGCGTGGCAGGTGCCAACAAAGCAGAGGATTAGCTGGGTTTGAGCGCGAAGGTCCAGCTGAGGGGAAATATTCCAGTTTATACCCTGAGGGAAAACAGGTTTGATGTTTAATGCAGCAAATCAAGATGTAAACTGAGTTGCAAAAAACCAACTGCCACTCAGAGTGGGTTCGCTCTTGTACAGAGATGCTCAGCGGGTCGTTCGGCTCCTCAGGCAGGCGGGACATGGCGCCTGTGTGCTGGTCTGTCACCCCCCTTCTCACTTGATCCAACGGGATGTGAGGAAAAAGCCACCGGGGAAGGGGCTGGAAGCCCTCCCTCAGTGCTGGGGCACACCGACAGCCCGGCATCTTGCCTCCTGGCAGAGCTGCTCGTGGGGAAGCCATGACGCTGCTGCCCCGGGGGCCCTGAGGGGAAGGCAGGCCCTGAGGGGAAGGCAGGCCCTGAGGGGGGGCCGCCACCGCTGCAGTCAGAACAGATTTGGGTGAAGTCTCCAGGTTTCTGTGACGCCCCTTCGACCAGCTCCTCCTCAGCTCCCTCTTGGCGAGGGCACGGCGTGACGAAATCGCACTGATGCTAAAACTGTGTCATCTGGATGTTTATTCTTTGCGTTTGACAGACTAGATCATAGCTTGTAACACTAAAGTGTCCACAGAGTTAATCTAAGCCTAAATTGAAATTAGTCACCAGTGTGCCAAGCTGTGTCCAACAACCTTTTTTTATTAAACCATTATAGCAAACACCATTCGACATATAGAAAGAAAGCATATAATAAAAATTAACATGGAAGTTGTACCCTTTGACATGAGTCTATTCCCTACTTAATGACTTACAGTAGAAATTAGCTACTCAGGGCTACAGTGACTTTTGTGTAAGGGGCAGAGGTTTGGGAAAAAGTTACGACAATCATCTGGGTGAGACACATCCAGCTCCGCCGTCAGCCGAAGACGCTCTTGGCCGGCGCTTCTTTCGGTTTCTCAAAGACTGTTTCACCCCCTGTCCGATCCCGGCTGAATATGGAGGGTGCTGCAGAGCCCATTTGTTCTTGGAAAAGAAAACCAGGAGAGGCAATCAGTGAAGTAGGACACCAGATTCGGGGAGTAAAACTAGTGCTGCTGAAATACATATGTACACATTTGATAAATATTTCATCTGTCCACCAACTTCCCAAACCTTAAAGCACAGCACTCCCACCCCGAGCACGGGGCAGCTGACAGCACCTATAGGTGGTCGCTGCCATTGACTGGCCCCAAATCCCTGCAGGTACTTTAAAAACTTGGAAACTGCTGAGGTCCAGGCTGTTATGCTGAAAAGGGGTTAAAATTCATCATTTTTTCTTATACTCTCCCACTGGTGGTGGAAAAGCAACACAAAACCAGAGCACCAGGGTGTTCAGTGCAAACAGCCACTCTCTTCTCTCTCATCTTCTGGCCTTTATCCCCCCCCAATTTCTGCTGCATCTCAAAACCATCAAATTCATCCAATTGAGAGGCCAGAAATCCCCTAATCTATGACCAAGCCTCCAATCTTCAACTTGGGCACTGACATTGACCACAGGCCCAGGGCTTGGTTTGAACCCTGGTTTAGAAGGCAAAGTCAGGGTCTGCCTCCTGCTTTGTCCAGGCAGGGAGAACGATCGCTCCACGCAGAGCCCTGCTGGCACCTCTTGGTGCCGTCAGGGTGATGGATGCCAAGTCCCTGCACAGCCAGGCCCGGGTCGGCGAGCGCACTGCTGGCTGCTCTTTCAGAGGCGCACCCTTTCACTTGGAAAGAGCAATTAAGTCGATGTTCTACTTTGGAGGACTGCTTAATCGTTTCCATCACGGAGACTTACCACACTGCTTCATCACTTGGTAGGTTTTGGATTTAATTTCCTGGTTTTTGGAAAGGTTTCCTCTGGCTCCTTTGAGGTCTTCTTCCTTCACTGGAGGACGCTTCTTCTTCACAGGGGCTGGCTAAGAAACAGATGTATTGCCCACCCATCAGTATTTTGTGTTTAGAAGCACAGGGAACAAAGCTGCCTTAACATACAGAGGTTGCTAATACAATATTCTGCCTATTTCAATTCTGAGACTGCACACTCCGCTACTCCAGATCTTTGCACAGCCATGATCTCACTGCCCTTCCCAAAATCTGTTACCACTATTACTGTTCTGTTCTGAAATTGTCTTCTGATTGCACAGCCTTTGAAAGAGACAGTGGATTGTGTAATTTTTTTTTTTTTTTTAAATTTACTTTTAAATTTTCTCTGTCCGGTCCTGCCTGGCCTTTTCTGCAAGTACAGACTGGTAATTCAAGAATCTGTCCTATGTTTGAGAAGGAAAATAAATTCATTACTAAATTGTGCTTGTGCCTCAGTCTACTCACTACTTCTTTAGGAAATTGGTCAGAGAGATTCTGAAATCTGGCTTGATTTAGCTGGAATAAACTTAACACTTGACCCATAGTTATTGATCTTAAATTTAGGAAGCAAAAGTATCTGAGCACTCAACAGGGTTGTCTACAAGCGTGTACTGAACACACCTGAAACACTGGAGTCAGAACCCGAAGAAGGAGAAGGAAATCTAATACAGAAACAGATGCATCACCAGGTGGTGCACTGGCACATCCAAGTACTAATCTGTTTACAGTTTATCTTGCTAGAAGAAAATCGGGATAACATGGGATCATATCAGCCTATCGCTACCTTTAAATCAGCACTTCAAAGTCAGACAATGTCAATCAGCAGCAGTCGGTACCATTAACATTCCCTCTTCGGTTTACTATTTCAAGGGCCGATTGCCAAGGTCCCACCAGGCAGACCTTGCGGCAGGGTGCAGGAGATGTGATTAAAAAGAATAAAAGACCCACACACTCCAACTCTAACAAGATTTGTACACTGAACCATCAACAAGAAACTTCCCTGATTGTCGCTACATACGTGGGCTTCTAATATTTGGGTTTTGGCAATGGTGGAGCCCACTTGTACGTTTCCAGGCCACTGCCTGTAAAGCTAAAAACAGTTGTGGAGGGAAACAAATCCCTCAAGGCCTGCGAATGGCTGGAGCAGCGAGTCCCAGGGAGCTTGCAGAGAGAGCGCGCTGCATGCCTGGCTCTGGGCAGGGACGGGCTGGCTGCACTGGAGCCTTCGGCATGTTTCCTGCTGGCTGTAAATTCCCAGGAACGCTCAGAATAGCTCGCTGTCAATCCCACTCGCATGTGTTGTGGGAAACAAAACATTCACAAGACCTCTGGGGAAAACACTCTATGAGTAGCCAAAGCAAGCAAGGGGAAAGGGTGGTAGCAAACCCTTCAAAATCTGCAACAGCTTTTGTTCAGTTAGCTGGCTAACCAAACATCCCGACGGCCAGGGTTTCATTTGTCCACCGGTGATGAAAATTGGCATGTGATGGGAACGGTCCTCCATAGTCCACAGGCAACCAATACAGACCGGTGTTGGCTCCACACAGAAAGGGAACCCCCCCTTGTTTTGTTAACAGGAGTATGAAACCTGCTAAGGTCCTTCACCCATTATTGGCAAGAGACAATAACCGTGAGGCTTCTTTCTGTTGGGACAAGGGACTTCTTGGGGATGGGGTAAGGAAAGGAGGCACTTGAGATGCACCAAGACACAGCCAGGTTGAGCAGAACTGTTGAATTTCACCCAGTTATTTTAAAATAAAACCTCTCATGCTTTGATTACAGGTGGAATTTCCAGCAGGACAGCTGCTGTGGATTAGCTGGCCCCAAGCTAAAATGCAAAGATGCCACACAGAAAGGTTACTGTGAGCCACCGAGGTGAGCCCTGGACCTGCCAGCACCAGCAGCTGCCACTGTCGCAGCCGCACGCTGTTAATCGCTCCCAGCGCAAGTGCATTTGTAAGCAGGGTTTGCCAGAGCCATCCCCAGCTGGCACAGCAGTGCAGCCTGCGCTTTATCTCCTCCTGTCACAAGTCAAAAAGTGTTGGTTTACAGGACACATGATTGTTTTTTTAAGTCTTTTTTTCTTTGGAGTAACGAAAATAAGCCAAACCGAGTTACTCTGTGTGGTCGAAGGACTGTGCTCTTCTACCCTCCCCATGTTCTAACTCTCCATCCCACCCACCATGTAAAACTCTCATGCTGGGGAGAACCCTGCCAGGCACGCATAGCTTGTGTTGAAAACAGAACACTTATGTGAAAAACAACATTTCTGAGCTAATTTTAAGATCACTTTGAAACACTGATTGTTGGGGAACACAGTAAAGACAAACCATTAGTTACAAAATGAACATAAAAGTGTGTAATACAAAATTTCAGTCTCTGATATCGTATCCTAACGGTTAGAATTTTCAGTCATGCTCTCTCTTTTCCTGCAAGTTACTACATGCAGCTTTTACACAGCAGCACACTTTATAAACAGAGCGTTTAAATACTTCAACATAATCAAACAAGTCACATAGAGCAGTAAAGCCGAATTCACTGGTTAACAAGAATAACTTGCTAATAAGCTATTCCAAGCAAACCGTCTACACCAGTAACATTTGTCGGGCACCCTGCTCCGACGAGAGCCAGCCTCGTACAGATCTCCCCGTACCTGTGACATAACTGCGGTGCTCTCTCGACCGTAATCCCTTCCGAGGTCGTTTCCCGGCTTTGATTAAATCCAGCCTGTGCGCTCTGCGAACGCCTGTTTTTTTCCTCGACTTATATAGAGAACCTAACATGAAGTCATTAGCTGGGTCATTTTCCCAAACCAGAACCCAGGATTCAGGTTGACAGCGGCTGTTGTTGTTGAAAGGTTTATTCTTAGCGATGACTAGGGTTTGCAGGATTTACTGCGCCTGGGGACTGACGAGAGCAGACAGCTGTGGCAGCGGGACCGCGGGGAAGCCCGATCACTACAAAACGACTTCCCGGGGAGCCCACTGGGGCTTTATTTGTAACTTTAAAAGGCAAAGCTTTGTGACAGACACAAAATTGACTCTGAATTCTCTTGATGGGGGAAAAGAAAAAGACAGGGTGTGTCTGTCTTTCCCAGTGTAACAAAATATGCATTCTCTAAAGATTATATAAACCTAACATCCAAAGCATAACATTGTGCCCTAAATTGCTTTTTCACAGGGATCTTTCACAGATGTGTATTTTGTGTGTTTTGGAGAGTTAATAAAATAAACAGGATATGGTTTTACCCTTACAGTTCTATTGCTGAGCTTGCTCTGATGCTGGCTCTTACACAACTGAGAGGGTAAAATGACTTTCTACTTACAGCGGTTATTAGTAAGTTTAATCATTTCACCCATCATCTGTATAGGAATAGCTTACTCAGACATGAATAAATTCAGTGTTCCCCACTGTAGCTGCTGACAGCAGTAAAACCTTTTCCAGAACTTTTAAGATTTGTTCTCTAAACAATTTTTTAATTAAATAGAAAAAAATACACTCTAAGGATGAATTCTAATTTTTATTACCAGAAGAGGGTTGGGTGGGGGGTTGTTTCCCTTTTTTTATTTTTTTTTTGTTTTTTTACATTAATTCTTTGCATTATGCAAAAAAAAAATCAGCCTCTGTAACTGCACTCAACACCTACAAAAAACCAAAACTCCAGCCAGGTATGTTAATATGAGAAAGGCAGATGTGGCAGACCTCCAAACATTTTTACTAGAAACATGGACTGCTGTAGTGATAGAAATCTGTCCTGACCTTTTCTCAAGCTCCACCTGTTTTGTTTAGGCTACAGAGAGAAGCACGGGAGGTAAAACAAAATAGCTGGTTTTCACTATGGAAACATTACATCCGTACCACAGCACTAGCGCCATACGATCAGGACTATGGGATTTGTCAGGTGTCAGCTATCCCCCAGGCCTCCAGGTGCCCATTTTGCCTTTAAGTTGAACTCCTTCCAGGCCTGAGAAGATGCTTTCCTTCACGTGGCTATTGGGGGAATTATTTGTTGGTCAAGCAGCAGTTTGAATGTTACATACTTAGCCATTCCTCATGTTGAATTTCTATTTTAAACCCACAGCTTAGTAGACTAGAGGAAAAGTTTCTGCAGAACAGAGGTACCTATTAGTAGCTTAACAAAGCAGAAGAAAAAAACATCAACTTTAGGAAAAAGACCTTTTTTTTTTTCCTATTGTACAAAGAAAGACCTCTCCTTCTCTACTAAGATGTTTCTATACAGCCCTATAAGCGTCACCATTCTGACACTATCTCTTACAACAGGAAAAGAACATTCTGCATGTTTAAAGCAAATATTTAGAATTTAAGAGACAACTATTTCTCCCCTTCAGCTTTCAAAATTGCTTCATTTAATTTGTACTACATATTACTCACTCAAAAGCAATAGTTATGTTTTTGTGGCAATTTAATTCTATACAAACAAAATCAAAACACCTTCAGCTTGCATGCCATTCAGGGGTAGGAGATGAGGCACTTCAGAGGTAGGCAGGATATCCTGAAGTTTCTAAGACATCCCCCATAGCCTGGACAATTCTGTTCTCTTTGATTATACATTTCCTAAACCAAGGCTGAACAACAAACACAACCATTTCCTCTTACAGATCATGGGCTAATTTTTCCTTACAAAAACCAACCTAAATCCACAGTCACTTACGTTTAAGAGTAGAAATGTTCCTGTTCACCTGGTTGAGGTCCTGAGATCTGTTAAATGGGACATGAATGACAATGAAACAAGATAGGCACATTTATTTAAGAGTGGCTATTAAAAATGCAAGTTCACCCTCTTTCATCTTCCACTGCAACATGAAGTGTGGAAAACTCCTTTGCTGAGGAACGGTTGCAGCTAAAATATGGCGATGACCATGGAGAATTTAGTGAATGTACACACGTCTGGCCACTGTGATGTCCAGGAGACACAGATCTTACAGAAGATTTGACTTCTCCTCCAGGAAACTGCTAACATCCCTCAGTGGACTGACAGGCTTGATAGATTGAAGATTATTCTCCTAATTTCCTTTAAGGATGCAGTGGGTATGGGGCTGCTTGTGTGTAGTAGGTGGCAAGTAATGAAAGTAATGGGCAACCATTATTGAGGAGTTACAGAGGGAGTAGTGGATCAATACTGTGCAGGTCAGCCCAGCAGAATACACTAAACTGCTCCCACCAAGATAGGAAGGGGTGATAGCAATAGCAGCTCACCAAGAACAGGATTTCTGCTCTATTTTGGCATAAAGGTATCAACCTCTTGCCATTTTCAGCCTTAAAAAAAAAAAAAAAAAAGAAAATTGATCACCTGCATATGGTCACGTTACAGCCTCACAGTGAGCCAGCTCTCGTCCTACATGGTCCTCTATTCCTCCAGCACTCTGGAAAATTGATGATAGATACCTTACCATACCTACAGGGAACATGGAGGGTTAAGATGGCATCTTTCTGCCCAACAAAACAGAAAAAACCAAGGTAGGCTACCCTCATTTTGTTGGGTATAACAAGAGAAGTCCAAGCGCTTGCTGCAGACACTTTGGCAATCAAAGAAGCTGCTTCCCTGGAGCTTAAGAAACAACCCTGCATTACAGAGATAGCATGTAGGAGTGATTTCATCACACAGAAAAGAATCAGCACTGTTTCCCCCTTCCCCTTTTGCATGGTTTTGGGAAGTAGCAGAGATTAAAGTAAGCGAGGAAGACATTGGTCATCTCCAGCACGTTGCCCTCTGGGGACAGGGGACAGAGAGGCTACTTGGTCCTAGAACTAGACATCCCCACGTGGCCCTTCTCGGTCTCTGAGGAGGTACTACATGAGTTCTGTGATACAAGGCACTGCACAAGCAAACTTCTCAACAGGCTCCTCGGACATCTTCCCTCAGCTTGCATTTCTACTACCTGCTGCAAACAAATCAGAAGGGGAACAGAAGATAAAACAGGTTAACAAGTTATTGAATTAGGCCATGCCTCTGCCAAGGGGCAGGACATTCGACGTAAATTCAGAAACATCTAAGTTTACACATTCATGTTGCGAACGACCAAAAAGTCTGGCTTTGCTTGAGAAGGCTGTGATAATCAGCTGTGTGATTAAAGCATTTTAACAACATCCTACACTCCAGAAGGCCTCAGGTCAGTGTTCTGCAATCTCAGGAGTTCTCAGGTTGCACATCAAAGGTTTTCTTTTCAATATGAAAATACAGATGGTTATTCTCCACGTGTGCACAGGCAGAGGGCAAAAACCCTCCTCAGGGAACAGATCCAAGAGGAGCTTGCAAGGATTCTTACAACCGTAAACAAAATTTGCTACTTAAGAACAGTGGTCTCGCCAACTGAAATGGGACTTGCTATTAAGGTAAATGAATATACTGAAATCAGTACCAACATGAGAGTGCAAAAAATTAGATCTGCAGTTCTGAAGTTAAACTGCAGTAGCAAAACCTGCTTCCCACAACAGCACATTATTAACATTGAAACACACACACTTTTAAACAGAACAAGTATAAAACAAGTGTACAAATCTGTAATAAGTCAAACTTTATTGTAAACCATTATACAATGTAATTACATCAGATACCCTCAAAAGTTTAAGGTAACACCACTGATTAAACAATATGGTCCAAACAGAGGGCAGCAGAATACAGCTGTTGGTTTTGCTCACATAGGCTATACTCTGAATTTACTTACAAAGAAACTCAACATTCAGTTTGAGACGGATACCCACGCAAGACAAAAACACCTACAAAAGAGTCCCTTTTTTAAAGATACTGCAGTTTTACTTTGTAAAACCATAGTAGTCATTTTCAGTAATTGAACTGGAAACTTTACCTAAAAAAGTTTGCACGCCTATGCTGTAGATCTACTCTGACTTGATGTGGCTGAATTTATTCGCTTTCATTACTTGTTTCTCCTGTAAAAAGCACAGCAAAGTTGCAAACATGGGTTAGTCAAGCACAGTGGCAGAAATTCCTTGTGATGCTCAGCTCTCAGCAGAGCGTGAGAGCCCACGCCTCCCTCCCCAGGCACAGCTGGAATCGGAGCAGACACCCACCGGAGGGGATCACTTTGCATTGCTCTAATTTGCAACTCAATTTCTGAGTTTTCCCTGAAGAAAAGCTATAGTACATTTTAGTTAGCAATGTTAACATACAGCATTTACCTACTTAAAGAAAGACAAGGGGACCTGAACATATTAAACCAGAACTTGAAAACCACGTATTAGACAACACCAGTGTTTTAAGTTTATGCAGATGTGTCACAGGTTGGATATTAGAAACAGTTAATACATTTAGGTTGACCACGCGTGGTAAATTCGATCTCCACTAACACATCTGTGTCTCTTCTCTAAGTTACAATCCCTTTCTCTTACTTTGGCATATACTACATAGCTTATTTTCATTAAAAAGAATCACATTTTTTTAAGCACAGCCTGAATTAAACCTTTGCTATGAGTTGTCCTGAAGTACATTTACCAGGCATAAATTTAGAGCGCCAATTTGAAGATAATGCAAACATCGTCACATTGTAATATTATTACTGGATCAACTCTTTATGAAAAAGTTATTTCAGACTGTACTGCCAATACATGTCAACAAATAGTAAGACATAGTGAAGCACTAGGCACATACTTCCTTCTCACACATACAAGCTCTTCAGACAAGAGCACTTGTCCTACTTGTACCTACTGCAAGAATTCCAGTTTTTATCTTACAAAGAGGAAAACCATCAGTTTTACATTTTCTATCTCTTTCACATGACAAAAAAGAATTAATAGAAAAACCCCCAGTTTTTGTTATTTGGCTAAGGTTGTGAATAGAATTTTTATCTTAGTAGAGAAAGTTAGAGCTGTTTTTTCCCCTCTGAAGATATGCCCTCCTGTTACTACCGTGGTATTTAAAATACTTCTGCCTCTTTGGCTCATAGTGCTTTACTAAATCATCTTGCTAGGCATATCAAAATTTCAAACCAAGTGACATTTAAGCACCTAAGACATGAAAAATTAGGCATTCATATACCTTTGCTATAATAATTTTCAAGAAACTGCTCCATAGTTCTTTACACTGTTTTGTACTTGGTCAATAAGTTTGAGGTCTGCTCAAAACAAATGATTTTACATGATTAAGGCCATAATTTTATACTGACACATCACAGACTAAACATGAGACTAGAAATAGAAATAATTTTGATAATTTAAGTAACTGGAGGAGGGAAAAGGAAGATAAAATGAAAGCTCATACATTTAAATTTGTGTGCGCTGCTCAGTTATCTCTGATGGTTGACGAGGACAGTGATGGCTGTGCAGTGGTATGTAGCACATGTTGAATAGCTTTATTTCACTATCTGAAATAGAACAAATCCTATGCTAAAAAAATAAATGCTGACATTTGTGACAAGAGCCAGTCCTAGCTCTTAAATCCCTTTGGAAAAGCGAGCTGTATGAGACTATTCTGTTGATGAAAATGGATTACTTGAAGTACTGTGCTTTCGGAGATATGCGCCCGCCCAGTGGTAAATAGTCAAGAAAGACGCAAGTCACACAATCAATGAAAAAAACCCAAAAAATCTAAAACAGAGGCAACACTGATTAGGGACATTTCCCCATCCCCCCACCCCCCATTTCAGAATAACTCAATTAAGCATCCATTGTCATTAGTTTCTAGATTTAGTCTAAAAGAAACACTTAAACTTATTGCAGTTATTACACTTCAGTGCACAGTAACAGAGGTCAGTGGCTCAACTAAACTCACAAACGTTAGGTTTGGTAAAATGTCCCTTCTAGCTGGCTGGACACGCTGAGGTGTACCTGAAGTCTCAGAACATTGTGTTCACCTCGGCAGCCAAGCAGTGAAAAGGAATGCTGGAATAGTGAAAATAAGTACGGGAGCGCACAGTTCAGTATTTACTAAGGCCCAAGAACCCCATTTAAGTGGTCTGGATAACAAATCACATTAAGACCTAGTAAATCTATAAAAAATGTAAAAAATCTTAAAAAGTTCTGAGCAGTTTTCCAATGAAACTGTTTGGTTTAAGGCTTGGAACATTTCTGATGTCCAGATACTACAACAGATTTGCAATTAAGGTCTGTTGTCACCTCTTTGACACATCGCCTTGTCCTGCACAAGGTTTAACTAAGCAAGGAAAGCTGTCGGAAACAATCATTTAGAAAATATGCAAAGCAAAAGGATGTCACTGAAAACATGTCTGCTAGGTTTCAGGCCAGCACGTGTTGTCAGTTATCAGAAGACAAGACACTGAAAATCACAAAAATTCTGTAGTAACAACTGTATTATACCTCTTGGTTTTTTTTTTTTTATTACTAAAGGATAACCAGATTTTATGGAAATTGAACAGGAGAAATCTTTTTTTTTTTAAAGCACATTAAAGAGAAGATTGCTTTTCCAAGAAAAAACAAGGGACAGAATTATTTGCAATATTGTAGCCCAACTGCTTCAATCAGATCATGGTCCTGTACCGCAGGCCCTATACATGGAAAAGTATAAGAAATGTTCCATCTCTTTTGGGTCATTCGAAAGGTATACACAAGAGACTTGCAGAAACAGAAATAATTAGAGTCATCCATAGAGATTCATTTCACAAATAACCTATCACAACAGATTTTTGTTATACGCTAAAGTGCACGTTTGTCAAATATGCAAACACCACCTCCTATTAAAAAAGGTATTTTCAAATTATGTGGTCAAAAACACACTTAGGACTGCATTTTTAGTGATATTTGGTGACTTCAGCAGTGACAGAGAGCTTTTCCCTTTGCAATCCCTTTGTCTTAAACCAGGACACAAGGATAAACAAGATTTTCACTATAAATCTTTTGACGTGTTCTGCACAAAAAAAGGGAACCGCACCCTTTTCTCTGACAAAGAGAATTTTTAAATATAACTGTATGAAAATATAACTTAAATATAAAATAGTCAAATATATTCGAGGAGACTTGGAAAAAATCTTTGTTCCACCTATTAGTTCCATAGGTACCCGGTAGCAAGTAAACATTTGTACTTAAAAAAATAACGTTAAGTTACAGCTTGTAACCATAAACTATTCTGCTCTAGGAATTATGCTGCAAAAGCCAGTTTTAGTACTAAAACACACTCCTTTAACTTAGTTGATTCTGATGCCTTTTTGAGAACATTTTAAACTGTATCATCAGTAACCATAAGTGAGAGATTGCTGCATCTGTTTTCTATGATCTTCTCTGAAATGTCAGATACAAATCCCCTTAGCGACTAGTCCTTAACACTGTGTTTTCCACACATGATGAAAAGACATTCTTGCATAATTGGTCAGTGTGTCTGTAGTGCAACTGAACTGGAAGTCTTCCAACTGTTTGCATTCTGCTGGTAGACCTTGCTTTTAAGTCAGTTTGTATGAAAAGGGAGATGCAATTGCAACATTAAAACCCACTGACTGAAGTTTTTGCCATGAAACCTGCAAATACACAGGTCAGGGAATGTGTCATACAGGCAGACCAAAACGATGCTTCTTTTTCTTAATGGGCTTTAAGTTGGTCAGTCTACGCAGGTCCTCTTCAGCATCTGATTCCTCCATCTCATCATCTGCTGAAATAAGGATCTAAAAACAAATTACGGCTTCTGAGTAACATGGATCAAAGTCACACTCTTTCTTCATTCTACTTCTAAGCTTTTACTTTTTTTATGCTTGCAAAGCACCTTATTATTTGCTCAAGAAAGAGCTTACAGAACACAATTTGGATTTACTGCCGGTACTATCAAACAACATCACACATCCTATCTGGAACCTCCAGTAAATTTCAAAGAAGGATGCATGCGTATTAATTTTTTCTACAATCACTGACTCTAAACCCAAAGAAGTGATTCCAGCACCTCCAGAACAGTGGGGGCAGCTTGCTCTTAAAATGAGAAAGAATATATAAGCTCTCTATCCACACTGTTAATATGGCAGTCATTTTATTACAGAAAACCCAATATAAATAGTACTATCTGTAACGCAGAAAAGTTACATTAACCAACTAAAGCTAAAACAACTTACCTTCAAAGATACAACCCATCCTTCAGGTGAACTGAAAACTACCCACTTAATGTAATTCAGAATAAAATTATGCTAAGGCAAGGATGTAAATACTTCTCCAAAATCACACCAGTTGCCTCCACCAGCTTTCTCTCACTTTAAGCTATTAACCTCTCTTCGAATTAGAATTGTCTGTTAGTTTTGTATTCTCTGTGGGTTTTTTTAGATGCATTTGTAACACAGTTCACCTGTGATATTTAAATACGTTATTACGTCCTCCTGCCCATCTGGAAGAAAATTAACTACCATGAGTGGTGCAACAATGTCATTCTTCTTAACTGGTTTTCAACTGCAAATGCTAGGAACTACTGTTAGAGGTACATGCAAAGAAAATCAAAACTAAGTTGACAGTATTACAATTAAATCAATGGCATGAGTGATGAACTGGATTGATATTACATTAACTGCAATAATTAACTCTACATACTTCTGACTCTGACTCTTCATGTGATGCTGCTCTCCTGTATCGGACTTTACTTCCGTTTCTTGAATCTTGTCCTGCTTCCTTTTCTTCAAGTTTAGCTTTTGTCTTCCCTTTCTTCATAAGAAAATTATCTACTACCCAGAACATTAATGCCTGTTAAAGAGAAGGGGGAAGTGACAGCTCAGTTTTCCTCAGAGTAGCATACGTTCATTCGGTCAGTATTTGGACAGAATCAGGAAAACTTGACAATAATTCTGAACTGCCAAACAGGTAAAATCTTGTATAGGCATACAGTCACACGGCTTATAACACATTGCATGAATGCTCTAGAACATAGCTCTTTATCCCTTTGTAGAAGAGAAGAAAATAAGAAAAGTAACTGCTATTCAGAGTGATCATATATTAACTCTTCATGTAGAAATGTGAACGGTTTAGGCAGACATCTTAGTGCAACAAACTTTTGTTTCCCAAAGGATAAAATCCATGCGTGAACAAATTAATGAAAGAAAAAAAAAAAAATCACCAGCAGTTATTAAATGCAAGGACACCCACCGTCTCTGGGTCTAGTCCCTAAATCCCAGATTACTGGAAGAGCATACTCTGGGAAGGATGATTGCGCACTTGCCCTTTTACTCTGCTCCCTCATAGGCCAGTCACTATTAGCTATGGTCAGACACAGGATACTTCACAGTACAGCTACCCTTAGACCAACTGTTTCCTAAAGCAAATTTCATTGTAACTTTATAATCTCAATGTCAGTATTTCAGTATTACATTCAATCTTCTGAAGTCATCAGCCCAAAGAGGTCTATGAGGCATTTCTGCACCTCTCCTGAGCCTCGTTACTTAGCTCAATATGGATTTCAGCTTTGTAAAATCTACATATCCAGACATTTTATCCATTCTGTAACACCTTTCCTCTTTAAAAATTGACTTAAGCACCAAGGTACACTGTGCTTTAAGGACTAACATTAATTAATTAATACATGGCAGAAAGATATCCAAGTAAACATCCCACAGAAGCGTGCAAGTTGTACTAACATTAACAAAGAAGGGAACTATCAGCATGACGATAGCCAGCTCCAGCTGGGGGTTCTCTATAGGATTCAATAAAGCTACCTGTGAAAAGAAAAGGATTAAGTTCAGATCACGGCAGCATGTGCACATAACTGGATTAGTAAGTGCAACTGTTCATGTACTAGATAACACTACAGAAATAATTAATACGAACCAAAAAAGGACAGCTTTGTAGAAAAGGAAAGTACTTAGGACAGCTTATGAATTACCACAGCTAAGTAAGCGGGGCTGGCAAGAAACTTATCCCTGTCATTTTTGTTTACAGAATTCTGAAGAGCTGTGTTAGAATCATCTTGAACATTTTGGAGCTCCGTGCTCCCCAGTTTTAAGTTCCATCTTTAGGAAATTTAAACAGACCAGCATTTCACAAAATACACAGTAAGGAGAAGACAGAGTTCCCGAAGTAGTCCAGAGCATAAAATAGGGACTAACTGGTTTTAGTGGGCTATAACACCATGCACCATCACTTTGAATATTACGTTGCACAGATTCTATCAAAATAAATATTTATCCAGTCATCAGGAATGGCTTTACTAATCCATTGCAAATTACTAAAATTCTACCGTTTAGATCTATCAACAAGGTCAGGCAAAGAAAATTCTTTAAAATAATAGAAGCAGCAATAAAAAAATAGCTTTAAGTATGGGTTAAAGAATTAAGGAAAGGAAGAACCACTTAGTAGCTTCAAGAGCACTCAGACAAGGAGATAGAATAAAATTTTATATATTGCATTATATAAAAAAATCCCTCCAAAATATGATAGGATATTCCTGACAATGGATGCCAGAAAGCCTAATTAGCAATATCCTAATCAAGCTAAAAGAACATACCACTATAGAGAGTTAAATGGTGTTGACTGTAGACAGTTACGATGCTTGAGCCAAACCAATAAACATTATTAGAAGTCTATTGCTTTACAGCTTCCACCTGAAATTCATTTGTCTGTAAAATGCTGTAAAAATACAAACCTCTTTCCACTGAGGTATAAGAAGCACTATAATGATGATGGTTTTCTCAAATGTCATAATCATTATGTACAGAACACATTGGCCCACCCAAGCACTGCACTGCACTGGGTCACCTGCAAGAAAGAAGAAAGGTTCAATATATGCATAGGGTTGATTGTACTTCACAGTAAACATTTTAGGAAAGCAGTATTAGAAGAGGCAGAGCAGCTATATCCTCTTAAAGTGCCTTCTCCAATTTCTTTAGTGCTGCTCCTTCCCCTCCCTTCACCCCAACTTTCAGAAAGTATCAGTTAGAGACTGAATATAACAGGACTTTATCCGATTCAGCAGTACTTGGTTATACACTCACTGTTTTACATAATTTGATGAAAGCAAGACAGATAGAGTTGTGTTACATTTGTTTCTCATCAAATTGTTATTTTTGACCCTCTATCATGAGGTATTAAGTTTCTTAAAAGGGAAAACTTAAGGGAAACATAGCTGGGGAAAAACATCTTTCCCTTCAATCTGAGTAGAAATGTGATGATTTCTGCCATTCTCCCTAGGCTACTTTAAACATATTTTTCCTCTCTACAAAGTTAGTTACCATAACTAACCAATCGTAATTGAAGCAACAGGTGCAAGAGCTGCTATGAAAAATTTAATTGAACAAAAGAATTAAGATCACATTTTAGTTTCAGTCTGAAAGGGTTTGAAATCCTGCTGCACCCCATTGTGGCAGAGTGAAAACCTGAGTGCATTAAGTTATCTGCCAGGACAGAATGAAGACCACAAATATTTGAACATGAAAACTTACGTAGATGATTATAGTCTATGAAAGCAAGGAGAGGAAAAAAAAAAAAAAAGAAAAAAAAAGAGGAAAAAGAGGACTGGTATGCCTAACAAGCTTTGCAGGTGAGGTTAAAGCGGCACTTCACTGGAAACCAAAAAGCAGCTCTGGAGGGGGGTGTTAGCTCTTTAGTCTTCACGATAGTCTTCTGCAACGTCTTCAAAGGCAGCTTAAAACTTTTAGCCTGGGGATGAATAATGGGCAATGGAAATTCAGATGCCTTTATGTATTTGTAATACATAATGGATAGTTGCTACTTCCTTTTCTGGAACATTTCTGAAAGGCTTTCAGTATTAATACTTGGTAATAGTTTTGACACTTACTGTTTGCTGCTTAGATGCTATGAAGAGAAATTGATAAATTAGACTGGAGTCCAAAACAAAGAAAACTTTCTAAACGGGTTTTACAGTAAGAGCTAGAGATCAACACTCAACAGTTGAAGACGAAAATGGTTAAAATGCTCAAGTTTAACAATTATATACTGCAGTTTATAGCTTTTGTCGTAAAAAAAAAAAAGTTAGAAAATCTGAAAGGGAAAACACTAGTAATTCAAAGTTGAGCAACCATGATTCTGCTGAAGATACAAGGCCTGAATTGAATTTGAGAATTAAATTTTAGCAATTAATTTCTATACTCCACATTTTTATTAGCATTCTCTAGTTTTCTTCATTAACTAGCAAATATGAAAAAAAAAAAAAAATCTAGCCTTAGCTACAGACCTACGATTTTATACTAAGCCCTTTTCCAATCTGTATTTAATTCCTAAAAGCAAAGACAGCTATAGCAATTTTGCAACTATTCCAACCCTGTCACATGAGATTTTGTATGTCCAAAAATTGTGAAACTTGGTATTAAGAGTGTTGTGCACTATCACCAATGAACGTTTTGTTCCATGATGTTTTTGCGGGGAGGGGTGCTGTTTTTTTTGGCTTTTTTTTGGTACATGACTGAAATTAGAAGTTGTGTATATTAAATTCTACTTGAGGATTTTTGTGTGCCCTACTGCATCTACATAATTATCTCTCAGCTCTAATTACAAGCAGGGAGAACAGGGATACTGTCTACTTTTAATTTACCAAGTCTTTTGACAGTCTCCTAATAGCATCCTTGTAGAAAAGTTGGGGAGATATAGACAGGATGGGCGGACATAAAATTCTGACATGAAGGAAAAAAAGCTTTCACAACGAGAGTGGTTAAGCACTGGAGTAGGTTCTTCAGAGGGGTTCTTAAATCTCAAACCATGGATAAACTAAAAACTGGTCTGGACCACGCCCTGAACAACCTGCTTTAGCTTTGAAGTTAACCCTGCTTTGAGCAAGATGCTGGATTATATCACCTCTGGAGATCCTTTCCAACCAAATTTTTTCTAGGATTTTATAAACTATGCAATTCAAGGGAAAAAGTAGAAGTTAACTTTTGGGATAGAATATTTGGGACATTTGTACATTCAAAGATTCACTACACAAACTCAAATTAGAACTTTAAAGTTAATGTTGAAGCCATAAAGCTCTAATTTAATTTCTAAAGTCTCTGACAGTCTCTCTTGAATTCTGATTTTATACCTGTCATGTATAAATTACATGTCTAAAATAAACCAGCAAGTCAGTAGAAATCTTGTTACTGCAAGAAAAGCTCATTAAAACTGAATCTGAAAAATGTTGAATCCTCAGCAGTGACAACTGTAGCCGCATTTTTTGAAAATGCTGGGCAATGAAAAACTAGTCTATGCTAGTGTATACTACTTTCATAAATCAGCCACTTTGTAGAAGCACATTTACAGACAGCTCTTGAACAAAATACCTGTGATTCCTCTATCCTGTAACTTCTCTCTGTTCTTCAAATCCTCAGAAATTTTCTTAAGAAAATGCCAACTCACAGAACTACTCCAAAATAATTTTTAAAAAGTTTTAAAGTAAGGGCTATCTACCCTATATGGCTGCAAGTAAGTTGCTCTGCAAGTTGCAAACAAAAAGCTAGAGGGAAAAGATGCATCAAATACAAGTTTTAAGCTTTGCCGTCTGAGAAGCAAAGACAAGCAAAGAGACCACAGCACGATTTAGTTGCCAATAGAGTTCATTGTCACCAAGAGGGATTTAGTCACCTGTTTTCTACTCGCAGCAGTTAAAGTAGCCTAAGACAAGAAGGGAAGGAGAACGCAGGGAACATTCTTTTCAGTACAGATCATAACTGCTTTTCTCTTTACATACTCAAATATATTAACTGATTCTGCACTTCTATTAAAATCCAGCTGCTGAGGTAATGCATCTGAAAATACAAAACTGGAAATATGAAGACAAATTTAATAAACTTTAAAATTCTGACATAAAAAAGCCCTTGAGGGAGCGTCATGCTACTTTGTTTGTAAATCAGCGTGCAGTGCTGCTTTGCTGTACAAATAGCAACCATTTATGAATGCTGATATTTTGGTATCCATTCTTTCCTTGAGGCACTTCTTATGCTTAAAAACTATCCTCCATATAAAGAAGAGGCTTTTAAAACCAGCAGGACACAGCTATTTTTGTGACAGCTTCAAGTAGTGAATCACCAGGGATCAAGTAATAGAGCTAAGAAGGGAAATGAGCTCACAGGGAGAATTAACTTGAGACAAATGACTATTTAGGCTCTAGAAACACAAACAACATCGTTCAATCACAAGAAGAGACTTGATTTGGGGGGGGGCCTCGTTTGTTTTCCCACACCTGCAAACAAACTGAAATCACACTGATGTCCAGGCTGAGCACTTGACTTTACTACTACAGATAAAATGCCAAAAGTCTCCGATACCTTTCAATGAGCAGGCACCTCAGCACCGACGTATGCTAAATATCCGTATTTATCTTCAAAATACTAAGTGTAAACACACTTGCGACCCCACAGGACTGCATTTTAGTCCCCTCTTCTACCCTACTTAATTTAATTATTTTAAAGAGTCTTATGAAAAATAAGACAAGAGTTTTCTTTGCGCCAAAGTGAAAAATGTTAAATAAAATGGTAATATGAGGGTTTTCACTTCAGAAACAACAGAAGAGGGCAGCAAACAATCCAATGCAACTTGTCCTTTTTAGACAGATTTCTTACATGGGGTCTGCTATTGCTAATAACTTTTCATCTGCTATCTAGTTCTCTTTATACCAGAAGCCTTTCCCACATGATTAATGGAAACACAGATTTACAATACGCTTTTTAATAGTCCTTACGATAGCCTGAATAAAAAACAACACACTAAGGTCAAGCCAGCGCATTACTGAAGATACAGAAAAGAAAGTTAGTCACTAATAAAATGATCTGATATTGGAAAGAGCAACTAAGTACAGAGGCATTATAAAATTTCATGCCTTGCTTATACACACACACAGAAGAAATATTTGATAAACAAGTTTAGGCATTTCAGACCTCCTATCTCAAAATGACAATAATGGATCAGTCGCAGACCACAGCAGAACGCAAGTAACAAGTTCATCTGTTGGTTTTAAGAGCTTAGTTACTGCAGTCACAGATGCCTCATAACTAAATAAAATAAAAACATGTTCATTTTGGAAGTCAATAAGAGATAGAGACAAATTTCAGGAGAGTAAATATATACTTCCCATCCACACAGACTGCTTATTGTTAAAAGCACATTAAAATGAGAGAGGAGAACAGATTACAGAAGAAAAAACAGAATGCTATTAGGAACAAATAAAAATCTAGATTTTGACATGATTACAAGTACCTATCTAAAACTGTAAAAGGTACACCAAGTCTTTTGCTCTGAGCGGAAAGCCAATTTTATATGGGCTGAAAGCTGTTCAAACATCTTGAAATGGCTTCAAGCCAAATCGACAATCAGAAAAAGGGACTTTGGGCAGTAAGTCTCAAAGCTCAGTCAGAAGGCGTAGCTCAGGAATGTCTCAGCTCTTTCCTTGCCCTTTTCCCTTCCCTGGACATTGGTGCTTACTTAATTCCTCAGAGACCCAAGTCTGGGGACTGATCTGGAGGAACTATTTATTTTTCTACATATGGTGAATTTTCTGGTGGTTTAGCTCTCTGAAATCAGTTCCCTGAAGTCAGATGTGCATCAGTTCAAGGAAAAGAGTGGAAATATTGGGCTCTAGCACGTAGGAAAAAAAGCAGATAAACAGGGTTGTAGCAGTGCTGATTTAAACAGCTTAAATGGTCATAAACTGTAGCCTAAAAGATACACGTTAAATCTACATAAATCTAACAAAAAAGCCCTAATGGTGCCCTAATGGTATAAGCAGTTATTTCTCCTAAGATAGATGCTTGTCATCATCTTTATTTTAAATCTCTGACATTAAAGCAAATAGCAATTAATGCTATTTGATTTAATTGTAAGTGTCCCAAGCTTTTAAAGTACTTCAACTTGGTAAGGTCTTTATTTATTTATCCATAATTCTGTCAGCCACTTAGGATCATTAAAAACAAAGAAACCTACAAAACCAAAAAACCTAGCAATGATAATTATGAAACTGCTATGAAAGCTTTTACTTCGTTAGGCAAACATCATTTTAACTTTTTTTTTCCCCAAACCATAGCGGTTTTTTTGTTTGTTTTTCTCTCTGATGAAGAGCCATAGCTCTCTTATAAGTCAGCCTCTCCCCCATTCCCATCTCAAGGAGCTTCAAATGTAATTTTTAGCATTTATGCAGAACTTCCATTCCCAACCAGCCAGACTAAGCAATTTGAAAGTAACGGGTTGAACAGAATTAAATGTTGATGTTGAGTATGTATGATACTCAACTGCATCTGCAAATCCACAATTTCTGCAGATCAGTGGACTTCTGTGGCTAACGTAATGGAAGATAACTCCACAACTTCATGTGAAAGTGATTTCACTAGTCTATCCCTTAGCCTGTACGAAAGACACATGCATTTTTCATCAATGACACAAGCCCTATGGGCAGGAGTTCAGGTGATCATTACTTGAGGACAAGCCCAGGCCATCTTGCCATTCTCTTCACTGAAGGTATGTGGTGCTTTACTTCAAAGAGGGCTGCCAGAACTCTTAGCCTGTGTCTTCAGACAATGGCATGTAGTTCAGTGAAAACTTTAATAGGGAATGACCTTCCAGCTATCATTTATTTAAAAGAGTAAATTTATCATGCTGTTATTTTTTCCATGAGATTAGCCAATATTGCAATTTGTTCAATCACTCCTAAAAAAATAAATATTCAAGCAGAACTTAAAAGAACCCTCGTGACAAGTGAAATATTAAAATGACCACTATAATCACCGCATAATGATTTTAAGATGAGTTAACTGAGATTCCATCCTGAAAGTCATTTCAGTGCAAGAACAGAAACATTTACCATATTCACCAAAACGAAGGGACTCCCACTGCTGCCATTCCACAATGCTGCTGACTGCACGTATACCTATGTAGATTAACAGCATTCCTAATGTGGCATCTAACAAGAAGTTGATAAGGTACCTGAAAGAAAAAAAGTAAAAGAAAACAAGGAGCAAGGGTCCATTTTCTACAAGTTCAGTGCATTTTAACACCACAATTGATAAAAGATCTGTATATATGTTGAGAAGCTACAGTATTGAGAATAATCATTTACCGACTTCTGTAATTACATAGTTAACCTAAAATTTAAATAGTTTTAGAAGAGTCTCAGTATTTTGTTTCTGTCCTTAAAGTTCCAACTTCTATTTTTGTGAACTCTGGTGCATGCATGTGCATACTCCATATGAACTCCAATATTCATTTTACTCCTTTAAATTAAAACCAGATTTCCTTTTTACCATTGCTCAGTTCATTTTGCATGGAAAACGTGAATTTGAACAAAACCAAAGGACTAAAAGGAAAAGAAATAAAAAGAGAAGTTATCTTAGACACCTCAAGGAATTGGAAGGTAAAAAATTCAATCCAAAACACTTCCATTCCAAGGGGGAAAGATACCACAACTAGGCAGTTTTTCTTGCTCAAGGGAGCCCCCCTCCTAGCCTCAACACGGAGCAATGAGCAGTGGAATACCATGCCTAGAGAGTACAGTTACTATCTAGGCCAAATTTCAACTTATTTAGTGTTAGGAAGAAAAGTGATTTACTTTCTTGCACTTTAGTTCTTGTCCAATAAACATTTGAAATAATCAGGAAAAAGCCTTCCCAGAAAAAAAAAACAAAACCACCAAACCAAACCACCCCTCAGTGGACGCACAACTGCTGCACTACTAATTTTAATGTTTCAAAAAGAGCGTCTGGAATCTTACCTATGCTTCAAGAAACTAGAAATTACCATGGGTTTCAAATTAATTCTTAGGTTCATTAAAGGATGCAGCTGAAATTCAGAGCATTTTCTAAGTCAGTTTGGTTTATTTACTATCACTGATTTTAGCTGAACAAAACAGCAGCTGAGAAAGAGCCAGCTATAAGACACATAGTAAATCCCTGTTACTGAGATTCTTATTTGGTAATTCCAAATACTTAAGGTAAATTCTAGAGTCTATAGGAACTTATCTGCAAGGATAAAAATAGCAAATCAGAGACCTGTGGACTTCTGCTGGCTGTGGAGACAAATCCATGTGGACAAAATAGTATCAGAAAGTGGAAAGTAAAAACAGAATACTTGCATTCAAAACAGTTAAGGAGGAGCTGTTTTGACTCTCAAAATCCCATTCAAGAGCAGCTCAAAAATAAAACTGAAGCGGACATGCCTTGCTTCAGGTAAGACTTACCCATAAACTTCCTAAAAAATAGTTATTTTCTAGTAGTTATGTGTCAAATCAGAGTTTTAATGAACGTTGTATTAGACAAACATTAAAATCAAGGTTTAGCGCCTGGCAGAGGAAACTCAGCGATTACAAGTCTACACAAGTCATTTTAAGGCCACAAGGGGCTGCTGTAAGTCCATAGCAGGAAGGCAGCCCTCAGGAGCAGGGAGTAGAGATGTGCCAACACCTATTTCACACCAAATTACAGCTCACAGTGCGGGCCAAGTATGCCTGATATTCCCAAGCACATCAGGCTCACTACATGTAGGCAACATGCTCATTCTGCGATGCACTGCGTTAACCCTGCTCACATGTAGCCGGTGCTCCAGCACAAACAACAAAACAAGTTGCTGCCACTGTCAGATAAATGCATTTGGCGAGAGTTCAGCGAGTGAAAGGCTGGGGTTCATACAAAGTTCCCGGTGTACCGCATACAGCCAGCTGAGTACCCTGCGCTACAGAAGAGTGCTGTTTTGCTCTTTCTATTTAAAGTTCTTCAAACAACAACCCATCTGTCAAGGTGTTTTAACAGATGTTTTATCAGCTTTGATATTATCACACACCCACCTGAATTACAGCACTACATTCCTGTCCTGGTTTCAGCTAGGATAGAGTTAATTAATGGCAACTTCCAATTGTAGTTCTTTCCAAGCTTTGAACCACAATGTTTTCTGAAACTACATTTTCTGGTTTTGTTCTGAAAATAACTCACAAACTACAAAACAGGAAAGAACAGTAAACTATCCATGTTTGAATTTGCTGAGTGAAATTATTATTATTTGAAGTCACAGACAGAAACGTTGCTTTTACTCACAAATTTTGACCCACTTGCACACTTAAGATATATTTTTCCCAAGAAAGGACAAGTGGCTTTGGTTGATACAACGTGCTATTTTTTCTGCTAACAAAGACGACCTGCACCCTTGTCTGAGAAATTATACAGTTCCACATTGTAATTTTTTTATCCTGGGAACAGTGAATAACAGTTCTCTACCTCATCCTCTTACTTGTTTTGTGTCACGTTACACTTACGTGAAAAGTGGAATTTGAAAATAATGTTATGTAGACTATATTAAAACATGTAGAAGAGAACGCATGTGTTAGCAAACCTTTTATTCTGAAAACAGTACACAGCACAAAGTTATTTTTGATTTTCAAATACTGTAATAAACTATTGAGCTTTAGCTTTAAACACTGACAACTTTAGACATGCTTTGGTTAGCTTACTTGAATGTATGTTTTAATATATAAAAATGGAATGAAAGCAATTTGCACCTGCCAGTTTTTAAATCTCTCAGGAAATTCTTAAATCAGTAAACAAGGAAAATCCTACAATGATGCGTGATATTATTGAAACTGTCATAATTATAACTTAAACTTTACAGTTAGTGTGTTAAAATAAATGCATTTTCCCTACCAAAACACTTCGTGGTGGGAAGAGAAAAGCAGTGTTTTACTTGCACATTTGTAGCACGTAGGAACACAAAAGAAATAAGGAAGGAATAAGGGAATAAGGAGGAGGGAGGAATAAGGGAAATAAAACAGGCTTGTGAAGCAACACAACTCAAGCATATTCCTTGAGCTGTGTGGCTCCTTTGTTTACCAAAGGACAACAGTGAGCAGATGCCATTGAAGGAACTGGATTGGTTTTAAAGGGCAAATTACTAAGCATTTAAAAGTAATTTCACAGCTTCTATTACCAGGAATGTGTAAGCTTCTTTGAGCATGAGCTCTATCAGGAACAAACCCAAACAATTACCATTTGCTTCAGGAGCTCCTGTAAAGAGCCTGACAGGGTCTTAGTCATAAAATCTTCAGGTTTAATATACTACGGTGAAATGCTTATCTACTTAGTCACACTGCTCCAAGCGTGACATTGCAAAATTAATTTTTGTACTAGCTGCCTGGGTACTGAGCAAGATTTCCTGCTTTTAACAAAATGAAAATAATACTGCAGTAGCTAATGTAGGTTTTAGAAGAAAATACAAGCATGAATGATTTTTGCCAAATACCCCTGAAAGCAACCTGACTTTATATTAAAGCCTTGCTGCAGTGAACAGTATAGTTGGAAGTCAGTGTACACAACTTTATATTCATTTCTTTTGGTCCCTAGCATGTCCTTCAGTAAACAGCTTCATACTACAATGTGAATCCCAAGTCCTCCATCATTAACTGGAGAGGGAGAAGTAGTAAGAGTTTATCCTAAAATATCTATATACAGCCCAGAAAAAGCTCTCCCAGATCCTGCCAGCCATGAACTAGACGAGCAGAACTCTGATCCTTGATTAACTAAGTTTAAACCACAGGGTTTTGAAAGTGATTGATTTTTACCATGAAAATTGGTTTCTCAGTTATATCTTGCATTATCGTCCATGTACACCATCAAACTCAACCGCAGAACTTTCATAAAGACCAATTATTCTGAAATTAAACACTCACAGTGAACAAGGGTCTTCTTCTGTAAGGTCTGATAAATAGACATTTGCAAAGTGGATGAACAACATCCCTATGGCTTGCTTGGAAGTATCTAAAAACCTGTATAGAGTAAAAACAGTTTTTAAGACACACAAAACTATTAACAACACAGTCAGACATTGCAAATTTATTTTAATTAAAATTCCATCTCCATTATTCATTTTTTCTTCAAATGAGAACACCAGAATGGTAAAGTGTCATGGTATTTAGCTTATTTAACAATGTTCCATTTTAAATTCTGCCCCTTTTTTTCTGGAATATTGCTAACAATAAACCAAATCATACTAACTTTAAACCCCACCACTGTAAATTTAAAGTCTAGGGATATTCTCTTGGTATCATATGCTTTATCCAAGAGCTAATCCTCACTAAACCTAGCTAATAACCTCCTGTAAACAATAAGTATCCCAGCCTTACTAGATATTTCAGCCCTTTTACGTTTATGCATTTTTAGCAAGTTTATGGCACAGACAAAAATAAAATCCTAATCATGTGCTTGTTGGTGAACAATTTAATAGCTGGCTAATGATCCCTTTATCTATAGTATTTTGCTAAAAAGCCAACGTTTCACCTGAAAGCATGAAGTGGTCTCACTGAGTTATATCTAAACAGCTTAGACCACACTGCAAAAGAATAACAAACTTGAAAGCATTATCTCCAAAGTGGATGACAGAGAGAAAATAGTTTGCTACTTACAGGGAAAATATAAAAAACCCACTTAGGTACTGATTCAGTATTGACTCCAGCCCTTACCATTCTTTTATCATCATCCTTTGCACAAAAACAAAACTTCCAATGGATGTTTTATTAAATGTTAAATACAGGAATCGTGTCAAAAGTATTCTGTGGTCTTTTTACAGACCAACACTCATTGTGCCTGTTGTTTCCATGTCTAAAAAGATCCAAACACCCCAACAGATCCAAACAACATTTTATGCCTGAATTCATCTCCCCTCCCTGACAATTTTGTCTTAAACTTTATTCTCTTGCATTCGTTGCACAACATAGAAAGCAGAGTGTGGGAGATGAGGCAGGAAGCCAGTCAGTTACTTATCTAATCAGTACACCATACTATAAATAACAATACTCAAGCCCCAGAACACGATTCTTTGCTTAAAAATTAAAGGCTATCACCACACTACTCAGAATTTCAGGCTGAGGTAGACTGTAGTACACAAAGATTTTTAATTTATTTTTTCAATAAAATAAAGGTCAGGATTAGTTAGGAAAAGCAGCATTGTATGAGATTAATTTAAACCACTGAAGTCTTCAACAACTGGAATGACAGTTCAACATTTACACCAGTCTCAAAACTAGTACAGGTTACATTGGCATTGCTACAATCGAAAAACTTTTAAAAAGTAATAAAAACAAATACACTTCTTATACCTTGTATTCTTTTATGGCTTGTGTCTTTATGTCTTTTACCACACTGTTTTCTATCTTATACATAGGATAGCTACAGAACATGGAATTTTGTTTAAGCCCAGCTGAGAGCTTCTTGTAAGTTTATGCAAGTTTGCAGATGTTCAGATGCATCTTAGGACAACTGCCTTCAGGAGGAAGCACAACTTAGACATTTATGTCTAAATGCACATCTTTGTAGAGATTCCTGGAAGTGTTTAGTAAGAAAGAACTAGCAGGGAAACACACAGAAGATAACTCTTGCGTTGACTCATGTATTTTGGTAACTTTTTTTGTTCCTCACTGTCAGTCACCAATTTCTTGTCATCACTTTTCTTTTTTTTTTTTAATCATCATATGCAAACAATCATTCCTTCAATTTCTAAAACATGCAAGAAATAGAAAATTTAAGAATAAAACATGCAGAAACATACCATATCCTCCAGGGACGTCTTTCATGCTTTGGTTCTCTGAAGCGTTTTACTAAGAAGAAAAAAAAAATAGTAATTGAAGACAATCAGCAACTCCCAAACCAACAAAAATATAGAAAAGTGAAAGCAAATAATTTTGCAGAAACATTACATTCTTTGATAAATTAGATCTTACACAACTGCATTTCACTTTATCAATCTCTAAGGATACATTTTTAAAGAAACTGGCTCCCTTCCGTCACCTTCAAGTTTCTACAGATCCCTCATCTGCCTGCCAATATACCTCGCATGAAAAAAATAATCTATTACCGCCCACTATTTCATTGGCCTTAGCTTTTATAACCGCCCATCCAGAAAATTTAATTTCCAATAGTAAAGCAGGTATTAGAAAAAGCCGCTTCTTTGGCTCACTGGAGGTCAAAAGTCAAATTGGAAAGTATTCTTGCAATAGAGGGGCAATCTATAATATCAGAAATAAATCAAGTGAATTAGTAACAGGACAAATATATTCTCTGACAAAGTATATTTATTTTATGGATGACAAATTAGACTTTTTGGGCAAACTGAATCGCAAGCAGGACAGATTTTTTTTAGTCAGATAATCCCTCCACAAAAAGGCTGATACTTGTCAACATACTAAAAACCTAAAAAAATCCAATATTTTTTAATATTGGATGCCAACTATATGCCAACTATACAAAAGCAAAAAAATAGACAAATTTGACAATTTCAATCTTGATGCAGTTTATAATACAAATTGTTTGGGTAGCTGATAGAAAGCTCCTCTGCACACCCACAAAGGAGGGGCAGCCCGAATCACACCCTGCCCGGCTACCCCCCGGCTACCATCCCCGAGCCATCAGCCCATCCCAGGTCCCTCCCCACAAGCCCAGAGGAGCAGGAGCCCAAAGGCAGATGGGGGAACACAAATTACAGACTCGGAGGAAGGGACGGCTGTCCCCGGAGAGCCACAGCCCCACCGGCCAGGGGTGACACCTATCCTGGGGAACCAGCTCCAGAGACCTTTGGGAGGGAGGTGGTCAGTGCATCAGGGTACGGGACAGGTATGGGACTGCATGAGACTTACTATGGGTTGCTTAGGGGGGGAACAAAAGGTGGGGAAAGGGAAGGATCTAGATGACTCATGGAGGAACAAGTGTGGGAAAATAGAGGGATAAGGGGGATAAAAACAGTCACTCGTACATAAGCAGTGGCTGGTCCATACACTTGTACTGTCTGATCTGCAATTTGTCCTATCTTCTTAGGAAATTCCATTTCTAGACTCCTTCTGGGCAAGAAAACCTTCTTCCCTCCTGGGAACACATGCTCAGCCCTGCCACAGGTCGGACCTGGGCAGGGAGCCGCGGCAGCCTCACCTCTGCTGGATCTGGCCTAATTCCGTAACACAGATTTATTTTCTGTTACAGCCGCAAGATACTAATTCTTTATATATCCCAAAGACAGACCAAAGATAACAGGGTAATGGAAAACCTTTCCATTACGGATGGGTTTTATATATGGGGTTTATGTCCTCCCTCTGTCCAAGGTTCAGTGTCACTCAGCAGTTCCTTCAACATAAGTCTTGAAAAACAATTATTTAGGCTCTTATTTCAGAAATTCTCTCTCAAAAAAAAAAAAGAAAAAAAGAAATTTTAAGCCCTGATTCCCCTCCTCCCCTTGAACTTGCAAAGATTCTGTCTTAAAAGGCACAAAACATAGCATGGATAGGTCAGGCAAAATATCGATAGGTATTTTAATCTGTTTCTCCGGGTATTAGCAATGAATTTAAGTTTCAAATAGGATGCTGTATCTAAGTTACCCTTACCTAGTTTACAAGGCTTTAGAAAACATTTTGGTTTATGAACCAATCAACTTTTTCACAAGTAAGGCAACTTTCCCCAAAGCCAACTGTCCTCATACAATATGGCATTAATATAATTACCCGAATGCCTTAAAAAAAATATAGAAAAATTCACCTCCAAGGTGGAGGGGCAGCATTTGCAGGGAGCACCAGGCTAACAACTTGCCATTTTACTGTCTGTCCTGTTGCTGCTTCTGACAGCAGAGAGAGAAACTGTGTTTCACCCCCGTATAATACAACCATTAGAAATTAAAAAGTGACAAGAGGAAAAGACCGTACATTTACACCAGAGATAAAGTTGTAATAGCAACATTTGCCAGCAGTTTTCTCTGTGAACAGCATGCCATAAATATAAAACTTCTGTTAAAAATGAGCAACACCCAGCTAAGTTAACCAGTTTGCTGTTTATGACAAGTCCTCCCCAGTCACACTATGGATTACTTTAATTAGCGTCATTTTTGCACAACAACAGGAAACCACAAAGCATCACAAAATAAATGCAAGAAACAGAAGTTTCAACTTACTGTGGAGTTTGTGCAAGATGCTTTTCTGCAGACAAAACCGAAATTAAACTGGTAAGATTTACATACTTCGGGAGGGGGGAGGGAGGGAAATTCCAAGATTAGGCTTTTGTCTATTATAAGCCTGTGGATTCATTTCTTTCTCTAAAGTATTCACAAAAAAAATCATTTTGGAAGAGGATATTCAAAACCAACTCAACTAACACCATTTCAAATTTTATCCATACTGAGAAAAAGATTTCAGTCGGTCCGTGTTTCTCTGGCCAATTCTGAAAACATAACATTTCCTTTGAGTTAACATTAAACAGGAGAGTTAACTCTGAAAGCCTCTACAGGTGTCTTTCGGGAATGCATTAAATAACTGATTTTTGGGAATGTATTAAATAGCTGACCACCCCACAAACTTCTACCCCCCCCAATGAAGTGAGACAATCTGTTTAAATGCTTTAGGAGTTGCTGCCTGATGAATATGTACCTGTACACTTGAAAGCCCAGTAGATCCATATGAAACAGTGTTGTTTTCTCAGCTTAGTTTCTTGCAGCTCTATGTCTGTGAACATCAGGTATTCAGGTATTTCTGACAGATGCAGATATTGCCAGGTATTTTCCTACATACCCCTGATGCAGCATCTGGGTTACGCTGCCTACCCAGCACAATATACAATCACATCAGAGCGGTTCAAGTCGAGAGCAATTTAACTTCTCCCCAACAAGGGAGTGTGTTTTCCGTATGGCTGTATATAGCTGGGGAAGGAGTTGAGTAAATTGAGCAAAAAAGCAACAGGCTGTAAATAACCACACTGGGAAGCTCAGGGTCCATAGCGTGTTTGCTATTAATAAATAAATTTTGCAACCAAAAGCCAGCACACATTTTCATATAAAGATTCTGTAAATTTTTTAAGCATCTATCGAGTTGGGGAGGGGAAAGCAATTCTTCCACTCGCCCTGCCCCAAAATATGTCATGATTGTAGATGCTCTCAGCCCCACTCACAGTTTCTCTCGGCAGCCTGCATTGCCTCACGGTAAACTCAGAGACGTGCACTGGTGCGTGTGTCAGCTGACAGATGGATCTCAATCTGCCAACTTCTCACTGTGGGGAGGTGGTACCGCTCCATATGCTTCAATTCAGAGCGTTATACTCGCACTAGCAAGAATTCACCATATATAACATTAATTAACTAACAACGTTCAGAATTTCATGCTGAATTATAAATGAAGAAAGAAGTACTGCTTGTTTATACGTTCCATGCCAGAATTTTTCAGGAAAGGAAATAAAAGCACTTCTGCCAACAAGCATGTGAGCTGCCAGATGGACAGATAATAGATAAGCATATAAGGCAGAGTATTGCTAATGCAAAATTCAAGTTCATTAAATCGTCTTCCTGTTTCATTGAAATTCTAGGAATAATTAATGCCAGAGTACTGTGGAAGGGTTTCTAACAGTTACTTTAACACAGGAGTTTTGCAATCAGTATTCCAGAAAACTGAAGACTCATAGGGAAGAATAAAGGCCATATATAAGGTCATATATAAGAACAGAGAGAAGAAATAAAGTAAAACCTCTCCAAACTGTCAATATGAAAAGCAACACTTGAATCTGTACTTGGAATTCAGGCTTTCCTTCTCTCCCTCCTTTACCTCCTCAAGAAGCCTCACGGGAAATATTTTGCTGATGTGAACCAACTTCAATACGAATTCAAGAACTCCAAGTTTCCAGACAGCTACTCTTGTAGCAGCACAAAACTGGCCCAACTCAAACGTTTGAAATGTTTCTATGTATCATGTATTATTGCATTTCTTAGACACACGTTCTGGCAGCTCACAGTAAGAATCTTTCTGATCCCAGTAAAGATCTAAGAAGATTTCTCTAGCTTATTAATTTGAAATTCAAAAAAAAAAGAAAATAAGCTAAAGAATATTCAACATGTTCAATGTCCTCTGCAGCTGTACTACAATAACACTGCTCTTCTGAGGAGAGAATTGGGAATTTCACTTGTATTTCCAGTGCTTCTCAAAACTTTTTCAAAAATAGGTCAAAGGCAAAGCATGTGACAAAATGTTTCGTTTCATAAACCTCCTACACATTTCTGTCATCAGACCTCAGCAAAGCGACAGCTGAGCTAGCCAAACAGAAGAAGAAAACCAAAAGGAGGAAAGGTTAGCGAGGATAAGACCACATTTGCACATGACATGCAAACCCGCTCACGTGCGTGGGCAGTTCCAGCGAGAACAGAATCAGACCCTTCTCGCAGGCGCACAGGCAACAGGCACGAGGAAACAGCCACAAGTTGCAGCCAGGGAAATTCCAGCATGATAGAAGTAAAAAATTTCCAATGAGAGCAATTAAACTCTGAAGAAGTTGCCCAGAAAGGGTGCAGTGACTTCAGTCCCATAGACCTTGAAAATTCATCTGGACAATTCTCCAAGCAAGGGGGCATAGGCTGGCCCTGCTCCGACCAGCAGGTGACATTTGGGGTCCCTTCCAACCGAAATCGGTCTGTAAGTCTAAAAATCATCTTTCTGTGATATGACGCTTAAAAGCTCCAAGATTTGAGCCAATTACCAAAGGACCAAAGTATGGCTAACTAAAAACTCACACACAGATATGTATGCACAGAATTTAACAGTGAGAAATCCGCTGCAGTTTGAGCTTCCATACAGCGTTATATCACAAGTGTGTTGAATCTCCTCCAGCAGGTTGGCTTTGCTGGGCTTCCCAAATCACGTGTTGCAACCACACAGATCCTCCAACACAGCCCTCTTAGTGCAAAACTGTTGTGATCTGCAGGGTTACTTTCATATTAATTCACATCATTTCCAACATTCAAGACAAGTATTAAAGTTTCCAGTAGAACACTGTTTTGCTAACTATGTATACAGTAACAGCTGAAGAGTTAAACCAAGCATTAGCATCCAAACTCAGAATCAGATGCAGAATTTCACATGGCTACTCTCAGACAACTGAACTATTTTCAGAACATTTGGTTATCAAGAGAACATATGTATCCTAAATTTGACCCTGCAACTTCTAATCCTGTAAAAACTTGTAAAATCAACTACATATGCAGGCCAGATTTCAATTTTTTAAAATTCTGTTTAGGATGACTGTCCAAAACCACTGTTCTGCTTGTTAGTATCAACACTTTTCCTACAACAGTGGGAACCATGTCTGTTATGAATAAGCACATGCACGCTAATAATTCCTGAAAATTCACACCACCATGGAATGACAACTATCCGTGAATTTTATGTTAACTGTCATCTTTATCGTACGTTTGAACTTACCTCCCTTTCCCACTAAAGCAAAGCTTTCAAGAGGCTTGTCTTGCAGTTTCACTATATCCCCCACTATTTTCTTGGTAGCAGCAAAGAGGGAATAAGAAATTACAGATTTCCCCAAAATAGAATTTTTCTTTTTTTAAATTAACTTTGCAAGAAACAACATGCCTAATGAGAATGGGCTAAAACGATCCCTTACAAAAAGGTATACAAATGCATAAACCACACATCACTTGATTGCCAAAAGCTTTTGTGACTCTTCAGAGCTCAGTACCTCCCTATATTCATAGTTTAAAAAAAATAGGAACACGGGGGGTGTGTGTGTTTAAAGAGAGGTAATAAATGTGATTGCAAAAAGGCCAAAAGAACCAGTGTTTTTGGCTTATTGCTCATTTCTCCAAACAAAAAAGAAAAGGCACTATGTTCTTGGTAAGTCAATTTTTTCCCTACTGCAATTCTTCCTTCTCTTCCTATGCCCCATTAACTACAATTGAGATGCTCAAATACAGCATACCCTGAAAGCCTGCTGCTTATTTCCCTACATAAGAACCCCAAAGTTCTTCAGTATATTTTTGCTTAATGACCTACACTTGTCAACACTCTTGGACACCAATTATACTAAAGCAGAAATTATACTGGACTAGAGCAACTGATTTCCAGCTACATCCAGTGATATTGCTGTATTGGAAAGAGATACCAGGAACCATGGTTTCTTCATGATGAAGAAAGTTATGGAATAACTCACTCAAAGGAAAATTTTGTTCTAGTCAATGTTAAAGACTGACATACTATGAAGTGCATGAGCTCACCAGCTTTGCCCCCCTGCACAAAGGATTTTTAAAACTTCTGTAAGACAGAAAACAGTATGAGCCATGTAAGTACCCAACCTCTCTTCTTAATTCCATTGTGTCCTTGGCCTCCATGGTTCTGTAGAGATACGTGTGTAATTAAGAACTTGTCCATTAAAGACGGTCACCCAGGGAGAAACTTTATAGAAATGCTGGACACAATAAAGTTTAATGACCCAGCTAGTCAGTTATTCAGCGGCATCGTAAGGCTAATGATTTAGTGTCGGGACAGCCATGCAGTACCTGCAAAACTGCAGATCTTATCCCAGTCTCTTCGTTCCAACAGCAGCAGTTAGAATAACATTGTGGCTACAGCTTTTAGGCAGCAAAAACTTTGCGATAGTTAAATAGATCTGACTGGCACTCTTCTTAGAGCAGAGAACAAGGGACTTTGTTTTACTGCAAAGTTAAATACATTAGTGCTGAGTATCAGCCAAGCCCAGCTATCTCATGACCAGGGCTCTTTTGTCTCAACACAGATGACATAAGATGATGGAAAATGATGTGCCAACACTGGATTTCACATAATTTATCAAATGGGCACCAGTGCTTGCTGGATAAACACTGGAGAGTTACAGTTACTGGGAGTTACCTCTGTAAAAACATTTCCTTCCCACCTGTTTCCACACCCAGCTAAAAGCCTATCTGTAAATTTTGTCCCTACAAAGGTTTTGTGATAGCTAAGGGAACGGCTATCACAAAGTGAAGCTCCCTTTCACAGTGCAGGGAGGAGAGGTCAAATCATTACCAGAAACAAAAAACCAAAACCAAAACCAAAACACTCCCGCCCCCCCCACCCCGCTACCTGAGCTTTGGAATAAAACAATGTTGGTTCCTCAGGAAGGGCAGGCAAATGCATTACCTGAGGTTGGTGAGCTTTTTATTCCTAACAAGTACACATTTTAAGCTCAAAAAAAAAATTCCCAAATGCTTAGCTTGTGAAGATTGGCTGGGGGACACACAAATAAGTCATATTACCTGTCGCATACAACTCAGTCTAAGACAATTTCACCAAGGCTGATCTCATGCATCCTGGTAGCACATGATAGCGTGGTTCTGACAGAAGCATTAACTTGGCTGTCAATAAAGGAAACAAATGTGTCTTAGTAGAGCATGCAGCCGAGACACACCACATCAATAGTCATTGTAATTGAGCTGTTTTCCTTCTTTTTTTAAAAGGTAAAGCTTACTTTTAAAATAGCTAAACTAACTTAGCAAAGAATGACACAAGTTCTCACTCTCAATTACTAACCTATTTTCTATTTCCCCAGAGAGAGCAGCACTTTAGAAGTCAGAAAATGCATGTAATACACACTATGCAAACAAAAGTATTCAGCCCTTTACTTCCTGGAAGACATGCCAATGCTATAGCAATACTAAGAATACAGGGTTGCAAGCAACTGCTTTAAGAATTCTAAGGAAAACAGCACAAGTAGCTTAGGAAATATTTATCCAAATATTAAAGTTATAAGACAAGATTTGATCTTGGAGACAGGCTTTTGTTATCTTTGCATTTAGCATACCTAGCACTGTTCGGTCCAGGTGTGCTCTGTTTGAAAGGTCATAATAAACCACAGTTTCCCAGCACTCTCAGAGACGGAAGCATATGCTATTGTTTCCTCAACAGGTATGAGACAGCTGAAGCAAAGCCAATCTAAGCCTCCAGTACTAAAAGTGCCTGTTACAGCCTTCTTGTAAACGCTTTTATACTTGGAACCAGGTGTTATTAAAAACTACCAAAAAAAAAAAAAAGGTAGGTTGCTAGAGAAAGAGACAGCTCATTCCTACCATGCGATGCATACATCTAGTGAGAGCTGAAAAATACATTCTGCTGCGTTCAAGTGGATTTTTTTTCCATTAAAAATAAGAACGATTTGGGAAACATGAATTATTTAGTACAAAACAAACAGAATCAATCCACATTAACGTGCACTAAGCAGCAATTTACGATTCACAACACCATTTTCATGTACAGCATTCACAAAATCACTCAATAATACATGAAGCTTTCCTAATGTTATTAGTATGACAACAGATATCAATGAACTTTAAGTCATTCAAGCCAGTTGTTTTAAACCAGCCCCTGGGAACTGACAGAACTGCCAAAGCACAGCTACAAACTCACTCATCATTCATTAAAACATTAATTAAGCCAGTAATTGTAGCAGTTTTGAAAGCAGAAAGCAAACCCAAAATATAAGTTCAGATATTCACAAAAAGAATGTAAAAGGAAAACTGTGTTTCCATTTGTACAAAATTATAAACAGCAAATATATTAAATCAAGGAGGCCAAAGGTAGACGTATACTATATGCTTAGAGTCCATTTAAATTCTACTTTTGATTACCAGATTCATTCTTCCTAGGCTGCTGAAGCTATCAAAGCACTGAATTGCAAGCAAGACACATTTCACATAAACCAACTGTTTTAAAAAGAACAGAAGATATACAACCTACTTTCATACACACTCTTAACACATGATCAAGTATCATGAAAGGAGTCAGCAGCCAATTATGCAGACTTCTTTGATATAACATATCTAACAACTAGGTATTCACTGCATAAATTAAATTTCTGAAATCAAGATGAAAACATGTAATAATTTCCACGTGCATGAGCCTTCTTTTTAATGATAAAGCTTCATACTTATTAACATTTGTGTAAGTTTCATAAAACCTTCACAACACCAAAACCTAATGCCAGCACTAAAAACAACTGCCATAAGAAAGCTCGAGTTTTTAAGATCAGACGAAGGAGGGTGGGTTTTTCTTCCCCCTGTTTAATTTTAAAGCTCCTTAGACTATTTCATCTTCTAACATAACAACTCCTTGCGAAGAAAGCATTAAAACCCTATGAATATAAACTAACATAGGCTGCTAGTCACACCACCCACCTCAAAACAAGAAAGGTACGCTGGAAGATGTTGCATAGTAGCTTTTCCAGCATAAGTAAGAAAGTAAGAGCAATTATTCTAAAAAGGAATTAGAATTTTAGAGCATAGTATCTTCAAAAATTATTAGAGACAGAGGATATATGTTGTTAGTTATAAATAGTTGTTTGTAATTTTAATGTCATTTTTGTTCCATGGAAAAAAAAAAACTGTATTTTTGACAACCAAAAAAAAATACCTCGAGTGGAACAACAAAAAGCAAGCGAAGGTTGTTTCTGTAAGTACTCATTCAAGGTGACTGGCTAGCCTGTCCAAAATTGCTAAGATGAACCCTATAAAACAGTATTTGGCCAAGGTCTGAGCATTCAAGCCCAGGACAATGATTTCTTAAGTTTTACAGGTTACCAAACTGATGTCAGTCCTAGAAAACTTACTGTTACATTTGAAACTCTTAAAGAACTCCTCTCTCTAGTTCACCTCTCACCAACAATTTCTAGTTACTTCCATTGGTTCATCTCTTTCAACAGAGTCAGTGGAGCACAGCAATGGAGAGACCTCTCAAACAGAAAAAGTATACAAATAAACTTGACACAAATCTTCATGTCCTGAGCACCTTGCAGGCCAGCTGCTTCCCAAGTCCTCCTGAGCTCTATTTAATGCCCTGCGACCAGATAAAACAAGGAAACATAGCACTGTATTCCTCTTCTCTCAGGTGAGTCAGTACATATTAATCACTACGAGAGGAGGAATGGTTGGTCTTAGAATCTGGGGTAGCCAAAAACGTAACAGATGATGATCAAAGTCAAAACATTTCAAATTACAAAAACATCTGATTATTAAAAAAATAGCAACATCTAGAGAAAAAACCATCATGAACAATAGAAAACACAAGTTTAATACCTTCCTTGGGAGGTAGCTCAGCATGCCTGTGTGCTAACTTACACCTGGAACTATGAATCCGAACCATGAATGCGAGCTATGAGGAATCTGAACTGTGAATCCATTTTACCAGGTTTTCATCCTCAACATTCATTACGTATGACAAAATATGTAAGAGGTTATGACAATAAATATATATAAAATGTGTGATTCAGGGTCAGCAGTAGAAAAACAGGTCTTTGGTATCTTGAACAACAGCGTGAACAAGTTTAATCATCCCTGATTAAACCCTAAAACCTCATCCCTATACCATACCACCTGCAAAGGCAGTCTCATGCAAGCTCCAAACTTATATTCAGTCTGCCAGTGAGATTTAACATCCTAAGTTTTGTAGGGAATACATTTTGCTGTGATCAAGAAATCTTTGAGAATGTGAAGCACTTCCTACCAGCAGGCATGAGAAAGCAGACCTGATTTTTCACTTCATCAACAAAATCCACACAGATAAGACCTTGTTAAATACCAGTTTAAGAATGCAAGCTTCATTAACCATGAAATTAATATCACTGCAGAACACAAAAATGCACACTGTGTATTTGTACAAATCAGCTCCTTACAAATTTAATTATAAAACACTAGTCAAGAACACATTCATTATGCAGTTTACAGTTAAACAACAGTCTAGCTAACAGCCAGAAGTTAGTTCTAATTAAACACAGCTTTAGAGTTTCTGGATAATTTATCATTTTAATAGTTTACAAATGTCAACATAACTTATCCTTTTTCCTAAATATTTCATAATGTGAATGACATGCGTAATTATACTTAGAACAATCTTATTATCTGGAGTACAATTATATCCAGCAATCAGCTGAGTAATAAGAAAATGCAATACGTTCTGAGCCAACAAGACAAAGAAGGGCATCAGACAACTGTTAATGAAAAGTGCAACTTACTTGCAGATTTCAGATTATTTGTCTAAAATGGTACCTTTTTTTTTTTTTCTTCTTAACTTTTACTGGCATGGCATTTCAAGAATAGTTGCTGCACTTAGTGACACTAAAATATTAATAACCTGACACAATCAGGACATTAAGCCACCCAGTAAAGTGCTATTACAATCTATATCCAACAAAGAATCAGACATTTTGCAATCAGTTTTAATCAAAAAAACAAGGAAATGTAGTTTAAGCAGGACTAAACGTTATGAAAACATGTTTCTCCTATTGCCAGTAAATGCAAAGACACATACCTAACTATGCTACAAAACAAGATCGGTATTCTGTTTTCAAAATAGAAAACAATTCCAAAATTTTTATTCCTAAATTCATTTCAGGTTATTTGCTTCACTTAAGAAAGGATCAGCTGAGCAGTTCCTAACACTATTATTACTTGCTTTTGTACAACATGAAATTTGTCACCAAGATTTATCTTTTTCTGGAGAGCTTGCAATGGAATTTATCCCAGCTAGATATCTCATGTATTAAAGAGTACTACAATATTAGCACAGTAAAAGAAAGCAATTTACTTAGCTAATTTACCCATGTGGTTGCATTTTTTTTCCTGCTACGGCTCCTAGTGCATCTCACATTTTTGTCTCAAACACGGATAAGGATGTCACAGAGACACTGAACGGCCTGATAATTTATTTAAGACCAACAAGAAGCAGCCATAATATAGATGCAAGCGATACCTCACCATCTGGGGATAACAAAACACTTGATCATCATAAGGCATAATTTACTTGGCCATGACCAAAGTGACCTCACAGGGCTTTTCTGAGGCCTGCAGCCACAAGCAGACACTTAACCTGCAGAATAATAGTTACTATAGCCCACTAAGATACTGGTCATTACTAATTACCACGGATTGGGCCCGAAGGAGCACGAGGATAAAACGCCTGCCTTCTACTACCATCACCCCATCCTATTTCCCCCTTGGCCTCCGGCCAGATGGGAGGGGATTGCATCCCCCCTTCACCTCAGCCAGCCAGCCAAACCTGCAGCTGACTGTCCAGTAGGAATATTATTTACTGTACCTGTGCAGCACTGAGCTAAAACCCCACTCTGAATCCAGGGGAAAGCTCCCCGGGCAAGGGGAGGCTGGATGAGGCTCGGCCGCCAGCTTTGCCTGTCGCCGGAGGAGCGGAGCGCTCCCGGCTCCCGGCTCCCCGCTCCCCGGCTCCCCGCTCCCCGGCTCCCGGAGCTGTCCAGGGTCCTCCCCCGGGGCCCGCCTGCGCCCCGCACCGCGGCCTCGCCGCCCAGCGACCGCTCGCTTTCCGATGGAAAAGTCCTGCCACTTTCACCTTCTGGGTTTTTTTTCCACCTTTTTAAAAATTTACTCTCCCTTCGCTCCCTCCCCAGATCGTGCCCTTTAACGTAGTTCAATAGCGTGTCTCACTAGTCCTCCTCTGCCCTGAGGGATTCATCCCCACTGCTGTGATACCCGAACGTGGTCCTTAAAGCCATTTCAGACGGCCTAATAGCAGGTAATCCCCAAATACACACTGGAGTGCAAGCTCTGCATATATCTGGCAATTCACCAGCAACATGTACTTGTGAAGAGTTCTAGGAAAAAGAATAAAGTGTATTCAACAAAGTGTGATCCAGTGTGTAAGTACAATGCTGTTCATATTTTCATAAATATGAAATGTAACTATTTGTGATTTGGAACTTCTGTATGAGACAAGTCTTAAAATCAGTCACACAAAGAACATTTTCCAAGGTGGTCCTTAGCAATTCACATGAACACATACTGCATCACTCAGAGCAAATACATGCAAGGATGGGATATTATCAAGTCCGGATAATATCAAGTCTTTTTAAATAATGCCTTGATTAAAAAAACACCTTGCTAGCAGACCACTGCCCTACACCTTAGGAAACTGCCATGTAGAATAAACTTGTGCTGCTACTCAGAAGCCTGTCTTTCACTGCTGATGTTGCTGGGTATCAAAGTCAATTTCTGCCATTTTCTCATTTTTTAAATCTGCTGAACTAGAAAGAAAATTGCTATGGAAAACAACTGAAAATCATATGCTTTAGTTCTTTTGTATCTAATACTTTTCTTTAATCTGACTTTTTTTTTTTGAAAGAACACTGGAATTACTTTTCATTCCTTCTCAAGTCCCTGCTCCCCAGAACATTGTTCCCCATAATACTACTCCCCTATCTTGATGAAAATATGAAACCATTCCTCTGAAAAGTGTATTTTTGCTAAAGCGTTTTGAATTCTACTAAACTACTTACTAAGATAGCTTATTATATCAAGAAGGTTTCATTTTCCTTGCATGGCTTATCAGATGGGAAAACCCTGCTGTAAAGTAAACTGATGTTAAGGATGTAGTTTTTAAGGTACTTCCTTCAAGACACTGCAAGCAAAGAGAGGGCCTTAAAAAACAGAAACAATTCTTATAGATCATATTAATTTTTTTTTAGCTGTGACCCTCTACAGCAAACCCACCTACTCACTTATTCACTACACCTGTACCCAATCATTTCACATTTGTTAACACAGAAGCTTTTACCTTCCTCAATGTGAGTACAGACACAAGCTGTAATAAAGCCGTAAAAAGTAACAGTCCCACATACTTTTGACTCCTTAACAACATATTTATATTTTCCCCCACAGATGGGCACAAACCTTTTACCTGCAGAGGACCAAATGACTCTTTATTTCAATAATTCATCAATATGACTCACATCTGATTTCTCAGCCATTCCCAAGTATCCCAAAACAAACACAGCTGTGCTCTGATAAGGTATCAATCTTCAAACAAGGTTGATAAATAAAGTACATATTCAAGATGAAGTACTTGAAACAGTTTATGTCAGACAAGGTAAAGGGATGGGCAATGGGTTTTTCCCCCGTACCTTTCTGCAGGTTTGGCTAATAAAAATTGTATTATTTACAACTATGTCTACATCGTACACGTGTGGGAATATTGTGCTAACACCACTCTCTAATCATTCATTACCAGTAAAAGCCTAACTAGAGAACGCTCAGAAGGTGCTCGGGGCTACTGAAAAAACACATCATATTACACAAAAATATTTAAAATCAGCTTTGTAGCATCAGTAATAAAAAACAACTATTGCACCAAAAAAAAAAAGCTAAGAAGCAAACTCATAATTTTAAATCAAGACTTCCATGAAAAAAGATACAAGCATTATAACGGCAACCTTTGAAAAAACATTGTCTTTGGCTTACTGACCTGGAGCATAAACATACATCTCCTCCATCAAGAGAAACCCATTAAGACTTCCTGTTATGAAGTGGCTTGGCTTAAATAAACTAGGGTGGAAAATAATGCACACTTAAGCAGGAGGGACAAGAGCAAAATTAAGCAACAGACTTCAAAAAGAGCAGGCTAACAGACTTGAGAATTAGCGGACAGAATCCAAAAGGGCCGCCAGTCCAAGCAGATTTGCCAAAAAGAGGTAGTTTTTGATCAATTAGTTTGCTTTGATAGGGAGTTAGAGCCTGTGGTTAGGAGAGAAGCAACAGAAGTCATCTAGCCCGACTTCAGTACGACGTTCGATGTACTAGAACATCTGAAGTGTCTGGGTGAAACTGTTTCCATGTGCCTCTTGCAGCAGAGAGCTGAACTCAGAGCAGTTAAGATTAATTCACAGTGATCAAACACACTAGTAGGTTCCAATAGTATTAAGTATATTCACTGCCGATTCAGACAACAGAAGAGGACGTCTCTTCTCTAGCTTGTGAACAGCGCTTTACATGAAGAGCAGGAGGACAGGATTTGGTGGGGGGCCTTGAACAACTTATAGCAATAAAAACAAATGCAAACTTCTACTCTTTGGTTAAGGGGGCTAGGGAGTCTCCTGTATAAGCCCAGGATAGATGATTAGCTAAACTATCTTCCATGAGAAAAAGATAAGGGGTTTACGAAAGGTTGTATATTTGAATCTGAAGATAATAGACGAAGGCAATCCTTTAAACTGTGAGGTAATTCAGTAAGTTAAACTGTTCTTTATTCCTTGTGTGACAGAACAAAGAGGCAAGAGCTACAAAGAAAAGGAAACTTCAGATTTAATTTCAAATTATCATTTCATCAGCTCAAAGTGAGAAATTCTCTGCCCCTGTCACTTCTTTGTTGCGTGAATTTAGTAGTGAGGGGACACACAAGGTAGGCTGATAATATGATTGGGGTAAAAACTTTCCTTGAAGTATTAGAAAATAGTCGCAGCAATGCAGTTTCCACACTCCCCCTGTCAGAGAGTCACCCCATCTTCAACAAATTACAAACCTGACACTTAACTACATTTTAGCCCTTAAAAGATGAAGTTTAACTGATGTCATTGGCAGGTCAGTTGATAGCATAACTTTACAGCAGTTGGATAGGTGCACACACAAGAAAGTGGCAAACTGCAGTGTCAGATCTTGAACAATTTTGCTTTAACAATACTCCTTCAGTCATTTATAGATGAACATCTACTAATGAGGCACAGAAAACGTCCTCCTCCTCCAGCTAGTTACTACAACCAGAAAAAAAAAAAATTCTTTGTTCCACTGAACACAAGCATGGTAAGATTCATCTAGAAAAAGGCAAGTCTGGGTCATCCTTTGATTTAGTCACTTAAAAAAAATTCTTATTCTTTATATGTCAAATCAAATATTTTTCAAAGGAACACAGCCTCTGTGCATAAAGAGCAATTGTACAATGTATGTCCGTTGCTGTTACTTTCATTTCTTTTTCTACAGAGGGTTCTGCACCATTAATCACAACCAAAGTATTAGAGTAGCTCCTTCTAGGGTTCCCTTTCAAAAAAAAAAAAAAAAAAAAGGCAAGTGATCTGCCCTTTCTAAGTTAAATTTAAATACTAGCCAGTCATGTGTCCTCTGACTTTTTATGGAGGAGAGCTGGAGAAGCGATACAGCCACATACCGAGAATTAATGCTGTTCAAAGGGGAGGCCCACCTCTGACCTGACAGCAGTGCCACTTCTCTAGCAGTCCCTGCCTACGCCACTTCTTTCTTCCTCAGCGCTACTCCCGTTGTGCCGGACAGCTAGAGGACCAGAGCAAGGAAATACTCCAGCTTAAAAATAACCACGTCTCCCTGTGTATTTTTCTTGCTGTATCAGTTCTGTGATCCAGCTCCACAACTTGTGTCATCCCTTCTGTCACAGCAGCTCAGGGACAGGGACAACCATGTATGTGCCGAGGCGACTGCTGAGGGGAGGTCATGCTCTCCCTCCCGTTCTCAGCCACAAATTCCTGCTTCTCTGTCACATCAGACCTGTCACGTGGATCACAAGAAGTCCTCCTTGTTGAGGTAACTTCTAAAGGTTTTGGAACAACATACCGGATGTTTTGCATATGATATAAAAGGATAGAAACATTCAGACAGAACTAGCAGACAGAACAGAACCATCCCTTCCAGCATAGCACAGCACTTAACCGAGAAACTGCTCTTTTACCAGTGTAACCAGTCCACGCAGCAGGGCCAGCTTCTCTGCCTGCTAGGCGAGAAGCCCAAAATGAAGTGGAAGAGAAGGTGGCTATCAAAACTGGGACAAACATACCTATCCTTCCATTTTCAAATGTAAGCACTTGTAAGCATGACAAGTTGCTACTTTTTTGCTCTAATCTGCTTTGGAAACGGATTCCTTTTCTCACCAGTACCACTGCAAGGTCTGGCTACCTTCCTTTCACTCCCTTCTTCCACAATTGCAAACACTTCATTGATAATCTCCTTCTAATAGTTCATGGTTTAAAAATATCTGACCAAAGTTAGATAACAACTAGGCTTTTATTTTCCTAGTCCATACTTCTTGTATTCACTTTTTCTTATCTTTACTAAGCATTCCAGTGTTACTGTAAAATGCATAAAGTAATACCATTTCCAGAAAAAAAGATACCATCCTGACAAATAACGTGTAGTTCTTCATCTTTTGATGCACAATCCATAAGAATTATCTATTTGTATCTCTTAATCCAAAAACAACAATGTGTACACATCATCTTCTTAAAGAGAGGTACTTCTGTTTGGAAACTGCTAAAACCCCTAATTATGAGGATGCTCCGACTGACCCAATGTTACACCAGTGACTACTGTTGTCATTCAGTAACGTAATGATGACTGCTACATACATTGCTTTTGTAAGAGCAATGCAATTGTCAACCATGACTGAAACACTAAAGTATGCAAATATAGCGCATTAGCAAACTTTTGACTTAATCGCAATAGTATGATGCTAGCATGAAAGGGTATCAATTCAATTCTAATGTAAACAGGATCTTGGTCTTTAGATCAGTCAAACTGTAAAATACTTGTAGCTGATGTTCCCTTTTCCCTCCCCCAGGTTTTGTTAACAGCAACTTCATGGTCAGCTGAGTAATGGCACTGGGCTTGTTTTTCACTCCTCAACCAAAAGGATGCTAACTACAGCATGGGATAGAGAGAAAAATCTACCAGAACTGTTCCACGTTGTGGCAATTCCCTCAGAGCAGGCAGGGTTGGAGTCACTACGGCCCCCAGCCTTTCTTGCCTTTCCACCAGACTCAAATGAGCAGCGTAACAAGTTACTGCTCATCAGCGGAGCTGCTGCAGACAGCCACGAGTTCACCGTCTGCTCCAACTCCAAGGTATAGCACATACTCTAAGCAAGCGCAGCACAGTGTGTTGTGATTTAAAGAAGCGTGTCTTACTTTACTGTTGATGATATGACAAGGTACACCTGCAGTAAAACTGACACAGCCTAACCCTTTTCTTTTGTATATTCTGAACCCGAGTGATTCCGCACACAACACCACATCTTGATGGTTGTATTCAAAGCAGAATACATGCCCACCCCCAGAGTGATAAATTGTATCAGCATGGGTGCAAATATTAGGAAAGCAAATTTCAGAAAGTGCATTTGCTTGGAGTACTTGAAACACAGGAACAATGCTGTTCATCTTAAACATCTGCCTCCGCTGCCCATCAGCCGTTCCCTCAGGACTGGTGCTAACGCCCCACTCCAGCCCTGCAGGGGCACAGGCCCCCGAGGGGTGCGGGGAACAGCGGAGAGCCCTCCCCGGGCTGCCGGGCCGTGTCCCGCAGCCTGACCTCACGGCCCCGCTCCAGCTAACCTGGCGTCAGCAAAGCCCCGGCCGCAGCCGCACTCTCTGCGACCGCGGCGGCCCTTCACGGCCCGGCCCGGAGCCCGGACAGCACGGCGCTCCTGCCGGGACGGCCTCGGGACACAGCAGCGAGGTCGCGGCACCACGAACCAAGCCCGAGCCCCCCGAGGAGGACGGGACCCGTCCGGCCCCGGCACGCCCCCGCCCGCTCACCGCCCGCCGCTGCCAGGCCGCCCGGAGCCGGCGAGGCCCGGAGGCCGCGGCCCGCCCCCGCCGCCACTCACGCATGAGGGTGCTGAAGGCCACGACGCCCAGCAGCCCCTGCAGGAAGATGCCGAAGGTGTCCATGAGGGCCCCGTTCTCGCAGCCGCGGTCTCCCGGCCCCGCCGCCGCCCCGCCCGGCTGCGGGGGGCTGTCGGTGAGGCCGAGGCTGCCGTTGGGCGGCGGTGCCCCCATGGCGAGGCCCGGCCAGCGCCCGCCTCAGCGGCGCATGGCGGCGGCGACGTCGCGACCGGCGGGCGAGGCCGCGCCCCCCGCCCCGCTTCCTGCGCCGCACCGCCCACCCCGCGCGTCACCAGCCGCGCCGCTCTCCCATTGGCCGAGCCCCGGCTCCGGCGAAGCCGCCCGCTCCGCCCCCGCCCTGAGCCGAGTCCGCCTGCGCCGGGGGAGCGGGGCCGCGGCCGGCGGGCCGGGTCAGCCCGCGCCTGGGGCTGAGGGCTGGCATGGGCCGGAGGAGCAGGGGAGGCGTCCGGCCATCCTCTGCGGCCGGCTGCCCCTCAAGGGGGAACCAACACAACCCCAAACCGAACACTCCGTCCGGCAGTGCCACCAGAGGAGGGTTCCTTCCCCCCGCGCACCTCTGCGGGAGGAGAGGGCGGAGAGCTGCCGCGGGCTCCAGCCAGAACAGCGGGTCAGGCGCAGTAACGCTCCCCAGGCCTTCCCGTTGCCGTGGGGCAAGAGCCGGCAGCCAGCCAGGCAGCTGCTAAGGCGCCTGGGCTTCGCTCACCAGTGTCTAGTTCTTGGGGCGGCCGCAAAACGCCATTTGGCTGCACCATCCAAAGGGTTTCCACGTCGCGCTGGAGCCCCGGCAGAGGAAACCCCGGGTCAGAACCGCACCCACCCAAGGGCTTGCTTACCCACCAGCTACAGCTCAGACCCACAGGTCAGGCAAGTTTGACATCAAACTAGAAAGAAAAAATTATGACCTGTATTCTTTAGCAAAAATGCTTGTTCTTTTAAAAGGACAACCAACGGCACAATGGATAAAACATAACACGTCAGCACTGTCATTTAGAAAATGCACCTGTTGACCCCTGAGCCTGACCGATCCCATCACACCATGCCCTCTTAATCACAAGCAGAACTGCACTCAAGTTCGGGTTCTCGGTTTTAGTGCGGGATCAGCCTAGGTCACATTGCATTGTAGTTTTTTCTTACACTGTTTCTTGCATTCCTTTAAATAATTAAAATCCCAGTCTAAATATGAATTCACTGATAAGTACGACCCAGAAAGTACATCATGTTTAAGTCTATCAGAAAACTAAGCAGAGCACATGAAGCAATAGTTGTTCAAATAATGACATTTGTTGCATCTATCTTACAGACCCACCTACGTGATTGTCCTTCCTGGCAGGCGATGCCAACAGCACTGGCACACAGCAGTGATTTCTCTGGTATTTTAGGCTGTGCCATAAAAGTCTGGAAGTTGCAGCTAGAAAGAGAAATGCTCTCAATTCTCTGACTTACAGAGCACACGGCCAGAATGCACTGCCCAGTGCCTCTGCACCCCAAGTCAACGCTCCTCTGCTTTGAGCTGCATCAAAAGCAAGAGTTCAGGAATGCAAATAGAGTTATCTAAAAGAAAGGAGGACCAAAGTTCTCCCCCTTGCACGCAGGGATCACGGTCATCAAGCACCACACCTCAAACGTGGGCCTGACCTATTTACTTGTGACCGAGGAGCGGTTTTTAAGCTTTCACAGCTGCTGCTGAACGTTAGATTTCCACACGCATACCTGTGGACACTTATACTGGTTAAAGATTTACCTAATGCTTTTTACACACAATATATATGAACGTGGAAACATAAGGGCTTATGCCTTGTGTTACTCCATATTCCCTGCTTTAAAAGAGATCATTCCCCAAAAATACCTCTTCAAGGGTTCTCAGCTCCTCATGACTCCTCTAAGCCCTTCTGAAACCTGTGGCAGACAACGCACTGCCTCCTGGTATGTGCTATTCATAAGCCTTCAGATTTCTCTCAAGTAGACAGTGCTCTGTGAAGGCAAGTGAAAGATTTACCTTAAATCCTAAATATTTATAGATGTTTAAAGACAGTAAAAAGCAAATCAGTTTCACCCCACTCCTATGCGTTTTCTGCACCCGGTATAAAATCAGCTCAAGACAACTGAAGCGCAGCCAAGAAACAAGTGCTAAGGAGCACACGAGTACAATCTGTTGGAATGCCAAGTAAGGAAACAAGAACTTTGCAAGGCTGACCTGTTTCTGAAACATCCTGTGCACCTTCATGTTATTCAGAGAAAGCAAAGCCAGCACTTTTAAAAATTTCAACTTGACGGGAGAGTGTAAACCTTTACATAACCATCCAGAAGGAGCAGCAGCATTTGCAAGGTTTGCTTTGAACAGTACCAAGCAGCTCCTTATGTTCAAAGAAAGCAGTAAAAGAAAATTACCCTGATTCGTAGGTTCTGTCCTCAGCTCCTGTATATTAGCCTCAGCATCCTGTGAAACACAAAATCTGTTACCTTAGAAGACGGCTTAGAGAAATAGGATTCCTGCATTTGAGGGAACTGTATACAACCCAATCAAGCTCTTAACATGAAGCTCATGCAAGTGGTATTTATGTGGTCTGCATTTACCTTTTATGCAAGTAATGGAACATGCTACACAGTTTTACCCCCACTTTTGCAAGACAGAAGATTGCTCATGGTAAGCAGCAGTATTTATCATTATATTAACACCAAAGCCATCAGTAACAGTTTAAGCATCTTTTTTAATTTTCTTACAACCACTTAAAACTGTCATATACCACAAACTTATGTACACTATTTACAGACAAAACAAGCAAAATATCCATCCAAAATATTTTTTAAAAAATCCTCTGATTAAATTGTTACACCTGCTCAAACAATGGTGGGACTTAATAGGCATATTTTCTTGTGCATGTTTCTCTTCCATGTAGTACTTCAGTCTCACTGCATATATATATTTTTTTAAAAGTTAAAGAAAGATAAAACAACAAGCAGAAGGGACACAACACAATATGCATTTAAATCTTTGTTTAAGAACAAGCAGCTAATTAAAAAAGGCAAAATACAGGAAAAGTGCATCAGTTCCAATGAGTTAGTATAAGAAAGAGGCCCACAGGTGGAGAGCAGGTACCCTTTAGGGCAGAGTCTCCTAGAAGACCTCTGATTGTCTACAAAGATTGATTAAAATTTATTTTAAACAGAAAAAAAAAAAAAAAAAAAAGAGGAGAGGAGAAACATGACACCTCCAGAATTTTTTTTTCCACGAGGTTTCTTGGAAACTGGTGCTCAACAACTTCCAGACTGGGCAAGAATTCATTGGTGCCCGGACCTCATTGTTCATTCACACAACTTGAGTGAGCCGTCCCCGTGTCTCAAGCAGAAGGCCTGTTCCTCTTGAACTGTGCAAGGCTAGAGGACTTCCACAGGCTCTGTACCCATGTTTGTGCTAAGTCAGTTAGACCTACTGCCTCTGAATTTTGTCAGCGCAAGACCTGCTCGCTTCCATGGCTTAAAGCTAAGCCAAACACTGCTGGCTTTGCACCTAACAGAATAACTTCGTCTTCTCATCAAAAAGTCCGTTCGTATGTCTGGTGCGTTTCAGCACAACAGATGCGACGCTGAGGAAGCTAGAAATGACCATGAAGTCAAAGTGTCACTAACCTTAACTCATTTTTGCTATATTTCATACAGATTTTTTTGATTTTTTTTTTTTCCCCAGAAAAACACATAACAATAGAAGAGGCTTGTTGTATCTGGTGTTCCCAAGTCCCATTCTAATCCTTCACCCAAAAGGCTGCCTTTGAAAACAAGGCTACATGCATGTTTGGGGAAGGTTGGCAGCACTCCGAAATGTGCGTTCAGAACACAATCCCTTTAAAACGGAGCCTTCAGCCAACATCTGAAGTCTCCTGACAGAGCCTATGTCTTTGTGCTTAGTTACTTTTAGGTAATTTGAGCTCACAGTAGGAGTAACCAGTCTGCCTCTATGTGACAGGATTGGTTAAGGAGTAGCTTTGTATAGGATCATTGTATTTTTGGCTTTCTGGTAAGGCTACTTCATCTAGTAACTTCTCCTCTAACAACAGATTTGGTCCAAAGGTATCCAGTCTCCAATTTGAGCTTTGTAGTTTTGAAGTCTATTCCATTACATTCAAAAATCTCGCAAGCCACTTTGCCTTTTGCTAACGACATACCAAGTCTTTGTACTTTATACAGAAGAGTGGAGTGCTCAGTCCAATCAACTGTAAATATATTTACACTTTTGTGGACCTAGCAGCTACATACTCCTTCCCTCCTTTAAAGCATCATTGGAATCAAGAATAAACACTAGCAAATCCTAAAACAACAACAAAATACTGCTGAAAGTTGTGACAAGACAAAGTAATCTTAACAACCACTCCCGAACTCTGTATGTACTGTTTCCATTAATCCCAGGAGAGACTGCAAACGCTCCTGGAGTTCTATACAACACACAAATGAATCTGCCTTTTATTTCATTCCTCAAAGAGCAACTTTCATGAATGTTTAGCGTTAAAAAAAAGTAGTCTTCATTCACCAAGATCAGTGCTGTCTGCACCTCTCCTCTTCTGAAAGGATTGCTTTCAGTTTAGGATGGACTGCAAGCTGCTCATGCTTTGGGGGATAATTCTACCACATTAACCTTCCTTGACATTTTTGGAGGTCAAATACTTCTCTATTATGGACTCCTTGTGTTGGTGCAGAAAGCACACTACAGTAACTCAACAAAATCTTTCTGCCTAACAAGGCTAAGCTTAGCACAGTATGATGGTATATATATGGTGCCATATGGAGGCACCACCATGTTTCTAAAGCTACGATGTGCAAAACCAAGACTGTACAATGCATATGAAAATAAGACAAGCAAGAATACAAACCCTCAATGGGTCAGTCAAGGGACATCTCCTTTCACCATCCACATAAACAGTACACGAGGCCCAATGGAAGGCTCATTTTCCTGTACTGAAGACATTTGTGCAAGACACCACTGCCTTTCTCCTGGACTCCAGCTTTGTCATGAATGGATGTGGTAGAGGACAGCACAAATCCCTGAAGCCTAAATTACTGCAGTCCCAGCAACTCCCGCTGGTGAAACATCAGTATCACCCGAAGTCAAGATTGAGCCATCGGCTACCCAAAATCCAGTTTTGAAGAAACAGAGCAACTAAAGCAGCACGTGAGCTGATTTCAAGTCACGTTGGAATAAGATGGACAAATGTAAGTGCAGTTGTGTCATCTGCCACGTATAGAGAAAGAGGAACTTGAAACACAGTCAAGTAGAAACACCATCCATCAAGATAAAGCCCCAATTATCCCTTTTAAATCCAGCAATAAAAGAGTGCATTTTTTCCAGGAAACAGAGTGTACAGTACCCATATGCAGCATAAAAACATTTCACAAATAATGAAAACAACCTTTTGAAAATCTCAACAAAAATAGATCCCATTGGGACCAGACTGTCAGTGCCTCCCAAAACAAGGCAGAAAAATCCAGCCTATAAAACATGCCAAAGGTGACCAGTAAGTATCCACTAACCTCTGAAACTGCTGACTGCTTTATTTACTGAGAAAAAGTATGACATTTGTATTTAAAACCCTAGGCGCTGTTTTAACAGGTTCACTAAATTACCCTTTAAGCTCTGTTCTCTCCTGACAACTACTTAAAAAGACATCTATCTGTCCATGGGGAAAGGTGGAACCAACACCTCTTGGCTAGGCAGGTTAATTTTGCTGGGCATCAGAATTCTGGAAACCCTGAAGAATGACAAATATGATCCAAAAGCATCATCTTTCATCCCAGAAGTTCTCTGCTGGTCAAATTTCTCAAGACAAGACGCTGACAACAAAGCAGCAATGTTTCTTTCAAAAAATTTTTCAGGCCTAATGGCTAATCACTGAACTTGTCCTAAGGGAATGGAGTACAGGCGGATGACCTAAGCACAAAATGAAGAGCTAAAATGTCCGTTTATTGGCCATGTATCTGGTGTGAGGAAGAAGGAGCACTTTGATTTCAATTTAATTATGTTTCCAGACTCTGCTTCAACTTGGGAGAAAAAAATTGTCCCAGCTACACACTGCCCTCCCTCCCTCAAGAATACTCAGCTAGTAAACAGTCTGTCTAACATTTATGTTTTGATTCTGGAATGGAAAAAAAAAAATCTGATTTTAGCACTTCTGTAAATAGTTCAGCCTTGACTAGGCAGTTATTCTAAGGGGCAAAAGAAATAAACCCTAGTTATTTAGCTTTGTTTACTCTAAACAGTTTTCATTGGAGGTAGCTCCCCCTCACCACCTATGTGGCAGATACAGACACATAGATTGTGCCAACTCAGCTCTTAGTTTACAGGCAACCTCCTTGCTGAATCCTATAGCTCACAGCATCAGAATAACCGATCACATTAGGCCTAAGAGACGCTTGAATCAATCCATTTGTCCAGAGTAACCAGTGTTTATCAGAAACCAGCAAATGCATCCTTCCTAAACAAATTCCTGCAGTGAGCGCCTTCCTACCTCAAATGCCTTACTATCAGGGGCTTTCTGCAAAAATGTATTTGAATAGGAGATAAAGGACCAGGGCTGCACACATAAAGCTCCTGCCTGTGCTCCTCCAAATACTCTGAGAACAGGCAGAGTGAATGAATGCAAGCCATCTGAAACCCAATGCTTCTTTGATGCAGATCTTGAGCCTGATGCAAGTTTCCCACATCTTTAATGGAAAGTAAGGTAAGCCCTGTTACTTAAAGTGTAAAGTACAGGTATACAGCAAATGGCTGATTAGGTTTTGTTATCCTGGAAAATTAAAATCAGCAGTTCATCCTACTGTGGATCTACTGATGTAACTAGATGTCTCTCTGGTCCTTTTCTCTAAAAAAAGCACATAAACCCTTTCCCAACCTGCCACATTTTCATCAAGTCTGATCCTGAGCAGCTGTAAATAGTTAAAAATACAAAGTCATGCTCATAAGAGAGTCTCCAGTATGCAAAGACTGGCAGAGCTAAGTTGCAATCCTCTATTGATTGCAGTTTTCTTAGTTTATTCTCTAAAAAGATGTTCCAGTAGCAAAGCAAAAGTCTGCTGACAGGCTCTGTGTACATGGCCCAATTGTTTGCTATAAGAAAAAGGAAATAACTTCACACAATTTTTTTTAGGGGAAAAAAAAAAAGAAGAAGAAGAAGAAGAAATTTTATCTGAGAACCAAAATATAGAAAATGCAGAGGCACTTTCTCTTTCCTTCCTTTTTTCCTACAGCCTGTCTGTAAGAGAAGTGCAAAAAATAATTAAGTTTTCTGGCATCTGAGAAAAAGGTAACATCTAGGTTAAGCCTACACAGGTTTCAGCCAAAGCTTTGGAACAGAAGCTCTGTATGCTGATACTGGTTTTGTATCCTGACATGCCTACAGAAGAGAGACTGCTGTGCAGCTACAGACGATTTGTCCAGAAGAAGTAGTTCCCTCCCTTTTTAGTTCATCACTTCTACTGTTCAGGCTACAGAGGTAGTAAAAACAAAACGAAACAGAAGCCCAACAACGAAACAAAAAACCAAAATAAACAAAAAAAACCCAAAAGGAACCACACTCTTGGTATACTGTACATTCAGAACCCCGTGGCCATGTTGTTGTCCTAACAATGAACAAATTCATTAAAAAACTCAACATTAACACATGAATGTGCAAAAAGCACATTCCAAAGCCAGTGCTGTGGTAAAGCAAGTGTTCGTCCACAGAGAGGGAAGGGGATTCTGTGAATCATCAGGAACAGAGAAAGGTTATTTCTGGCAGCCTACATGCTAATGTAAACAGGATCCGTTTCTCCTTTTAAAGTTCCGTGCCAACAGAACTATTGAAATGTCATTTCCCACCAGAGGAGACTTTTCTGTAATAATTAAAAAATATATTTAAAAAAGGGAACCATAGAGCAAGAGACTATTGTGTTCCCGAGCTGGCAGCTGGTAGAGTAGCCCCTGTGTTTGCATTGGCATTTTGCTCCAGATGTTGTCTTCCTTTTGTCAAAGTGAAAAACTGAGGCTGACAGATGCTCTTAGGTCACCAGGGCCCCAGTTTAACTTCATTTGGCTTTCCTTGATAGAGAGAAAGGAGCATATTTTTGTAGTTGTGCTTCAAAGGTCCACTTCAACTTGGCTGCTCGTCAGTTAGCAAACTGCTGGTAAAAGGCAAGTTTGACCCTCTCAATGTGATGGCAAAGTTTAATAGCTGGCCCAAGTTTCAAGTCCATACACTCCTGAACGGTGGGCAGGGTCAGCAGCAGCAGTGCCTGGCCATCGATTTCCTGTCAGAAGACAAAAACTCCATAGTGACTTTGCATTTTTATTTTCCCTGCTCCTTCAGCTTTGGCTTGCTGTAATTTCAGATTCATGACCGTTTGTGAATTAGATGTTTCTTTTGTGCTACTCCAGGCAGCTTAAAAAAAAAAAAAAAAAATCTCTCTTTCTCAGAACAAGTTAACTCCTTTCTTAAAATGTCAGCTCAAATTCACTGGCTAAGAGACAGAACCTCATGAGATGCTATTTTTAAAAAATAAGCTAGTAACAGAAACCAAGAAAATCTAATGCAGAGAGTCACTTTACCTAACCTCTGCATCTTTCTTGAGAAACAGAGGTTCTGCAAGGAAAAGTACATCTTCTGGAACATCTATCATAAACCGTATTCTTCACCAGTTCCAGTACTACAGTTTTGATAGATGTTTTTTCATGGCAAGTTTTAACCAAGATGCAAGAACAATGTTAAGTTGACTCATGTTTGTACTCTAGTTGTCATATTTCAACACAAAAATGTTAACTTGTTGCGCAGCTGTACAACACTGTGATACCTGTAGTTAGTCTGCAGAATGGAAAACATTTATAATTTGGAAAAGTCAACACAAGTGGCAAAACTGTATCTCCCAGAAAACAGGCTCCTGCCTTCATGCTGCTTGGTTGTAGGCATTCTCTATTGGGATTCAGATGCCCCACAGACCAAAATGTCCTCCATTGAGTACTAAGAAACCGGAAAAATTCTGGTCATTCCCTTAACCCTCCTCTCCCAAACTGCAGAATGTTGTGCATGCGTTTGTTTCCTCAAAACCCTATTATAAAATTTAAAGGAGCTTCTTTTTGTGATTCATTAGAGTAACAGATTCAACATTTTAACAGACAGAGAATCATACCTGATCAAGGAAAATTCTTGCCAGTGGTGCACAGTCAGTGGACTTGAGGAATCGTACGACGTCAGCCACGCTCCATTCCAGAGGGTTACTGTCCAGCTGCAGCTTTTCAGCAACTTCCATCTTTATGTCCTAGACAAGCCACCCAGCACAAAAAGAATTCCCAAAACATTACATATGCAATCCCCTCTACTCCCCCACACTCAAACATTCAGCTGCCAAATAAAGCTTTAATGAGAGCTCAAATTGTAGAGGTTTCTTGGTTAGCAGAGATGTGCACAATGGCATTGTGCTCAGGGTGCAGGCTATAGCATTGTTATAGCCAGTAAGCAGGGATCTAAAATCAGGATTTGGTCAACACCACGTCACTGCTCAGGTTGAACCAAAAGGAGTGCTAACAGCTGGGAAATAGGAAGTTCACTGTTCTGCCTACAGCCTTCTGTTTAGTTTTTATTACAGTCCTGTAATGCACCTGCAATAGAAATCATGATTTTTAATTATTCTGTAGTGTCTTCACAATGCCCTTTATGGGCTAACAGAGTATTTTATGAGAACACGTGTATGATGGCTAATACTCCCAAGACATTCGTGCTTGCCCAACAGTGAGCAAGCCTAGAACACAAATCTACATTCGGAGTTACCTTTGGTGAAGGAGGTTTATTTTCATCATCAGAAAAGGAAAAAGTCCTGAGCTTCCTCTTCCGCTTGTCTCGGTCCTGAGCCAGGGAATGAGACAGTTCACTCTGTGTAGGAGAGGATGACAGTGATTTCTTCTCTGATACCTCTGATTCCTCAAGCAATTCGTCTTGGTGCTCTGAGGTACTATCCTCAGTCAGAGATTCTTCATCTACCTCGTCCTGGTCATCCTCCTCTTCTCCCCCACTGCCCTGAAGAGGTAGGAAAAAAAAAAAAGTGATGAAATAAAAAAATTTGAAAGTTTAGGACAAAAGCTACAATTGCCACCCATTTGTCAGCTATAACCTGAGGTTACAAGAAACTAACAGTCTGTTGTTTCAAATGTAGCTGATCGAAGATCACATACCGTGTCTATTAAAGTTGTTGGCAGTCTCATACCTGGGGAGATCCAGCTGGAGTGTTATCCACTGAAGTAGAAGAACGTTTTTTCTTATGAACAAAAAAATGTTTTCGTCTCTTCCGTCTTTTATTTGGTTTCTTCATGGCTACTTCCAGGTTACTGTGTCCACCTGGAGGCCTACCTATCCGCTTGTTTTTCCGCTTTCCATAATAGTGTGCTACCAGGACAGAAGAAAGGAGCACCGTGTTGAAATGCACCTTCAACGTCACTAGTTATGTTTGTCCATCATCAAGACTAGAAAATCTGTAGAAGGACATTTCCCAATAGAAACCCCAATTCTGCAAAACTTCAAAATGAGTACGTCTGTATTTTCCTCTTCAATTTGGTTTAAAGAAGAAGAGTTACTAATCAATTTTATTTGCCCTATAAAGATTTACTTTATCTCTGAGAACCCCCAAATGATCAGATTTTATACAAAAATCATCAGCCACAGACTTGGTCCAATTTAATGGCACTTTTTGTGATATTCTGTAGTTTTTAAACATGGCCTCAATGCCCTGTTTGTTCTCACAGTGTCAAACGGTTCAAGCTAGTTTAAGAAAACCCTAAAAACCCTAAAAGCTAAGAAAAGAGCTTGAAAGTGTTTTATTTTGTTCCACCACAAATTGGTAAAAGCAATTACAATGCCACTTAAATTACAGTATTAGAGTCAGTGCTTGTCCCAAAAGTTGTCTTAAGAAGATAAAGCTTTAAGCACGCAACAAAAAGTTAAGCCATGGTTCTACCCCTTAACATAGAATTAATTTTTCATCCTCTACACACTGGCACGTGGATATTTTGTAGGCCTGTGTATGTAGCGCTTGAGCTGCTCCTTGTGTAAGCAAAGCAATGTATTTTGGATTCCCTCTGGAGCCAAAGCCAAAAGAAAACCAAAATACAACACCCCAAGCCCCACCTCGGTTTGAGATCAGCAGCCTACTCACTGTACTTAGTCTTTGTCAGGACAGAGCAGTTCTCTGAGCACTTATCCAGCACCATCTGAGGGCCGAAGAGGTTTGGACAACATTCCAGCTTGATGCATGTTTTTCTACAGAAATCTGCCACCCGATCTGCCGTCCTCACAACTTCCACAGTTGCACGGTAGCTCTTCCCTTTGTATCTAGCATTGAAAATATGGTCATAATTCAGAAATCCTCCAATTATCAGCATAAAAGTACTTCATTGAGATGTGTACAAGAATATTGCTTTGAGATCAAACTCAGGGAAAACCTGAGCAATGAGGAACTTTATGGACTGACAACTCCAGGAAAAGGTAGTCCTGTCTCTTATGACAGATCCTCAAGCAAAGAAACAAAGTCAGCACCAGAGAGACAGCTGCAGTACTAAACACAGCAACACTGGCCTGCCAGCGACTATAAAATACCATCTGAGAGGACTATCCCAGAGTTTAGATGTTTTACTTTCTTTGTTCACAGATGGTTTGTTCTTTCTTTGTTTAAGAAGTGTCCACTGTGATGTAGACAACTGGTCCCCAAAACCAAGACGGAGTGCACCAATTCAGCTAATAAAGGTAACAGCAGACAGCTTCTAGCGAGCCATTCTATGCACATACTATGGCAAACGAACTACTGTTACATTTCCAATCAGCTTTCATCTAACTGCTCAACAATTTGTCAGGACAGTCACTTGCCATGACTCCACATATTGCTCCAGTTTGATTTAAATTAAGAAAAAATTTCTTTTTGTTCATCAGCCTTGCCATGACACTGACAGAACCGCACTGTGAAATATCTGCCAGAGTCATTCACCATTTCTGCTTTGTTCTCCCCACACAGGTGCTGCTGACATCTATTAGGGATGTCTCAGGCCTGCAAGTATCGAGTTAATGCGTTGAAAAAAAGAGCTATATCATCATAGTCCAGATATCCCTGGTGTCACTACGTGAGAAAAGAAAGCACAGAGCAACTTCAGTGAAACCAAACAAAAATTTTTTTCTGTATTCTTCAGCTACATCTTCTATTTACATTAACCTTTCATATGATCTTCCTATTGTCCAAATCCAGAGCAATCCGTCAATACATGGAAAGGTGTCTTTTCACATATGAAACCGATTCAACAAAAGAATTACTGACATGTTCAAAACTATGTAGAAAAGTGTTCTATGGCACATTGGGAAAATCTAATCTCTAGTACACAAACACAGTGACCTAATTAAAAGACCATCACTAGACTATAAAGGAATATCTGGATTTATCAAATATACGTGATCACTGCTTTTCTCCTAGCCACAAAATAACCTCGCAAAGAAGCTCCAACCCAAAAAACTCAGAAGGAAAACTAGGTAGTGCTTTAGGGAAGGCTGTTGTAGAAAGACTTGCATGCCAGGCCATTTCAGAGCACTGCTATAACTTAATTTCAGAGGAATTGTCTTCCACTGAGAAATTTGTGTGGAAATGCCATGCAAGTCTGAGAAGCTTCCTAAGCAGTACGTGCTTCTGCTTTAAAATACTGACAATTATCTTCAAGTGAATTAAATTATCTTAAACCTCACCTGCAGGTCTGCCAGTGTATATGCTATGTTGTACCAGCACACCATTCTTACTTCACCACTAGCTGCTTACATGCCAGTAGCAGAGTGCACCTGGCATACTAAGGAGCATTAAAATCAGATGCACTTCACCAGACATTCATAAAGAAGTTTATAAAGATTTGAAATTTTAATGGCTGTCAGCATCTTGATAAGCAATTTTTCCTTCTCTGAAATGTAAGAATTTAAAGCATAGACTGCACAGAACATTGCTCTTGGGATCAACTAAGTGGGAAACAGGAAAAGAATTTACTTGGCTTTTAGGGTCTCTCCATGCCCATGCCATGCAGCCTCTTCATCCAACTGCAGTTCTCGCAAGACACGGCTAGGTTTGTAAGCTGCATTGATCAATAAAGTGAGAACCTACAGTGAGGGAAGGAAAAAGAGAAAATAAGTTTAAGTTATTTGTCCAATAAATCTGTTTTAAAGTGCCAGGGTAGAATAGGAAATTACTTCCATTCATCCAAATTATCTAGCATCAAAGCACTCATTCACAGCAGGATGACAGATACCTCCCGATACTGCCAAAATGAAAACTGAGAGCAGTCAACACTTTGGGCCTTGCCAAACTTTCAGTATTTGTCTGCAGAGTCACGAGTGTATCTAGCAATTTCCAAGTCATTGCCCTTGAATTACACGTCACTAAATTAAACCCCGGGGCTGAATACCACACAACTTGCATAACCTTGGGTAAATCTGAGTGATTACCTCAGAGATTGTTTGACATGTGAAGATGTGCCAAAAAATGCTGCAGGATTTTGCTGCCTGCCAACCCACTACTTGCTACAAAATCATACCGTAAAATCTTAAGCTCTCCTCTGTTTTGCTTTCATGAACCATGATAAGGCCTGTACTATTGGTGTGGTTTAAGCCCAGCTGGCAACTAAGCATCACACAGCCGCTCGCTCACCCTCCCAGTGGGACGGGGGAGAGAATCGCAAGAGCAAAACTAAGAAAACTCGTGGGTTGAGATAAGAACAGTTTAACACTTGAAATAAAATAAAGTAGTAATAATAAAAATAATAATAATAATAAATTGTGAATAGCCTGAAGTTAGTGGGGGATAGTACAAAATGTGCATTCAAATTGTATTTCTTATTTTCAGTACGTGCTTATTCTGAATCATTCCCAAACTGGGTGCATCAGAACCTTGACATAACAAACTCTCAGCTTCAGTCCTACTAATGCAGCAGTCCAGAGGTCTATAGTTCAAAAGAAGAGTATTAAATATAATGCAAGTACCAAACTCACTCTAGGATTCATACATTGAGCAAGAGTCATAATTGAAACGAATACAACTAAGCATATTGGTTGAAGTTTTAGCAACACTCAGCATCTGTATGTCAGCAGGATTTGTGCATATTTTATGCTTTCAGGCAGTGAAGCAGGTTAAACCTTCAAGGTTAAATGAAGCTGCCACAGAACTTCACACTTGCTCTTTTGGAGTGCTTGCATCAGAGTACTGAAATTTGCAGAAAGGATGAGGTACTTTTCTGTATGCAAAAATGGAACTTTTCAATAACCAGCTTCACTCTTGTCCACCAGACTCCTGTTTTACAGCATGTCTGTCAGAAAGTCTTTCTTAAGGTCTCTCCCAGTTATGATACGTGGTAGGGAAGGTAAAAATTCCAGAGATGTTGAGCCAATTCCTGTATTTAAAGTGATCGTTTCATGAGAGCTCAAGTGTGCACATATAGTTATGTTTTGGGAAACTTTCAGCCTCTCAGGTCAGATAATAACCACCCCATGATCTTTTTGGAGATTTCGGAAAAATAATTATTGCATTAAAGTATCTGTAAATTTGCTGTGAAACATCTTCTGGAGAAGAGACTCTTTGGCATTAAAGAATGGTCTCTTCCTCCCTCTTCCCCTCCCTCAGTTACATTAGAAAGCAAAACCACAATTTCATCTGATCTTTGCAAATCATATCCAACTTATAAAACACAGAGAATTCTTTTAATTTTCCAATTATTGAAAATAGTTTGCCATTTCTACTAAGAAAATAAGAAAATCTGTATTTCCTCTGTTATAACATCAACAGTGCAAACTGTAAAGGAATTTTGGGATTATCTGAAGCTAAATTCTGTTAATTAAAATTGAAACATTTATTACAGCTATAAAAAGATACTACCTCTTTTGATTGTGGTAATTACAGGTTACTCTCTTTTAACCTAAAATAAAGTCTAGCAGTAGAAGGCTGCCTGTAACTCAGATAAATGAGGGGCTTTTGCTTTTTCCAGCCATTCATAAAACAGTCCATGATTTATACTTGATTTTATACAAAAAAACCTCTTTACTCATTATCAGCTTAATTTTATTAATTACCCATCTATAATTAGAGACATACTCTTGCATTTATGATATGCTCTTATATGCAGGAGCACTATGTACAACCACCTCACCTCTTTCAGAACAAGAACACAGTTCCCAGGTCCCACAGACTGAGGAAGCTCTGCAATCCTGCCTTTGTTAAGGTAAGGCCCTGAGAAGCACCGGTGGTTGAAGTAGATCTTTGGGCAGCAGTACTTTCCATTAATTACCACTGAGAAATGAGAAAGCAAAGATTTAAATCACATGCTACAACCTCCCCAGCAAAGAATGACTTCTTGCAATACGTAATATTTTGCTTGCTGTAGAAAAGGAGGGGGAAGTGTCTTGAATGACATGAATTTGGGGTAGTTTCAGTGCCACATTTGCAATGACAGCACTAGTTATTCGATGTTACCAAAATATTTTTCATACTTCACACGCACGCTTGCAAATTGTCAAACTACAGGAAATAAAGTTGGTCATTTATCAGAAAAGAAACATTTCTTCCTGGCTAGTCTGATGCTTCATGGTACTATCCCAGTGAGAACAGGCAAGAAGATGACAATCCCAACTTTTTGGTAGCAGAAGCACTTCCTACACAGCAATTATGGCTAAATTTTCCAGTCAATTTTCCATCTCTCCCCCAAACTTCTGCCACCAGAGAAGCTGGCAAAGTTATTCTCCACTGTTTATCCTAAACTGCAATATCACATTGCTTTGCATTTTTAAACTCTTTTCCCTCAATCAGCAAACAAAAGATGCAGCAACTGATGAAGTGACCTTTGATGAAGTGACATCAAGTTTTCTAAACCTATTTAATGGTTCAACGCTGCTCAAAATTGAAGTTATGTATAATACGTATTGCAAGATACTTGTGTATAAATACAAAATTGTTTTACCCTAGCAGTGTTGTAGTTTTTCTTGATTGAGCAACACTATCACTTAAAGGTCTTAAATTCAGTAGTTGGTAACTGGCAGATAAATAAATGAAGTCAAATTTACATTATGATTCTATTAAAAGCCAATTAAAATGCTAAGCAAGCATGAATCATTTCTATAAAGCTTGCATTTGGTGCAGCTTCAGATGTGCATTTCACTGTACAGAAAACAGCAGAGGAGGCATTTTGTTGCCAAACAGATAGATCTGTATGACTGTTTCACCAGCAGATGTACTTATTCATCATATTCATTCTTGCAACAGTTTAGAAAATTATTAGATTTCGCCATCTGGCACACAAAGCAGTTTACTGTTTGAATTGCTTTTGTTTATCATGATGATGAAGTTATCATAAAAAACAGACAAACCTGTTTCCCAAAGCTAGAATCTAACAACTCAAGAGCACAGATGCAGTGCGCCTGTTATGTTTCTCTCAACATTATTAAACATAACAGGTGACAATAAAAAATCATCTGCATAGGTCACAGTACACATTTGGCTCCACATATCCTCTGCTGAGGGGGATGTCCTGGTGTAAAAATCTAATTGCCAGGTTTAATGCACATATCAATTGCAGGTCACAAGTAATTGTATGGTTTTGTTTGTTTCATTCTTTTCTGAAGTTCAACAACTCATCAAGGGATGAAAACCTTCAAGCCCTTTCCTCCTCTACCCTCTCCTAACAGAAAACTGTTGAGCAGCTGAACAATGAGGCAGCTAAACTGTTACAGGATTTTGTCTTTGTTAGCCTGCCCTCTCTGATCAGTACCTGAGTCAGAAGAGTTCAGTTCCTGGTTCTTTAGTCCATCATGAACTGTCCTTGAAGACAAAATTCTGAAATGAAAAGAAGAAAATTGGGAAAGAAAGAAATTGGGAAAAGGGACAGATGGTAAGGACAGTCACCTCTCAGTTACTAAAATCCAACCATTAATTTTTTTTTCTCCAGGTCCAGCCTTATTAATCTGCTTTTCATACCTCCCCTGTTTCACAATAACAACATGCAAGGACTATCGAATTCAATTTGGAAAGGACTACTATACTGCTACAGCTAGCAGCAATCCTTCCTTGCTTGAAGTATACGGGCTACCATGCTGATAAACACACCACACAAAGCTACCGACAAGAGTTTACATTTTCTGCCGCCTTTTAACTTCATTTCACATTTCATGGCACAAGGCAGTGTACAGTCTGACCTTATGCATTTTGAAAAAGATGGATTTTAAATGAAATACAACCAAAATGACTCAAGTACACTGGTAAGGATTCCAACTACAAAACATGGAGGAACAGTCTGCTCAGTATTTCAGGAGCAATGAAAACATTGGCAGGACTACTGACAGATCTGGTATTTGTAAAGCTGTAAGAGTCAATAAAACCAACTGTCGGGCATTCTACTGAGCATTTTTGAGCAGGCTCACATGAAGGAGTTCCATATGAGTTTCATTCATGAAAGAGTTTATAGACGAATTGTAGATATTAGCAGAACTCTCCTTTTTGGCTAGTCTGGGCCAAATTTAATCTGGGAAGGAACTATTAGAAGTTCATCTACTAAATGAAAATACTCACACTAAAGCCAAATTTTCTGATCAGCTGTGCAAAATCACAGCTACATGTTAAGGCAGCCACATTTTCTAAGCATGTTTACATTACAGAAACTGTATTATTTGAGAAGGGAATACAACCAAAAGGGAATCCAGTAATTTTCCCTATTAATCACCATTAAAAAAAGGCTGAAGCACAAACTTATAAACACAGTCTTAAGATCAGGCTAGTTTTTCTTAATTGCACTCCAATATTCACAGATAATGGAATCTTTTAAAAATGAAAGATAACAATTTCAACCCCAGAACTTCAATGACTTGACCTATTCAATAATTCAGCTGAGTTGCACTAGCATTGTTGAAAAACAAATTCCATGCTTTAATCTCCTACTATAGCAGTGCAAGAGGTCTTTTTCAACATCAACAGGAACTGCCAGCATTAAGATAAATGGATTGTAGAATCTCTCAACCCTCAGTATAGCACTTATGTAAAGCTAAATCTCCTCAAGACAACATGATTTACCAATTAGAAAAAGGAAAAAAAAAAAAACCACAAAACAAACCCCCCAAAAAAATAAAAGCAAAAAACCTGGTACTTACTGTTTCTCTGGTTGAACTACTGCAATTTTTTTCTGCTTGTTTACTGAAAGGAAGAAGAAGAAAATAGAAACAGCAAAGTATGGGAGGCAAACAAATGAAACTTCTAGTACAATATATATACTTGACTCATTTCCTCCAAGTTATATGTCAAAAAGAATCTATATTCAAAGTCACTGCAATGTTAGATAGCTCATCCATTCGCACTATATACATGCTGGCCCATATAATTTGAAGTAACCCAAAAGGTTTACTTCAACTTTCACTAAAAATTCATTAAATCAGGCATGCATATCCCCAGTCTTCTACGAAATGTCACCTTTTGTGCGTCTTTCTTTGCATCATAGCCCCTAAACTACCTGTAATACCACCCAAAAAGGAATGATAGGCTTTCCTTGGGTGCTGAAACCTCACCAAAGGTTAGGTTCATAGGCCTAACTCACCACTCTACTGGCACAGGGAACTTCAACGCTGTTTAACGTTGAAATGGAATGAAATTAGCTGGTTAGAAACATATATAACTTAAGCCAATTGCTATGGAGGAAAACACGGTTGCAACTAAGAAAGTCAACTAGGTGATGGGTCCACTTGCTAACTCTGGCTTTCCCAACCAGGTAACAATATTAAACAAGGTAATGCAATATGTGCCTCTTCAGCAATTTCAGGCTTTGTCCCCAGACTTCTGGATCTTTTCTTAAAGCATCTTTTCTCTAATTAGGTTCCCCCCTACTCCTCTGTCCTTGGCAGTGCAGACATGTCTCAGATTTCTCTTGCTTTGACATGCAGTAAATGACAGCTCATTCCAATCTTACAATTTTATTATCTTACTTAATAAATTTTCAGGAAGTTCTTCAGTTTCTCCAACTCCCATTAAACTTTAATAAACAGAACTCACTAACCAGTTGAGAGAAGACACTATCTTATGCTACTTACTAGTGTAGTTAAAACAGGTAGGATTTACTTTTCCACATTTTGTCATTAAGGGATCATAACCATCTGGCCCATTCAGAAAGCTAGTCCCCTTTATTTCAACTCCAAAGTGTATACACACTCAACACCATTTTGTTATGGCACTAATTTTACTTGCACAAGTGCAAGTGTAAAATCAGTATCAGGGTCAGACACATGCCAGAACAGCTCAGATAAAAGTATATGCATAGCATGGGCGTGTGTGCATACACACAGATATGATTTCTTTATTGCGACTAATGGATCATTTCCACGCGCTCGCACAGCGTGCAAGGGTCTCAAGCTAACACTGCCTGTTTTGGAGTTGTTGTATGGATTCCAACTGGACCTAACAGCCAGGGGAACAGTTGCACAAGGCATGGATTCTCTCTACATGGTGAGTGTTTCCAAATTCAGTGATGCCTGCAATTATTCTGCAGTAGCCTGCTCTTGAAAGTCTCACCATCTCTATCAACCCAGCTAACTACTGCAAACAGAACAGAACTGATACCTATTGCTTTGCGAGGAGGTCTGAGCTGATATCCATTCGTCTCACACCAACCCACTGGAAATATATTCATTGATTCCACGCTCACTATACAGTCAGGGACGGGCTTCTTGGAGCCTGTTCAGTTTAGAGAAGCAAAAATTGAAACAACTTACAAAAATAAAAAACCTCATTTGGTTAATGCTAGCTATATGTTTGCCAGTGAAGCTGCTTTTACTTATGGCGTACCTGGAACACAATATCAATTGTTTATTCATCCCCTTTTATTGACCAGATTTCTTCCTGACCTCATTTGCTTCCTCCTAAAGGCTGGAGATGGGAATCCGCCATCCACAGTTTAGCAGAGATGCACAATGCAGGCATAGTAAGCGCATGCTGATGTACTTCCAATCAAGAAATGGCATTATAATGAGAACGGCTGACATAGGCCTATTCTATCTTAATGAAGAACCTCTCTAAAAGTTTTCTTCCTAGATCTGGTCAAAGCTTGCTCAGAATGCAAGTCACTCATTTGTAAAAATGTTACAAGGCCCTTGCTTTCTAAAAGACACTGATCAGCACTCCGCACAGTGCACTAGCCTAGCACTGACACACTGCAATTCACAAATGCCATTTTTGCCTGGCTTAAATAAGCACTGCCATCCAAGGTTAACTGGGAAACAGACAATGCAAATGGGTTTTTCCTGTTTTCATTAAGGAAATGGTGATTTGCTGCCCATATTCAGCAGGCAGTGAGTTTGCTCCAGATACTCTTCAGGTTTGATGATGGTACTACAGAAGAATCAATGCAAGTGCTACTCTCCTCTCCCACATCAGGCTTACCCTCCAGCTGAAGCCAGAGGTAGGAATCTTTCAACTTGGTGACCGTAGCAATGCAAACTTCTTCAGGATCAACTGGGTTCACAGCCTCAAGTTTCATATTCTCTTTAAATCCATGGTCAGAAGTTAACTAGGAATAAGACAGAATACTTCAGTAAAATACCATCTGTATGTCCAGTATATGATATGAATAGCCATGAACAGGAGCAACACATAAAAGCCTCTGTGTTTGAGTAACACAGAAAAATACTCATGCAGTCAGAGAAGACTTCAGATAATTAGCGCATTGAATACAAGTAAGATACATTATAAACTACAAAGAATTTAAGTTAAAAAAGGCTCTATAGACAGACCTAGAAAAGAACATGTTTGTACTCAAAAATAAGGATGCTGAGACTCACTGAAAGGACTGAGTGCATTCTAAGCAACCACGAATTCTCTGCTGCTTGCTACCTAAGTGACAAGTCTGACAAATAGCCTGACCAGGCTCTCTATTCTATTATGTCAGCTTGGAAATCCATTTTATGTATGCAAATAACATTCCTGTCTCATCCACGTGAGTTCTGGCAGACAGCAAAGAAAGCTTTCTTTTCATTTTACATTTTTTGGATAAGTAGGATTTCACTTTATTCACCAATTTAGTCCCCATTTATTGGAAAAATTCCTAAAACATAAGAATGGGTATTTATCCAGCTCTGAAGCCCCTGAATTAAAGATAAGAAGTAACAGCCAGACAGAGGACTCTTCCTCCCAGAGCCATTCTGCAACGTAACTACAGGATCAATACGTTAAGAATTCTGGAACTAGCCTACAGTGATCAACTCTTCTCAGAAAAGGGATAATAAATTCAATGACCTGTTCTAAGATGCCACAGCTTACAAGACAGAACAAGGGCAACAAGAATTCATAGCCAGCAACACCTTCTTCAAAAAATGGTAATTATTCATTTTAATTTCTTCCCCTAAGCACTGCAATAGCCCAAGTATTGTAAATGGAATTGGAAGGCAGGTGTTAATAGTACCGTTTTCTGCTTGACAAGGTACTCTGCTTTGGGAGAGAGCAATACTGTCACTGAACCAACAAAAGCCCAAAATCTAGCAAGTACTTCAGGCACTGATTAATTTAAAATGATTACGTGGTACTAATTTAAGATGACTTGGTATTGATTAATACAATGGAATGAATTTTTCAAGCTGAAAGGAAGGAAGATTGAAGGAGAACACTAAGTAAATGAAAACAAGGTCTATTAAAAGGCCCTGTTTCCACAATTGCAGGAGTGCCAAGGATTGATACTGTTTAATGACTATTCCATGGACTCTTACACATCTCAATTTTACAAAACACTCATTTCTTTTCAAACTGCTTTATCACAACTGAAGCATTTGGTCCACCACTTACTTATCTAGGAAGCTGGCATGCACCTACTACTGTTGACATACATTTGCACTTTCTTAACTCTTCCATTTCCTTAGTTATCACAGGTACTTTAAGTAAAAAACATGCAGAAGGTTCTTCTCCCTGGAATCAAGAGTGTCATTCACATAATGGAAAAGAGATTTTTCTGCAAGAGAACCTTACCAAAGGGAAGCAGCTCTGGGGAGCTGCCTCAGCACCACATTGTTTGAGGTAGTCTGCCCAGTCGAAGTCCTGCCCAGGGTAACCTAGGTGAAAAAAAGGCAAAGGGGTTAGTTTAACAGCATGAGAACAAATGACTCATTTCACACTGACATGAAGTATAGATCACTGAAATCTGTTTGGGCCACTCAAGTTTGTCAGCTGACTAGGGCTTCACTGAGCCATCTGAGGTCAGCCCACAGCATGGTTCTCACATATTTGAGATATCCTCCTTATTCTCCTTGCAGAGTTTGGGGCACCGTCCCACCTTGATTCCCATTTTTGACTTGAAAAGGCTCAAACTAAAAGTGACTTCACGGAGAGCAACCTGAAGCGTGAATCAAGTATATCTGCTAAGCAGACAAGGGCAGCAATCGAAACACGGGGAAGCGTCTGCACCCTTTCCATCATACAAATGAAATTCTGGCAGTTTCCGCAAGGTTACTTCATTAATGTCATGTCAGCTCTGAAACTTTTTTTTTTTTTTAAATAGAGCACCCAAAATGTGCTCAATACCAACATATTACTCTCTCAAACACATGTTAAATGCCAAGTCATTAAAGAGAGCAGTTAGTCATCCTAAGAGGCTCATCAAGTTTGCTAGCAGCTGTAAATCTGCATACATGTTTGAAGGGAGTCCATCAGGAGACATAGCAGCTCTCCAAGAAAAAGACAAATTAAATTCTACTTAGAGGAAATACTTCGCTTCCCTGTGATCTAGTAAAAAGCAAGTAACTGAAAGGAACTGAGTGCAGAAGTGTGCTGCCATGATAGTTTGAAGTTGGCAGTGTATTAGCAAGGAGCAAGCAGTTATTCCAGTAGTACCTTGGAAGCACTCCCCTACAAGAGATGTCTGTGACAAGGGTTTAAGAAATCAAACAAAATTTAAAAACTAGTCTAAGAATATAGTATTAACATGACAATCTAAAAACATTAAGTTCAACTACCCCTCAGAGAGGGCCTAACCACAGAAAGACCTATTTATTTTTCTCAGTTTAATCAGTGCCAGTAGGACTCTTGAGACAATTCAGAATGCCCACCATTTCCAGGGGGGCCTACAAGAAGAGAAGCTTAAAATCTTTGTCAGCTCCAGTCACATGCTGAGATTTCATCTTTCATACGCAAAATTCTAGGTAATGCTGGGTCAAGCAAAGCTGCTTTTCGTACCTTACCCAAGGGAAGGCAAGAGACAAACATCCCATGCTCTTTGCTCCTCTGATGCCACGAGCAGCTAAAACAAAACATTCCGAATTCTGTGGCAGTGAATACGAGTACTGAGTCCCTGGTTTTACAATACCATTGACATTTCCATTTTGAGAAAATGCATAAATATTTCAGTAGCTGAGGATCACTCCCCAATTCCCTTATGTCCTGAAGCAATGTTTCAGCAATCTGCTACCTTGCCTGATAGGTCCTTGGAAAAAAAATACTTCATTAACTTCTAAGTGATAAGATATTTTAAAAATATTGTAAGACATTGGATAACAACATTCCATTTTAACCAGAAGCAAAAATCCAACGAAAAGACTATAGGCTTCTGATATCAGAATGTTAATTAATGCTGAAATCAACGTTGCCTTCAGCCCTGGAACACATACTCCATTCATTCAAGCGTTCAGGTTTTTATGCGTGACCAGCATCCCCAGCCACTGTCATCTTCTCAAATCCAGGCATGTACCCAGGAAACTTCAGTTTCACTAACTCAAAGCTCCTGTTTCTCAGAATTTGATCTTTCTTGTTCTTTGCTTGTGCTACTACATGTAATTCTTTTGCAAAAGTGTTGTCCTAAGCATAGCACTCTGGGAATTGGCAATCTACTTCCTTCAAAGAGGAGCGAGCATGACAAGCTTGAACAAACATACCTGGTGGGGGACTGAGATGCAAGCCGTTCTTCAGACTCCATTGCACAGGGAAAATACCAGCGCTGTTGACATGACAAATGTAAGACTGGCTGGTTGTACGCTCTGGTCTCAAGTCATCAATTTCTATCATGAAATATTTTTCATTGTATACCTGTAGTTAGCCAAAAGAGAACCATGTGGTCTTGTAAGTAGTAGATTCTGATCTACTGCTCCCTCTCCCCCATTTTGGTAACTTTATTAAACAGCAACACTGCACGATGGAAACCCTTTACCTTGAAATACTGTGAGGGTAGAAAAAAAAACTAAAAAGAATCTGTGGGATTCATAAACCAGCAGACTCCTCTGCATTACCTGGAAACTTAACAAAAATAAGTAATAATAAAAGACAATGTACGGCCACTCAAAAAATAAGGTGATCAAGTGCTATGTGAAATTGTCTTATGAAAAATGCAGAGAAATTAGAGTTTGCAGTCTTATTATCATTCTGTAATAACAAAACTGCTTATTTCAACAAGGTTGAACTGTGTCCTAGGATGGACTGTCACAAGTAAAACCACTACACTCCTGAAGTAACTAGGAGCAGGACAAGAAAATATCAAGAAAAGAAAATTATCTTGCTTTGCTTGGAACTGGTTGCACCTTTTTAGTAATAAGCGAGCATCTTATTTGAAGAAACTGTATGTTTAAAAGAGACTGATCACCAAAATGTAGGATATCATATTAAGAGACTATCTGTCCTAAAGAAAAAGCAACCATTCCTGGAAAATACAAAAAAAAAAAAAAAGATTTTAAAGCATGTCCTAGTTTTATGTTGTACAGCAACATTTTGGTTTACTACATCAAAGCAGGTCTCTTTAGAACCTTTCACCCGTTTACTAGAACAGGACGATAGAAGTTGCTCAAAACCTGATTATTTTGGGAAGTTTACATTTCAACTTTTAAATCCATGTATGGGCCCTTGTTTGAAAACCAGGCTACTTAAACATCAGAGCCTGTACATAGTAATGACATTAACTGTTGCAAAAACAAAATCCCAAAATCTATCTAGTGGCTACTCAGATTATGAGGGATTATATCTAATTTTAAAAATCTGGGTTTGACAATTTCGGCCATTTGACCTTTTGAACTTGTATTTTTATGGAACTTTTCCCCCACTTTCAAATCCAATGTCTTCACCATCAGCAGTTAAGCTTTTTTTTTCCTAGCAACCTGTCCACTAAGGGAGACATACAAAATACTTAATTTGAAAACTAGTTCAAGATTTTAAGATAATCAATTAACGAGAATTTCCTGAGCATTTAAGAAGAGAAGTAGCAATTGAATTGAATCTTCACCGGACAAGTTAAAGAACCCTGGTACCTTGAGAACTGTAGCAGGAGAGATTACAAAAGGAGCCATTGGGTCCACAGCTTCTAACTTCATGCCTTCAGAGAACGAATGCACTCCAATCACAGGTTTATCCTGAAAAATGAAGTATCAGAGTGATTACCTGCCTTCCTCCATCAAAAGATGTACCTTATGTAATTCAACTGAAGAGGATAACTTGAGTTTTTATTAGTTCATTCTAAGAAATAAACATGTCGGAGTACCAGCAACCTCTCTATAATGAAGAGAAAAGGCCAGCTATGTCCTCTCAGACTGACAGTTTTCTGAGTTTTAGGAAATTCATTCTCAAAGATTTCCTCCTCTGATACTCTCCACACAGAAACAAGATTTCACAATACAGGGTGGTCTGGTAAGTCAATAGAATTTTTTTTTTCCCCCTAACCTTTAGCACTCATCATGAGCTAATCTAAAAGAGAACTATAAGTCTCCATTTTCAGCCTAACAAAAACCTGCAAAACAGGATTCCTGCTCCAGAATTATGTATATCCTGCTCTGTATATGACCCAATACATTCAAGAGCAACAGCATCTCCTGTTATATTCTGCCCACACGTCCAAATGAAGCTGAGAAAAATGAACTAAGAACTCGAAGGACTAAATTTACATTCCTACTTCTCAAAACGTGTCAAGGTTTGGTTTTTTTTTTTTAAATTTTAGTTCATGTATATTTAAATTCAGACTCAGTAGTAACATTTGCTAACACTCGGGATATAACAGGACACCTTATACAGCATGTGTGACTTTATCAGGTTACAGATTAGGTGTTACACATGTTAAACTTTTCAGTGTACTCACACAATTAGAGAGACTGCAGTAACCCTGCACTCCTCTAGGACAGTAATCCGCAAGACCAGCTGGTGAACAACTGGAGATGCCATTATAAAGGATCAGAACCAGGGATTTTTCCCATATGATAACTAATGGCTCACATACTTCTGATGGGCGCGTGGTCTAACTTAACAAGAATTGTATCATATTATGATTTTTTAAAATAGAGAGAGAAAGGAAAAAAATTAAAACACCAAAACAAAACAGCCTAAAAAGTTTCAGTAACAGGACATTTCCCTGAATCATTTCTTAGGAATATAGCATTTTCATGACTATCATCCACAGCATTAACTACACATTTGTGTCTTTACCTTAAAGAGATCTGTAGGAACCGATGACTCCTCTTCCTCCTCTTTTACCTTCTTCAAGATCTCTTGCCAATCTGCTTCGCTCTTCAAGGACCTAATGGCTTGAGTAAAAAGAAAGGAAAACGGTGAATGAAGTCATCCTCTTTCTTCTTTTCCGTCAGAAAACACAGTTTGATTTGTGCTCCTCCAAGTGCTAAATTCACATCTGTTCAGAATCTGTGCAAATACCTTCCTTCTTAAAAACTTACTGTTTTCTTAGACATTTGGATGTGTTACAAAAAGGGACTGAAGTCAAGCAGCAGTATCACCCATACGCTGCCCAGTCTAGTTTTTCTGAGAAAACGGAGGTCACATCAACACCGAGGAAAGCTTCTGGAGAAATGTATGACCAGAAAACAAATCCTACCTGAGTAATGCTAGTCTGTTTTATGCTTAAGCAAGCAGAAAGCTCAATAAATGTTCCACAATTCTGTCCCAGTTGCATAAATTACTCTTTTAGCATCTGTAATTGCAGACCACACACCTCTCTGTAGAAGATGAACTACTTGTACCAGTGCCATCACGCACAAAGGATCCCTGAAGTCAAGCCTGTGAGCATATCAAAGGCTCTTATGTAGACATAAAAAGGAAACAAGTCTAGTAGCTAACTAAAATTTTTAAAAGCCATTATTCCCTTAAATAGTGCTAGTGGAATCCACCCATCCACCCAATCGTTTCTGTCAGTGATTTGGCGTCTCCCTGTTCAAAATCCTGATTTCAGCAGAGATTGCTCAAGCACGAGCAAAGGCAGTATGCTCAGTCATTTCAATGGAAATTGTTTTGTTCTCCTCAGCATGATTTCTTCTCACTGTAAGGGGAAAACATTAAAAAAAAACCCACAACAAAAACAACTGCTCTAAACAACCTGAACTTCCCCAACTAACAGCACAGAGTGTGCCAGAACCTTAGATGTACACCTGCTTTTGCAGAAAGGCTTTAGGAAAATGCTCAACATTTTCCAGTTTTATCTCAAGGTTTCCCCTCATCAGGAAACATGTCACGTCACTGCTCAGCTCATAAGCAATTCATTTGCATTTCAGCCATTTTATGCCCCACTTCTTTGATGACCCACCCTGACATGCACATGCCTGGAAAACATGGTCATCTGTCCCACCCTCTGCCTCCGCTTCCATGCACTCATTCCTTGGGCACCCATTTTTAAGGACATTTTCATATCCGCTTAATACCTCTTTAGACAAGCCCTTAATTAGCCCAGTGGACTTGGAGTCCCAGCTGCAAAAGCTCCTGTTAAGCAGTACTTCAAAATCAGATGACTTTCCCCCTGCCCAGGATACAAACCTACCAAAAATAACTGTGAAGGCAATCCCTTCCTCAGCTCCTCCCTTTCCACAAACAGGTGCAAAGTTTTGATAGCCAAAACCACTTAGCAACTTTTGAATGAGTGGGTGAAAAGTCTTGTAGGACTATTTACTGGTGTTTTCACTTACATTTCATTAGGCACAATATTTGCCAGATCACACACTGACTGTATGCATCCAGAAGACAGATTTAGAGCACCAAAGCAGCAACAGCATTCTCTAGCCTCTGATCACCATATAAAAGATAAATGTTTTGAAGTACCTAAAGGTGGTTGCAGGCTATATCCATGTTGAGCTGCCCACCCCACTTGATGAAGGAAAGGGTCCAAGTAGAATATCCATTGGTCAAATTTGTCAGAATCCTCCAGCCCTTCGTATCGCAATTTAAGTCTCCCACCAACATTTTCTACCACGTTGACTATCCAGGCTTCCAGGGAATCCCTGACGTTTTGCAGTTCTAGTCGGGAGCCTGGTGCAATGAGATCCAATGGATTTTTCCCTCTGTGAAGCTACAAAAAGAACACAAATTATTCTGTACAACAGACCAAAACAAATCCCATATTTCCACTTCTTTATACACATTCTTTTTGCATAAAATACAAATACAGAGGTAAAGAAATACAGGTCCCTTAGTAACACAGGACAACAGAAATGACAATGTTTAGAATCACTGGTGCTTGCATCAGAGTTTCTGCACTGCCTATAGATATAGTCACATGTTTCACTTCAGTCCTCATCATCATTTTCAGAAGCATTATCACTTATATATTCAAGGTTTGAAGGAAACATGAATAATCTCTTTCTAAAACTGAGTCATCTAGCATACAAAGATGATTAGACAGAAAAGATAAAAAGATAAAAACATTAGCTGTAAAGAAGACGTCAACAGCATTTTTCAAAAAAATTATGTTCTGTACTTTACAACCAGACACTGATACGAGGTGCAAATATTGTTTTAAGTCTAGAGGAGGGGATAAAAAATTGGTTCTTCACTAGCAAACATGCAGGATTGAAGTGAAACAATAACCTGCCCATTAGTAAAAAAAAAAAAATTAGTGAAAGGAATCAACTGAGAAAGGGGACAACATGAAAGCTAGATAAATAAAGGGTTATTTCCTTAGAGCTGTATGAAAGAGGAGCAGAACAGGAGGAAGACTGACACCTAAGGGAGTTTGAAAAAGGTCTTTCTTTTGACAGCATTAATGAACAGCCCAAACCTGCACTGAAAGATATGTTTCAGGACAACACTATCAAAATTAAATACTGTAAATAGGAAACACTAGAGAGGCAAACTTTAAGGTCATCAGCATACTACAATGCTCCCTAAATTTAAAAAAGGAATTGAACTGACAATCTGAATAGTGGTTCCCTTAATGACAAAAGGGAAAACCAAGACAAAACCCAAGATGCAGCACATTGCAGCACTTACCCCCTCCAGCAGGTTAGCAGGAGCACTGCATGCTCCTTTCAGCACCCGCTGAAGGAATTCCTCCTGGTCAGGTATCTTGTCCCTGATACCTAAGTGAAAAGTGAAGAAGACAGACCGTGATTCTTCCTGCCTGTTAAAGATCATCCAGACAACAAGACATTACCACACTCTTGCACTGCCTAATTCCCAAGAATCTGCCGCACACTCACCAGTAACACCTTAAAAGAAGAAACAAAACAACAAAATCTTTAAAGGAAATGACAAAGCAGTAGAATTTGGTGGGTGATGATTAAGATAACCACAAGCCTCTGTAAAAATAAGTCCACTTCTGAAATTATGCTAAATCCTCTCTGGTGAAAGAGCAGCCTCCTACTGTAAGTCACAGGATTTCAGAAGAACATGGCAACTTCAACTTGTCATCACAGCAACACCGCTTGCACATAACAGCAATTACGAAGACTACCTGCCAGGCTTACAAAAGACAAAAGCATACTTTTGTATGGACTCCCCGCTTCTGCATATGGAGCCAATACCTTCAGGCACTTTGAGAATCTTCTTGTTCTGCTCACACCAGCCGATGGGGTGTAAATCAGCTGTCATGATATCACACCAAAAATCAGCCTTGCGGTCTTCCCCGTAACCATCGTAGCGCAACAGCAGCAGCTGCCCACAGGTAGTAATGATGGTGGCTACCCAGTAGGTATTTTGGTCAGACTTGACAGCAACTTCTAGCTTCATACCAGGGGCAAAACCATTCTGCAAACTTGTATCCACCTGAAGAGGAAGAAGATCATCACATTGGCGCACCTCCCAGAAACTTCATGGAACAACAGGGGGAACCGTTTAGACATGTTCATTAGCAAAAAACCTCAAGCCAAATGCTATCCAGTCTCTTCAGAGAAACAACTTCATCACATTATGTGACCCAAATTGGAATGTACACAGAATCATCGTTAATGAAATCTCCTTTGCATTTCAGAGTATCTTTTCAACCTTACATCAGTATCTTGCAAGTCACCTTCCTGCCCTGGACAATACCTCACCCATCACTGAAAAGCTTTCCAACTCACAGCTGGGCTGTCAAGCTAGGCAAAACTAAAGGTCAAACTCAGCAACACAACTTTGACTTTTTGTGTTAAACTATGTCTTTCAACCTCTTTGGACAAAACGCCTGTTTAAAGAACATACACGTGCTTTAGATAACGATACCAGTGTCTCCTCCCCCATGCTCATTTAAGGCAGCATGGATCTGCACAAATTGCAGAATAAGGAATTTTAATGTCTCTATCCAAGAACTTAAATAATTCTGTATGTAGCATTGTTACATAAATTGCATAGAACTTAAACAGTATGTGTTCTTCAGTGCTTTGACAACAATAAAGCATCCAATACTGTGTGCTCTGTGTGTGTGTGTGTGTTGTGCGCAGGTAAGGAATCTGATTGCACAGTACTCAGATACTGAAGCATAAACATAAAAAGAGAAAGCAAAACATTTAAGTTTCTCGTATCCCTAACTTCTCCCAGCTCAAACACTCCTGAAAGAGCAGAAGGATCCTGTTCTGCTCTCACTACAGTATGTTTCTGAGCTACGCTTAATTCCATGGCCTCAGTCTTAATTAAAAATCTAACATGTTGATCCCCTGTTCTCAGCTGAATGTAACTGGTGTTTTCTTTCTTAAGTGGTCCCAAGTTCCATTTCCTCTTTGAATCAACTGCAAGAAAGGCTCTCAGTACGATGCAGATGCACTAGATATTTTCTGGGTTATTTATTACCAGTTCTGCACTGACGGTTCAGTAACTGCCATAGCTATTATAGTCTCATCAGCCAGCACATAGTGGTTTGCTAAAAATAAACTAAGAGAACCACATCTGAAAGAAAAGCATATGCCTCTGTTAACTGTTCACATCCTTTAGGTTAATACCCCTCACCTAGAGAAAACCCTTCTTAAGAACAAAATCAGCAGGACCCAATACCTGCAGACGTTTTGAAGTGATATCACAGAGGTCACCTCTTCAAACAGATAGTTGCCTTGCTGAAGGGATATTACTAAAGACTTCATATTCTGATTCCTGAAAGAAAAGGCATGAGCTCGACACAAAGTCAGAGGAATTGGGAAATCTGTGCAGCTCTCTATGCCCAAACTTTCAGAAAAACCTCCCGGCAGAGAGAGCCGTATTCAACGAAACCAACAGCAACAGATGGAGCTTTCCCTGAAGTCAGGTGCCTTTTTCAAACACTGTCATTTATGTTTCCCGGTGGGTACAGCAGAGACCAACAAGTTAGCACCCTCTCCTGGCAGCTGGGCAAGACAACACCACTGAGTGGTTTAAAGCACAAAACTTTGTTTCTTTAGGCTGGCTCACTGAGCAGGCTGGCTTGCAGAAGATGCTGTGGAAGCTCCGAGAGTATTTTCTTTGGAGCAGTGGGTCTGAGAGCGGCAGCTTCCTGCTGCACGGCAAGCTGAGATGGCCATGAGCGGTTAGCGACAGCACTGCTTCGGCAGCTCCGACCCCTGGGCCCTCCTTCCCATTGAGTACTATCCCCCCGTTTTGTGCCACGTCACAGGTCAGACCTGGGGATCTGATTCAGCTCAGGAGATAAAGAACAGACAAAAAGTATTAGGAGCATGCAAGAACACATAGCAAATACATGTGTTCAGATGATGTTCAACACTAACTTATTTTTAATATATGTTCACACACATATATAAGTTGCAGAAAGGAATCAAAAAAGAGCATCCAACACTTCTAGAGAAAGTGTATTTAGACTTAAGGTGGGATGACAGCACCGGCATCCAGTGCAACTCCAGGTTTTTGGTAAACTCTTTTTCCTGCTAGATTTTAGGCAGAACAGTCACTTTGATCTCAATATTGTTTAATTTTTAAAATGCAAATGAATTAAACATTAGAACATGCTTAATTTGAGGAAGGAGCTTACATTTTCCAATGCATCCTGCTCATAGTAAGAGCAAAGCCTTCAGAATTAATATAAGAATAGAAATGTAAAAGTGTCCTCTCTCCCAGCAGCTAGTATAGTTCTTTGCTAACACAGGCTGTTGAGTCATGGATTACATTTTCTTACCCTGATCATGTACTCTCCTACAATGTGGGTTAGGTATTTCTCACCCATCACTCATAATGGGAGGCTGGTCACAGTCTCCAATATTTAGAAACAACCAAACAAAAAACTTAAGCTTCCATCTAAAACTTATTTATATTAATTAATTATTTACACATGCCCATTTGCTCTTGTGCTAATATTATTCTTCAAGATTAGTTTTTTCCACTCTGTTTTTTCGAGAGTACAAAAGTACCTCCCTCTTAGCCCTCCTGATGGTAGATTATAAAAATATGTCATTCTTCAAGTCAAGCAACTAGCACCCCACAGATTCCAGCCAGAGCGACCACCAGTCGCCAGTACAGAGACATCAGTGCCTTTATGCTCTCCACTGAAAATCTCTCACCTACTGTACCTGGGATCATACTAACATTTTTTTAGGGCTTTGTCACATAGACAGGCTGTCACTATCCACTGGGAGGCACTGAGGTTCTCCTCTACCTTTTTCAAACCATTGCCTTCTAACGGGCAGCAGAAATCCTAAGCATGTGACCTTGCACTATTGAATTTCTATTAACAGCAAGATCTAGGTGATGTGACACTGCTGTAAATATGCTCCTCTCTCTGCTTGTCAATTCGGTGTCAGCATTAACTTTCCAAAATTTTATGCCAAGCTTATTACAGAGAACATCAGAATTGGCCTTCAGACAAATTCCAAGGGAACTCTGCTAGCAAATGCCTGGCAGTCCCCCTCCTGAACTCGCAGGCACGTATTTTCAGGCCCATTCATGACGCCCTGCGCAGTGCTCCTGGCACCCCTAGTCCCCGGGCCAGCCCCCCGTGCCGGGGTGCGGAGCGTGGCCAGCCGAGCTCCCCAGGCGCAGCTCCTCCGCCGCGCTGCCCACAAGAGGGCACCCAATGCAGCAGAACAGGACTGGGCGGCACGGCTGGGCTTTGCCCACACCTGCTCGCTAAAGCACTCTCCGCGACAACGTTACTTGCACCAGCAAAACTGCACCGTGTCCTACAGGAGTAGGGAATAATAACAATAAAAAATGTGGATTTTTTTTTAAAACCTAATTGTATTTTTACTGACGATGGCCACAGCAATCAAACCTCGTCTGACACAGCTGAGTTGGCAAAGGGTGCAGTGCAGGGGTAACAAAGTCATTCAAAGCGTGTCTCCTGCCAATTAACAAAATATAGCTGCAATGTTATTTCAGTTGGCCACCACTGTAAAGCTGGCATTATAATTGGTTTGTATAATGTCCGAGCTATGATAGCAAGCTTCTTTAACAGAGATTACGCAAGGTAAGCCACACCAGAGGAGCAGACAGACCGCTCCTCGCACTACTGCAAAATGCCACTGCTCCAATTCCATACTGCTCCCTCAATGCGGGCTGCATGGACACCACCACTCTGAGTAAGCTTGCTCTTGCTAGAGCCTTAGTACACTAAGGAAAAACAAAGCAAGCACAGGCCTCTCCCCTTCAGAAATGAGATACCTGAATGTTTCTTTTGAACAAAAAGCTTACAATTACATCCCAGTGTATGGAAGAGCCTCTGCAAAGTCTTACTGTGCATCTTTACTATTAACACAACTGCCGTATTTTAATACGGTCTTTAATGTTTTGCACTTCTGCAGGTCACCTTGCCACTCAAAATGCTTTGGAACAGACCTCAGTTTGTTTTTCTGCTGATTTAAGTCTCCTGTACTGAGAAGTGGTGATACTGGACCTGAAAGCCTGAGCACCACCGAGTGCTTTCCAATCAATGTGCCACACACAAGTCACTACCCTCACTGCCATGGTAAAAGACCCACAGCCAGTCTTTGAAAGACTATTTAATAGCAACTTCAATAAAGAGTTGGATAAGGATACAGGCTGGAAGGTGTTTCAATTGTTGAAAGAGATCCAAGAGGTTTGGAAACCAGATCTATACAGCTTACCTTCAGTGATGACCCCGTACAAGAAGGCAGACTTCATATTCAGATCTCACCCAATGGGACAGTGCACTCCAGGATTTTACCAACAAACATTTGATTAAAGATATCCAAGGGTAAAGACAAGGGCTTATCAAGACTTCATCCTATCCATTAAGCCTGTGATCGACAATTATCCTAATCAGTTTTCTAACTGCTACAGTCAAGTGTTTGGCAGAGCTATTATTTTCTCCTTGGCCTCCTTGAGAGCCACCATTAAAACCTTCTTTGAGAGCACATTTGAATTCTGCTGTTCAAGAACTATGCCACCAACTTTCTAAAGCTAGCTCCTCCATAGCAGTTGTCCAGTAGTGTCATGGTTTAACCCCAGCCAGCAAAAATAAACGCCACGCAGCCGCTCGATCAACCCCCCCCGGTGGGATGGGGGAGAGAATCGGGAGGGCACAAGTAGGAAAGCTCCCGGGTTGAGATAAAAACAGTTTAATAATTGAAATAAAACTAAGTAGAACAGTAATAATAACAATGAGAACAACAACAATAACAGAATACACAAAGCAGGCAATGCACAACACAACCGCTCACCGACCGCGTGTCACGAACAGGGGGCGAGCCCCCCCGCCACACCTGGTTTTTATACTGAGCATGATGTCACATGGTATAGAATACCCCATTGGCCAGCTCGGTCCACCACCCCGGCTGTGCTCCCCCCTCCCGGTGCAAGCATCACCCAGCAACAGCCAAAGCATCAATGGGCCATCAACGTTCCTTTCACACCGAACCCAAAACACAGCACACCCCCCAAGCTACTGGGAAGAAAGTTAACCCCGTCCCAGCCGGAACCAGGACAATAAGCAATCACCAAAAGAAGAGAGAGACTGGCCAGTTTGGGCTTTATGAGAAAAATCAAGCTTATCTTCTGGTGCAGAAAAGACCAAGAGTCCTTTATCTTTCAGCACTTGGAGATGTGATTACCTTGTGCTACGCACAGAGAGGAAGACGAGAAACAATACAAAAAGGTGAAATTCCTCATTTCTCATTACTCTAAGAAACATGATTCTAGTTAATCTTCCAGATTTGAGAGCATCGACTCATTCAAAGAAACCCTAAACATTCAGTGTATCAAAAAAACAATGTAGGAGATGGTAAGCAAACACACACTCCCTTACTCACATGTTTAAAAGACCCATGGGGGGCTGCAGTTGCTCCTGTGTCTTCTAGATACTCATCCCAATTGAATTCCATTTCTTCCACACTGGAACCAGCATCTGAAAGAGAAGCCAAACACCTCCTATTTAGCACCTGTTGGCTTAAGTTTTAGGCTACTAAGAACTACAGCAAAACCTGCTTCAATTCCAAATGACTCAGCACACAAGTGCGCAGTGAACTTCGTTACACATTTCAACACACAGACAATGCTATTTAGCCTTTCTTTGTACGTGAACGGCACTTTAAGTTGGATCCGGTCTGAGAAATAGTGAGATCCTGAGGATCTTGGTTAAGCACAAATTGTTTACAATTTGTGAGAGGAGAACATAGGCAGAAGAGTTCTGTATTTGTACCAACACATAAACAACAAAACTCTGGGCACACCGGACTGTGTGTTAAATTAAATTAAAAACCATCCAGGAAACAGCAATAAACAGTAATACCAACAGTAAGAGGTTTGAAAAGAAAGACTAAAAAAAAATTGATATATGACTCTCCTCTTTTTTAAGTTAGATAGTATTTATTTAGATGTTATAAAACACCAAAAGCACAGAGAAGGATTCAGGGTAGTTCTACACAAAACAGCTTGAGACACAACTGAAATCAAGAACACTCAAATTAGTCACTTAAAAAAACCCAGCTCATAAGGTGTAACAGCTTCTTTAGACCAAGAAAATCTCATTTCTGGATGCATTTAAAGCAAAAATGTGCTAAAACCACTCAAACCACAGTTCAAAACTCACTCAGGCTATTAGGGAGCAAGCAGCTGCAGTGAGCCACACTACCAATTAGTCAGATCTTCTATTATTATCGTCATGCCTATCCTCCAGCCCCCGTCTCCCCTTCAGTTCTTGGCTCACTTCCCTGCTCCTCTCCTAGTCCCTTTTTCTCCAACACGTAACCCGCTCTGCTGAAAAGACGCTGCAACCAACACAGGTTGGATTTCAGGTCCCCATTTAGTTTACCACGCAGCCGCATTCTATTTTTCCTGCAGGCACAGTGTGGGATGACAAGGGAGGGTCCCTCCTCATGTAAGCATTTTTAACCTCAACACACGAACTACAGCTTCCAGGTCAGCAGCAAAATGGGATGGCAGTTACACGACATAAAAGCAAAGCTTTTCATTTTCACTTTTAGACTGATTCTACCATCTGCACCATAGTTGTCTTTATGAATGAACACGAGAGATTTCCATCTCTCACTACCAGGAAACCTGATACCTTGTTTATATTTGAAAACAGAGAAATCTCTGTGTATCACAAGCATAGGGAGAGCTCAGCAAAGGTTATAGGACACCAACATTTCCTACACACTCAGCCTTTCTTAGGACAGGTGGTAACTGTTCTTTCAAGGAGTAGTAGCTTGAGTAGGAAACATTACATGTCCAAAAAAATGAATGAAGTACTATTACATGCCCTTATCAGACCCGTGGACATGCTGACAACCTGCTAAGTATGCTCCACAACAGTTCTTAGGGCTCAAATAGAGAGGAGCAAATATTTGCCCAAAAGTCTGAGCTACGTTAAATAGTCTAAAAAATCTACAAGTCTTGAGTGTAAAGTAGGTTCATTTTATCTTTAAACTGATTGTTAAGCTCATCTTTGACTTTTCACTGCAATTCTAGGAATTATCATTTCCTAGAAATGTATATTCAGTTAGCTTTTGTTTGCTGATGACAGTATCTGTTTTAAAGGCAGCTCATATCTCTCCCAAACCCAATTTCATTTTGCTATTTTTAAACAACCACAGTTGGTTATATTGGCCTTTTATAAGCCTCAGAGCTCAAAAAATTCAGAGCTTGAATATAACCATCACTTTTAGGGGATAATTTTTAACTTACTGAAGAAACAGATCTAGAGAAGGACAAAAGTAAGTAATTTTATTTTCAAATTTTTGAGGGAGTAAAGAGGATAACGCACAGACCGCAGCTGTTTGCAAATTAGGGTGGAGCTGATCAAAGCTTTGGCTGCAAGTCATTCTAAGAAAAATACAATTTCATTGCAAAATGTTGTTAAAACAGATTAAGATTTCTTAAGTCATTAAAACAGCATTTTCCTTTAATATAACCATAAAAATGCTTAAGTTCACACCTATAGAACCAAAGTGGGAAGAAACATCAGCTCGAACACATCTGTGGTCAGTCAAAACCAAGCGCAAACTTTGATTTTTCTCCTGCCTAGGGAAAGCCAGCTCACCCTTTCCCACTGAAAAGCACCCAGCTGCTAAACAGCAGCAACAACCCCACTTTCATCCAACTCCAAAAAGCACTTTGTATGTAAAAAGCACTACTTGCAATGTCTAATGCATTCCTGTTTGAAGAAAAACATAAAGCAACGTGACTGCTCTGTGCTTTTTAACAAGTCTGAAAGCCAAGTAGCTCGACCTGGGAATACTACACGGATCTTGAGGCTTTCCAGCCGTGCTCTTTAGCAAGCTGCTTGCAGCACCAAGTCTTCAATAACGTGTTATCATCAGATAACTGTCTAAGGGGCAGTTAAGCTCCTTAAATGAGGCACAGGTCACTTAACACACTGAAAGGGTCAATTAGTAACTTATGTTGCCACTTAATTGCTACAAGGAGCTCCTGAGAAAGCCAGTTTGCATGCTGCTCCAGCTACCCTTTTGCCTCTAACTACTGTTAAAACCAGTTCCCAACTGGATCAGAGTTACTGCAGGTCCTCTGTCACTCCACTTTGTCACCCCAGGTCTCTGTAGCCTGTATGTTTTCACATCCAAAAGAACTGTTTCCTTCCAGGGCTGCACTGCGGTGAGAAGGGCTCAGATGGCTTTGTGCTGTACAGTGCCCAACTCTCATCAGCACACCCAGAAGCTCTCTTGCAACTCATTTTTCATAGGGGGAAAATAAAAATAATTAAAAAAAAAAAACAACACAAATTCCTGTCCAACACTCATTGCAAATTTAATACCCTTCCTGCTTTATTTTAGGGAGTTTTTTTGAGTCAGAGGGAATTTTTTTTTAAACTTTTTAAAAAAGCACCCAGAACTTTTGCTGTTCTGTTCATTCACAGAGTTCAACTCAGCTTGTGTTTCCACTTTACTGAGGTTTTACAATGAAATGAGACTAGGTGATTAGCCTCGCACTTCAACCACTGAGCGCACAGAGCTGGGAGTTCAGGTGCTTTCCTTCCTTTAGGAGGCTGACACAGCTGAGGGCCGTGCTCAGCCACAGGATTTAACAAATCTATCTGCTGCTTCTCGTACACGGCCCTGCCACAGCATTGCAGGTTATTTAGCGCAGCACTTACTGAGTCAATGCGGACATGAAAAGCTCATTGAATAAAGCTCCAAGCAAAATGCTGTATGAGGTTTCATAGTGAGAGCAGTAACTTAGTTTTTTAATTGTGGCATGTGGTAGGACTACATAAACCATGAAAAATCTCAGAAATCAAGTATCTATTTTTCGACATCTAAATGCAGAAACACCCCAAGAGTATGGTGGAGGATCATCTCTCTGGTAAGGCTCACGCTAGCTGGAAATCTTTGAGAGTCAGAATCCAATCACTTTTCTGGTTTTATTGGCAGAACAGTTGCAGCAGAGCAAGCCCTGTTTAAATCAAGCCTTTGATCTAGTCTGTTGGTATTTTTTGCAAGATCCCATTGCACAGCACCGTCCTCACGGGTTAGCAGATCCCAGGATACACACAGGACCAGTTTAATGAAGCTACATTCCTGAGGGGCCATATGTCCGTATTAAACGTCCTGATCAGTCTGAGTTCAAACTACTCAATAAAACCTCAGATATTTACACCAGAAATTCTCACTACTGTGAGAAAACTTGCAAATTAATATGACAGATGACAACAAGCAAAACCATATTTAATCCATTTAATCCTAAAGCACAATTTATTAATCTAATGCTGCATGGGTGTATATATATTTGTATGTCCTCTCTTTCTCCCCATATCCTTAATTGCTACAAGTCCTAAATGAATTCAGCTTTCTACTATATGGAGACATATTTTTCTATAACAGACAGGATGACTGAGCCACACGAGCTCAGTGGCAAAGCACAACTTTGGCAAAGGTGGGGAAAGAAATCAGATGCCATTCTCATCTCTGTGGCCTTGCCATACAACTAGTTTTTGTCAGTAAAGCTTTCAAATCAAGCTAACATTTTCTCAAGTAAAATCTGAGAATTGTTCTACAGAGGTTCTGTGGGGAACACTTACCCACTCTGGAGGTGAGAAAATCGTCTGTAAGAATATTAGAAGTTTCCTACGTAGGTGTATCGCTTCCCATTTATCACTATTTCTACTAGCATTACTATGAACACTAACTCTTCCTTTCCGAATTTTACCCTGAATTATGTCCTGCTGCTCTCTGATACATACAGGAAGAGAAAGAATACTGAATTGTACCATTTGGACACAAGAAGGTAGTGAAATATTAAGGGCATTAGCCCTTAAAAATACCTGCAATGGAAACAGTCGACACCACTCTGTTTTGATCTTTGGATTAGAGTTAAATTTTCACTGCAAATAATTTTCATGCATCTTTAATGTGATTTAGTTGAAGACTGTCATATTGGACATTTAAGTACATCACACTGAAGTCTGCAAGACCTTCAATTAAGGCTAACCTAAAGGTTTCTCACCCTGAAACTTAGATATATTTCAATATGATTTTAATAACAGTTAATCTCTTCCATCTATACCAGCTGCAAGGCCATGAATAAATAAAGACAGGTTGGAATTTCAGCAGCTGAGAAAGACTGTGACAAGAATGAAAGTTGGCTTTTCCCCTCGTACTGCACGAGAGTATCACAACCAACAACCTTGACCATTGTCTGCGTTCTTATAGGCAGAGAGCCTGTATGTAAAAACCAAGAAGACAGAGGGGAATCTCCAAAAACTGCTAAAAATCATCAAATGGAAAAAATGACACCAGTCAAAGACTACGAAGGGAATGTTCCAGTAGTGATTGGGACTGGTCTAACTCAAAGCACTTCAGAAAACAATATTAGAGGGCACAACAAAACCAATGTGCTCATGCTTACATGGGTAGCGTTTGCTGGAAACTATCTTTGAACTCAGCAAGTAAAGCTCTCTTCAGTTATTGTTTCCTTTTCACAGCCACCTGTACTCAAACCAGGCACAAAAAGGATGCTCAGGGAAATAGCTGTTGAGTGATCTCAAGACAGTATCAAACCCTTCCTAGCTATTCCAAAAGCACATAAGAGAGGACTGTGTGACCTCTGATACTTTTTGAGGAAGATGGAAAAATGTCAATAAAGGTTTTAATACAGAGGGATGTGCTATCAGCCTATGAACACCCCATCACTGACCATGTATACATCTTACTGTTCTCAGCTGCTCAAAGCCTCTTCTCTTTCTTACACTATGTGACAGAAATTAGCAGTTTCCACTAGCAGAGGAAACAGCATTTGCATGTGCCTGGAGTGTTCTGCATACTTGTGCATGCTCCTTCTTCTTGCTTATTTGAGGATATAATGTTGACAACAATTTGACTGATTGGCTATAATTAATAATCAAAAAGCATATTTCAGCATCATAAAGCAGATGATAGCATTCTGCTAAAAGCACTGTAGATTAAAATCATGTTTAACATTTCTTTGGTAACACTGACAGCAATTAGACTTCCATAAAGGAAAGGTACAAAAACTACCAATAGTGAATTGGCCTATGAGAAGAGCTGCTTGTTGGAGAAGTACCAAAGCAAAATAATACTCAGATAAAATCCTAATCCAATTGTTTACACCAGTAACTACAAATTAAAATTTACTTTATATTAACTGTACTAACACTGTAAGTAGGGACCTCCTCAAGGAAAAGGAACGAACCACAGCAAGCAAGTCAGAAAAACGGATGGTCCCTACCCCCATAAGAGTGTACAATCCCAGAACTGTTTCAGAAAGCTGTTAATATCCCCAGCCATCCCAGTCTGACACTCTTCCCAGCCTGGTGTTTCAAGGTGAACCAAAACCTGAGCTAATTTATCATAACATACCACTCTGCAGCAGGTTAGCAGTTGATATCCCAAGCCTATCAAAGCAGACGCAACAAGGAACATCAGAAAAACAGGACAGATTACAATGGCAGCAACCAACTTCAGTTATCTGACTTTTTAAACCAGCAGCACAACCTTGTCAAAATACTAAGAACAAGATGAACACAAGGACAGAACAAGATAACATTAACCACTTTGACAGACAAATGCCTTAAAACAGTAGTGTTAAAGCCACTGAGCTTTTCATAAGCCCATCTCATAGTGGTACCATGAAGAGGAAAGACACAGCTCCTTGAAAACACAATTACTAAGGTGGGTCAGATTTTGTTCTCCTTTAAGCCAACGATAAACCCTGTTTTTGAAATAGAGGAATAACAAGCATAAGCCCGTAGCCAGAATCTAACCCAGAGTCATTGAAATTTGAGTTTCTCCCTATATACAGTACACAGCATCAGACACATGCACTATGAAAGATTCACTGTGCTCATCTTTGTTCCATCTCACTTGCCAAGTTTTTTGAGAATTGTTAGCCAGGGAGCTCAGCCGGACTATTACCTGCATCATACTGCTGTTCTCCATTCATCTCCACAGTAGCCCAGTGGTTATTTCAAGCAGCCAGAAGCAGGAGAATCCGAGGCTGTCACGGTTTGGTGGTCATGAGTTGCCTCCTGCCTTGGATTCTACTGGCAACCAGGACATTCAAGAAGGGATCCTGAAAAAAAAATGAAGGGAACAACTGATAAGAAAATCTTTATTGGATTTTAACTACTTTTAAGATACATTAAAAACATTACTCCAGCAATAAGCCAAAAACCTTAAAGCAAACAAGGGCATCTCACTGCGTTTATGTATGTTTAGCTATTCCACACCTCTCATCTGCAGACCAAACTGATTCTAGAAAGAAAAAAATTTCCTAAATCAGTCAATTATAAAGCTGACTTTCAACATCTCTTAGCCCCCCAACAAATCCAGCCATCTCAAAAGCTCCTTCAAACCTTCACACGGCTAAAGAAGCAAGGAACTAACCAAGTCATGGCGTAGGAACAAGACAAAACAAGAATCCAGTTCCTTTGTCACCTGGACTGATGAAAATGTCTGAAGTCAAGAAAGCCAAGCTGATACTGGCAAAGAGCGAGCACAACAAGGCTTACAAAATGTCTGCTCAGGCTGTGGGCTTCTAATACTTTAGCCATTTGCTTTCCACAAGCCTTCAGGCCATTTGCAACTCTGGTCTTGAATGGCTATAAGACAAGTTTAAATATACCTATTCATTTTAAACATACTAGATTCTTAACAGTTCAAGCAAGGAGTCATCACTTCATCACTTTAATAGGACTTGAAGATACCAGTGAAACTGTTCTGCTATGACACAGTAAGCTCATTTATTATCAAAATGTTGTCTCTTATACAAGTGGAAAAAATAATTAATAGTCTGCATACCAAGATACAATCAAGACATGTACTTTAGTTTCATTTCATTTTATAACATTTTACCAGTCTTAAAATTTTCTTTGGTTTTTAGGGCAGTTCATTTTACTGTATATTAGCTGGTAAAACATATTTTAAGATATTCAATACAGGTACACCCACCTGTAATTCTGTATACTTAAAAGATGTCTGTACTGACTTCACCCGTGCCAATGGTTCTTCAAGGAGAAGCAGTCCTGTACAACAGCAGAGGACTGCTCCTAACTATGTTACATTAAAATTAGGATCCTGTGGTATGAGAAAAAACAAGCAAGTGATAGAACTCCAGCCTACCCGTAACACATAGTCCTTCCACTCACCAAATTTCTTAAGCATCACCTTCATCACCAAGGGAGACAGCCCCTCTCTACTCTCTTAATACCCATCTCTGCCAATAGAGCCCTGAATTGTTTTGGAGACTGCACGAAAAGAAAATTTTGCAGTCTGTCTTGACAAACCCACCCTACAAATACAGCTGTACACATGTAGATGGCTGAACCGTTTCACGTCTTATTCTGTTACCCCAAACCAGAAACTACTGCCCTGCAGAACATCTGAGAATGGTACATGTAAAAAAATGCCCTGAAACTGGCTGTTTTTCACACCTTCATTTTACTACACACATGTGCGTGCGCACACAGACTGTTTTATAGTTGTGCAAGCTGAAGGTATTCCTGCCCTGATGTGTATCAGAGCGAAATAACCTCTTTTTTTAACCTACCAGGTTAAAAAAAAGAAAAAGAAAGAAGGGAGCAGAAATACACTCCTAAACATTTTGTGATGAGAAGCCATAACTTTCAAACCTATTCCTAGGAGCAATTAAATCATTATTTCATTATTAATGGTAGAAACCAAGGAAGGACAGGTCTAAAGCAAGCCCACTAGTTCACTGCACTGGCAATGCACTGCGAGTATTTTTTCCCCTACAAAATCCTCCACTAAAGCGAAGTTGTATAGTAAATAAAAGCCTAGGTTACACGTTTCTTTATCAATATCACACTTTGACTGACAACTTTATATAAATCAATGAGATGGGGCATGAAGGGGCCCCAAAACCAAGACTATTGGCTTAAAATTTCTTGTAAAGAAAAGATAATCTTCAAATACCCTTTGCATTCTTGTTGAATGTCTGGGAAGCACGTGTTTTTTCTTTTTAAGCAAGATACCCGAAATAATGTCGAGGACTAAAAATCAGGTTTTAAAAAACACTTCTCACCTAAACACATTTTGAAGAACTATGGTTTAAAAAAGGGAAGCCCTACACATTTGAAAAGCCTTAAATTTTTTTGAGTTTTGTATACCTACAGTGTCTATGGAGACTACCCAATAATCCTTAGACAGGTTTTGCGGGAGGGTCCTCTTTTTTTTTTTTTTTTTTTTTTTTTTTTTTAAGGTTAAAGAAAGCAACCTATTTTAAGTGGGTTTTTTTCTACTACAGCATGGAGAAATCCGGAAGAAATGTAAGTTGCCTAGCAGATGGAAACACAAAAATCTTACTTCAAAATGAGTATCACAAATGAGAGATTTTCCAATACGATACTGCTTCTAAAGGTGCAACCATGATTTCAGTTCTGGAGTCCTAACTGGACTAGACACATGGTAACTACAAATGACTGACACATTATCCGGCCCTTCCCTCTTTGCAAGAGCATCTTCCATCCCACCACAACTGCAAGCAGACCTTAAGCAGCTTTATGCAGGCCACAGTTGCATTTGTATTGCCATTCAAATAAGCGGTTTGTGAACTACAGCCGGTCTGAAAAAATCTAACTAAATGTTTTTTTCTTTGAAAATGTGTCTATTTGTTAAAAATTGAAGTATTTTGAAGAAGTTGTTCTATTATAGGGAAGTTTAGATGGGAGAGTGACTGCTTCTGCCAGCTTGCCTGCCCAGTTCCTCAGTGGTCTCTCAGAGCGAACAGAGAAGGCAGCTCCCGTCATCCCAGGCACGAGGACTGGGCAGACGCCCGTCGCTGGGACGGGAAAGGACAGTGTCACTGTCCCTGCTGATAGCAGTATCTTTAGGCTCCCATGGTCCCCATGCAAAGCAAGTTAATCAAGACATGCCTCCACTGTTTAGACACAGAGAACTTGGAAAGAAAAAAAAGGGAAAAAATAAAACCAAACCTTCCCAAAGTCCCACAGTTCCATTTTGTGGATTTCCACAGCTTAATTGTAAAATGCTCTGTAGCAGACTGCACATGTCCTGAGCATGTCTGTGGAGCACTCAGGCCTGCTAGCTGGCAATATCACACAAGTCAAACCAAACTCGAGTTACACCTCAACTGGAAGTGAGATGCCAAAGTTGTACTGTAGACTGAGCTACAGTTTTTGGCATGAATTCTAGGGAACTGCAGTGCAAAGCACTGAAAAGCCTGGCTGAAATCTCCTGTACACAACACTGGTAGCTTCATTCACACACAAATAAAACAACAAACTTGAATAGAATTAAAGAAATATCCACCAGCAGTGCTCGGTGGTGTAGGAAGCTCTCAAGTACAATCAAAAATACAGCCAACTTTAAAAAATTTCATTACATGTGAGAATAAAAATTTTTAAGAATAGCAAGAGGTATCATTAAGAGCTCCTACTGAATGGTAGCTTAATGCCATAAAAATCTACTGTGTAGAAGATATTAATATGGTTTTATTCATTATAGTTTCAGGAATGCTTCTGGAAGGGAACTCAGCTGCCCATCTCTGCTATACTGCTTCTAACCTACTCCCCTCCAGCTCAAAAAGACTGTGCTCAGCATATACCTACAAGGTCACAAGGTAACTGCTGGTTCAGCTCTGTCTCTATGAGAAAGTTACTGAGTAATTAAGACAGGTACCAATCAACCTCCATTGGTTCCTTACATACTTCTTCCATGCTCTCCGGACAAAGCAGTGCAGGGGAAGCTAACGCAACCTCGCGTTCCCAGCCTATCTTTTCCAAAGACTTTCCTCCTGTAGACAGACTGACAGTCTAAGCTTCCGTTTATTCTATCCCTTATGAAGTAAGGCTGGAAGGTGATGTCACTGGCAACCTGCACGATGCTTGGCAGTGAAGAACTAATCAACAAAATACTTTTTAATCATTACTCAAAATATTTCTTGGTAATGGCCTATCATAACTCTATCAGCTGTCACACCGCTAAGCCAAAACAAAGGCAACGCTGTGAAAAATGCCGAGCGAAGCATGTAGTCCAACAAATCTGGGGATATGCCACTGGTTTCTAATACGTTGCCCTGGCAAAGTAGCCTCAGAATTTAATTGCAATTAAGATATTTTCAGTTTATGGGATCCAGCTCTCAATTAACTTCTATAACTAAACTGGGTGATGTAAAACTAACTTCATCTTTTTTTGCAACATGGAAATATTTAAGACACCCCGCCCCCCCCCAAAAAAAAAACCCAAAACCAAACACCGAAGAGGCTGTTTATTTAAAAGATGCCAAATACTGGCAGCTCCTGTTGAAGTTGATTGATATTCTGCCCAAGTCAAGTTGGGTAGTTATTCAGGATTTCATAAGCAGCTCTGGTGTTTTATGTACACAAAATTGAAAGTACTTGTAATTAGCACCCGCCATGACTGTCGCTTACAGTCTGGCACCCCAAAGCTTATCTTTTGATAAATCTCAAGGGGAGGGGAGCACAAGTGCTGCTGGAACAGAGCTGATTTGGAAATACTTTGGACTCTTCAGTCTCACTTCTGCATTTCAAACCTCCTTTCAACACATGAAATATTCAGATGTTAGCAACTGGAGGCAGCATTAAAAACAGTTACAGTTCATTAAAGCCAGATGGCTCACTTGAATATGAAAAGAAATCAAACATAAGTTGGATGTTGAATTAAAGTAAATCAGCTGGTGTCTGAGGCTTAATATTATTTTAAAACAAAGGCGCATGAGACAATGGGGACATGAGACACCCCTACAGACTGGGGAAGAAGCTACAGAAAGGATCAGGTTTCAGCAAATTCCTTCATGCAAAGGCATCCAGTAAAATCTATTTCAAAACCCTGTGTCTACCAGATAGAGCTTCACTCTGCATGGGGAGGCAGAAAACCTGTTGCAGAGGTCTGTCAGAGCAGGGAAGGGGTTCTTCAGCACCCGAAACCTACAGCTCTGCCACTGAATACCGAGATAAATCTGCTAATGCAGCAAGGAAAGGTAAAGGTCCTTTTTGTTATTCTTGGACCATACCCTGGAGGCTGGAGGAGAGGGGGTAAATGTCGTCCCGGTCTCTATGCCCATTCACACAAATACGTGTGCTTTTTCACTTCAAGGAAATACTAATTATGTGTTCCCTGTGAGGGGAGATGGCACATGCACGTCATCTAAAGACTTTTTATAACAAATTCTTTATTGTAGAACTCACAGCTACGGCATAAAGAGCACCCCGTTCAGCACATCATCTAATTAGGTCCAGTGTTTGTAGTGGAGATTCTTGTTGGCATTTCAGAAAGAAAAACTATTCAGGACAAAAGCACCCCTCTACTACAAACTTGTGTATGAAAAAAACTCAGAAATAACAATGCGAAGTCCAAAACAGGTACAGACGAGTGCCCAGCAGCAGCAGCAACCCTTTCCCAGTGTACAGTTATAAATAGGAAACAAGCAGTCCTTCCTGTGCTTCCTCGTACATCTTAACGCAGTGACCCTTTCAGTGAATATTCCCAATTCATCTTAGTAATGAGCAAGTTCATCATAAAAGCTCTTCTGTAGTTAAGATCTAGAACTCTTATGACAAAATTAGCTGGAAGGAGAGACTTCTCCTTCACAGAGAGAAGACTCTGTACCAATACTGTACACCAGCAGGCCCAATCCTGCTGCTGCAGTGGACAGAGCTCTGAAACGCAGAGACCCTCTCGAGCCTTATTCCTGACGCTGCTGCACGCAATTGCAGTTACAACCTACAGCCAGTTCCAGATGCTCACTTGTTCTCTGCTTTTATTATTACTGCAGAAATAAGCAATTTCCACAGCTTGCGAAAGACAACTTCAAGCTTTTTTTTTAACCTTTTTCCTAATCTAACACCACCACAGTCAATCATGAATATAGGCATCAGCTGCCCCTTTTGCCACAAGAAGATGAGATAGCGGCTGCAGGGGAGAAGGGGGGCATGTTCGACTCAAGATTTGTACGCAACTGGGTACTTGCAGGCCAAACACCTTATCAACACCTAAGCAGAATTAAGCTCACCAAAATGCAGTTGCGCGGGGTCCTTTACTCTAGGAGATAAGCCAGGCGAAGAACAGCAGGCCTTTGGAAAACACATTTGCACCCTTTCCAAGGGCAAAGAGGCTCCACCCAGCCTGACTGAGCCTCTGCCGACCTGTCACTGATAGGAGAAAGTAAAAAAATGGAAAGCACCATCTGGGATGACAACTTAAGTTGAAGTGTTTTAAATTCCAGTAGAATTTATTTTAAAAAAATAAAAATCCATAGCACAAACAGAAGCCAACATAATAAACTATTCTGGTAGGAGCCAACTTTATTTTAGGTCCTCTTACAATGTGTAGTACTTGATTCCTCATAAATATTTTTATTAAATCCACTACAGGTATAGTGGTGAGTTTCATATCCCAGTAGTTTGGAGTACCATTACTTAGTATTTTCAGCACCAAAAAAGTAAGATTACCTAGTAAGCAAATTTCTCAATCAGAAACAAAATCAACAGCACTGGAGAAAATTAACTTTCAAGCTATTCAGTGCAAGTTTCATTCACTCTTCTGTAGCAATGCACTCGCAGTACAGAAACACCCAAACGCCCCAAATTAGACTCAGTACATTTCCTTAAAACAGCCATATCCTTTTGGGGGAAAATGTCAGAGACTCTGGCTAGACACTGCTGCCAACTCAGTGGAAGGATACAGCTGATTACCTGCCATAGCAAATCAGCAACCATCTCCATCAGGGCGCAACGGCAGATATTTGCCTCCTTTGAAAAAATCTCACCCTTGAAATCAGAACTGAGAGAGGCAAAAGCAAACAAATATTCAGAACAGCATTCAGTGTAAGGAATCTTTAATATCTGTGATGGTAAAGAACTGTTTAAAATTCACAGATCAGCAAATGTCTGCATGATCACTTCTGCTACACTTGGATAAGCAACTCACCAAAACCCCACAAAGCCGCACTGCCGCAGGAGCGTGCAAGCCGCCAATGCTTTGCTCCCTCTCCTCTCCCCTACTCGAGGATATTTTAACTCCATTCACGCTGTGCAAGAGCAGGGCAGGCACAAAACCAGCCTCTGTCTAACCTGCCACATGGAGTACGATTCTCGCTTCTTGTGTTTTTTGACTCAACAACCACATCACTGCTTCTCTAAGTGCCCATTAACTGTTCTTCTGTACCCACAGCACCAGGACAGTACACAGCTGTCAGACAGGATATTCAAATTATTTTCTTGGGAAGTAAGGTATTATACATATCTACTTCTACGCCTCTTCCTCCTGCCCCAACCTCCTGTCATTCTCCCTGCTGGAACACATTCTTGAAGAAAGGTTCTCCAGAGACCTATACTTCATGCAAGCTCCTAGTTCTCTAAGCCTTGTAGACCCAAAACGGGGTTTAAGACCTTTCTTGTAATTTTGTCTTCTCTTATTTAGTCACTAACAGCTGGAAGCCTGGATAACACCTAGATATTTTCTAACTTTCAATTGTAGAAGCAAAGTAAGCATTTCACAAGCATATGGCTTCCTAGTATCTGACCCTCCACAAACAAAAGACAAAGTGGAAGACTTCTCACAATCTCCAATTTATGCTGGAATTCCAGTTTTTCAAGCCATTTTAACTGCTGTTCTGTGATGAGCAAAAATCAATTTCAGTGGCTTCTGGAGGAAAGAAAACTACCTGCCACAAAAGCCGTGGCTCAGCACTAAATGCCTTGGCTCAGCACTGTTAGCGCACTCCAAATCTTTCCAAGACAGCCCTGCAAGGCCCAGAAAGTAGGCAAAAATAGGCAAAATAAAGTTTAACGCTTCTAGAACAAAGTAATAAAAATACTACCTATTTCATTAAAATCATAGCTGCTGAAGAAATTATCCTGTCCAATGTGCAGAACAGAAACTTTTGGCTGACTTGCAGTTCTTTAAAGCAGTATTTTTACACACATATGGACAGTGGGTCTGTAAACAGGAGCTTATTTGCTTGCTTCAGCATGGATTTATCAAAAATAAACAGCCCTTTATGGTAGGTATGATCATCAACATTTTCTTTAGGCCATCTTGATAGCATACTGGGTGCTCCAAAACAAAAGCAAAACCTTCCTGTATTATTCCTGTACTTAAATAACAGGGGCAGCTATGCTTCCACATTTTTTGCAGTTGCTAGACCAACTGTAACCAAATCTAGCCTGAGTTTACCACCTTCCTCTATCATCCCTCTAACCTGTCTCTTACAGACAAATTGTACAATTTTATTCTTTTTACCAGGCCACAGGTGCACTGTCCTTGTAACCAACCCTTCTTCAGCAGCTCTGGCTGCAGACTTTGCCTTATGTAGTCACGTTCTGTCCAAGGACCACGGTAGTAACCAACAACCAATTACCCTTCACGAGAAATTGTTATTTCATCAAAAGCGTTTAAAATTTCTGAAGTTTCAACCCTTCTGATCTCTCTCTACCAAGTCTCTACTCTTGTCAACCTATTTGGGCTTTGTCCTTGCAAGGACAAAAATTGTGTTCGTCTTAACACTCAACTCCCGCTCTCTGCAAAGGAAGCTTTCCTGGAGACATGGCACAGGATTCCTGCAATTCCTTTCACCTTTTTGCCTGCCAAGAGCATGCTCGAGTATTCTTATCTGAACAGCTTCTGCATGGCCTCTGAGAACAAAACCCATTGAACATGAAGATTATATATGCATATATATGCAAATATGAACTATCACCAGAGTTACATTAATTAATTATTAAAACTTACTATATTCCTCCATCACACCTGCACTGCAATCTCCACTCACTGACCAGTACTCATAACAGTTCCACTTTTCCATTTCCCTGCCAGCCCCATTAAATCTATTTTAGCAGAAGAGAACTCCCAAGTTGTTCATCCTCTCACTGCAACAGCAACACTGAGTCTCCTCAAGAGAACTGCATTTAAAGAACTTATGTTCTTACATTCCAAAGAAATTCTCAGGAAATATAAAAGGGGTAAAGGATCTGCTGTGGAGAATCCAGAACATAACCATCAACAGCAACCCAGGCTTACAGTAAGTCGCGTGGCTCCAGAGCATGCTCCACACCTTCCAAACAGAAGTAACTACAGGACTACAAGCACCTCTGCAGGGGAGGTTAGCCAGCCTGCACCACTGCAGTCCATTGCAATAATAAACATTTTTTTTTTTATTCCAAGGGTTTATTAAAGAAAAAAAAAGCAGCTGTTTATGACCCCTTCCCAGGGTTTGCCCAGTGCCCACAAACAAAGCGGGCAGAACACCGGCACACACTGCTCTGTCCACACTGAACCAGCAAACCCCAAAGTTATTTTAAATCATTGCTTCTTCATGCACAGACACCTTCAGAACTCAGAGAGGTATCCGTATAATGCATTACACAGCAGCACCCCAGCTGCACTCCCCATCCCTCTAGCAGAGCCCTTACCCTGCCTGCAGCAAAGCAAACGCGTTTGCAGCGCCCCAGCCGGCCCCACCGACAGAGGCGGCTGGGTCATCCCAGCCAGCCGCAGGACAGGCGCAGGGCCCCGTCACCGCCTGCCTGGCACAGAGCTGATGCAGACGCAGTTGCTCGCTAGCGAACTTATGTCAGAGCCCCTCACGTCAGGTTAAATACTGCAAGTTGCTGGCATTATGCAGACAAATATCAGAAAACCTCGCAGCAGATTGAAAGGTTACAGCCTGGCAACCCTTTCTGCCTTGATAATCTGGAAACGTTGTCCGTGAATGTGCATTTTTATTAGCATAAAAATATTTACCAGAGAAAAGGAGAGTCTGTTTTGTCACAAAATGGGACCAATGCTCATACCTTTAACTCAACCTTTTATTAGAGCTACTTGTACAACATAAAAAACCAAACAAACAATAATCTATTTAACACAATTCTACTGATACAGTATGCGGCGTTTACCTTCTTTCATTTAGGTTATGTCAATTTATGCCAGTTTTCCAATCCCAACTCCTGCCTGAAGTCCAGTTGCTTCCAGAATCTCATTCACCACCTGGATATGCCTGACTATACATGTAACACACCTAAAACTGGAAAGCCTGGTTAATAAATGTTGAAACAGTCAGGTCAAGCTCAACAAATTATGAGATCTGTCTTTACAACCTGTGCTACACTACCCAGCTGGTAAAGCAATTTCCAGGAGACTGCATGTTAAGTCCAGGTGAGAATGTAAAAGTCACGGTTCCGTTCCCAGCTAATTCAGATGCCACCGGACAGCTGGAGCATTCACTTGACAGGGGAACACACAACAGGGTGTCCCAAAAAGTTCCTTTGTATTTATAACTGGTTGCAAATAGAAGCTATTAAGAATTTCTTAGTTTGATTCTTCAACATTTAAGATAGTGGGGGTTTTTGCCAAGTCATTCAGGTTTGGTTTTGTTTTTTAAATGCAAAATCTCCAGCATTATTCTGCTTTCTCCGACTACTTTTTACAGCATACAGACTACAAGAATATTGGGGGTTATCGGCCAAATAAAGAAACCAGACAGAACAGACTGCTCTGTTTTCATTGTCGACTTTTTATTACATACCCTATAGCACGAATACAATTGCCTAAAGTTACAAGTTGGATAAGAGGATGAAGGAAGAATGTGAAGCTCCTGCTGCTCCCAAGTCCCAGTCAACAGTTCGGCAACTTCTTATCTCTGTATAAAGACGGGCAGCATGAACAAGTAAATATTCTGCCAGTAACATGTAGTATAATTCATGGTGAGATAAAATAGAGCACTCAAATGGAAAGAAAATGCCTCCTACCTCTACTTCTGAATCCCTAGGGCATTTAAATCCCACACGACATAATGATGTGATACGGATGGCTGCCCAACAGAAAGCGATACGCAAGAGTTAAACTGCCAGCAGCAAGGCACCAGCCATCAGATTAAGAGACCCTTTAAACTTAGTTTGAGTAGCCTTGAAGTTGAAACGTACACCACCACAAACAGCACTACGAAATATCTGGTTTCTCAGCTCCCCCACAGTAACTACATTGCATAAATGAGTACAGTATCCTGGTTTAGACTTTTTAAGTGAAATGACTAAACTTTGTGTCAGAGTCATAGAATCATAGAATCATAGAATTCTAATAATAAATAAACTTTGTGTCAGAGTCACCACCAGTCTCGTTCTTCTGGCTTGAAATAAAAATGCTCAGAACTCACTCAGATGTTGTTCAAGAGACAACTCTGAGCCAATGCCAAGATTTGAGATCTGCAGTACAGAGCCCTAGAGAGCAACCTGTGGAGAGCTACAGGTGGCAAAGCAGACCGCATAAGCACTTAACAACTATTAACTGCAAAAGAAAAAAGAAAATCATGCCCTCTCCATGGTCTAAAGGAAAAGCACTTCCATTGCTAAGTGGTAGAAGACAACGGATGAACATAATTAAGGATACAATACTCAGCTATCCACTAAGTGAGAAACAGGCTGCCCAGGGAAGTGGTTGAGGCACCATCCCTGGAAGTATTTAAAAGACGTGTAGGTGAGGCGCTTAGGGACATGGTTTAGTGGGCATGGTGGTGTTGGGTTGATGGTTGGACTCGATGCTCTTAGAGGTCTTTTCCAACCTTAATGATTCTATGAAAAAGGTGTTTTAAACCAAAAAGTACATTCACTGCACATGTATTTTAGGCAATTAACAAAGATAAAAATCATCTGTAAATGCTTGCAACATGAAAATTACTGGAGAAATCTGCAAAAATTCATCTGTTGGAACACCAGATTTGTAAACTAATTTCAATGCATGAAGGATGTCAGTCCTGCAGATAAAGTATCAAGGTCAATGCAGTCTTAATGAAGTTACAATAAATACCTCCCTAATACTGCTAAGAGGCTCGATTTATTCAAACAAGTCCTCTTTGCCGACTCATACTCTGTGCATACGTTACAGGAAAATCTTTGAATAAAATCTGAGCAGGACACTCAACTTGGCTCAGCAAGTCATGTAAAGGGAAAAAACCCTGCACTATCTTCCTCCCAAACCCTTTTTTGAAACTGAACTCCTATTCCAGAGAACCACCTAATAGATGTCACCACTGCAGACAATACAACAATTAAAGGAGAAGAAGTGGAGGTGGAAGGAAGGTACTTTGCAAATATGACATTTAAAAAAAGTCAATCATATAAAATGCTTTTAATATGTAAAAGCATACTCCTACTTGTTTCCTTCCTTTGTCATGTCATTGAAATAGTACACGATACAGAAAAAGGTAATATATTACACCCATTTTCTCAGAAGAGCTCCTAAACCACAAGCTACACACAGAAAAGGCAACTCTCCCTCAAATGGCAACCCAACCACAGGACAAACAGACCGCATCAGCCAGTGAGGGCTCACACCACCTCTAGACATTTGAGATCCACAATAAAGCCCATCTTAACACCAAGGACATTTATTCCCAAGGACACTCTCCACCCCACTGATACAGAAGTTCAAAGGTTAGGAGCTAAACCTATTTATCAATACATCAACGTCTAGTTATACAGATCCCATTTTCCTAGAGCAAGCAGGAACTCCAACACATCTCCAACTCAACCGGTGCTCTTTGGTGCACATCACTTGTGAAACTATAGCCAATCTCCTAGATTTGGGTTTAAAAATAGACTTGCTGGTCTAACCTTAGGTTTCTATTTTTAAAATATTGGCACTGGTATTAGGGGACAACAAAGGGAGTGGCATCTCATTCATACTTCTTGCAGACATTGAGTGTCAGGCTTTCTTCCCTGAGCAAACAACTAACCCCTATTAGTCAAATTGTCAATGGCAGGCTAGAGTGAAAATTAAGATGGAAAATACCTGGTTTCAAAGTTTGTAGTTTTGATACTACGTAATTTCAATTTAAATAATTCAAGTTTAAATAATTTCAATTAAAAAAAAATTTAACGAAGAACCTGTATTTATTTCTATGCACACTACTTCAACATATAGTCTATATAGACAGATGCAACTGCGAATCAAACTGCTGTCCAATAGACGGAAAATCTATTTTAACAAGCAGCGGCACTGAAAAAAAACTATGATTGCAAATAAAAGCTGCAGAAGCAAACAGGACACAGTTTTATCAAAAGCACTCATCGCAACACGTCGAGTTGGATCAAAACAGACTCGGAACTCATAATTTTCCTTACGAAGAAATGAACTCATTCCTCTGTAGCCAGCGCAGGTCACAGAACAGGGAAATAAAACAGGGAAAGCCTGTGGCTGCAGAAGTTGTCTTTGGCAAGTGAAACCAAGTATCATTTTCCCTAGCAAGGACTCTGTGCTACCTGCTGTCAAGAAGTAAGCCTCAACCTACTAAGTGAATTCAAGGGCTGGAGCTAACACATTTGGGAAGTGATAAACGAAGAAAGATTTTAAAAAGTGACAGCCACACCCAACACTTAACACGCTCTAAAAAGCCACTTCATCAAGACCATCAGTGCTCAGGCCTTGCTTTCAGAAATGCTAATAAGCAGTTTTTCATTTCAGATGAAAACTGAGAGTAAATGAGACTACAAACTTTCAAGAGTCAGGACTCCAGGCCTGTTGTGTCATTTTCTTCACAAAACCACGTTTCAGAGTTCAGCATCGCTTCAGGACTTCTATGCTTCGGGTTTTTATTTTCATAGCTTAATCTCACTGTTTCATCACCGTGAAAGGCAATGTCTCATTACCACAGAAGTACTGGAACGCTACCAAACAGAACTGCAGAAGGCAGGTGCCGGCACTATCGCAGCATCTGCAACAGCCCCGCTCTGCACTCGCCTCTCCCCACCCGCTCCTGGAGCCAGCAGCGTGCACGTACCCCTCCTGCTCCGCAGCGCAGGACAGGCTCCGAGCAGGGGCTGCACCTCCACTCCTCCTTCCAGCCACTGCTATTCCTCCCCGGGGCCCAGCAAAGCACGTTGCTTCACGTGCAGCGTCACCGACCTCATGATGGTACCACACAGGAAGAAAGAGGATCAACATCTCAGGATGGAGCAGACATTTGTAGCAGTTGAACACGAAGGTACCATCTTCCCTCGCTAGCAGTTCAGCGCACAGAGAGCTCTCAGTGCCCTGCACTAAGTCAGCCTGGGGCCAAGGAGCAGGGAGGACACCCCCTTCCTCCCTCTCGCAGCTCCTGCGGCCTGCGACTGACCCACTCTTCACAAAGTCCACTACTAGCACAGTACAGAAACACCAGTAGCACAGAAAATTGAACAGCAGCAGGTTTCACTTATTCCATAAGGACACGTTCTCTTCTCTTTCCCCTAGTAGACCAGCTCAACCATCAATTCAAAGCATGCTATCTGTATACAACCCAGATGTTAGACCTTGACAGGACTATAGTGGTTTCCTACTCACAGGCATTCCCTAATTTAAAAGCAAAAACATGACTGTGAATTACCATCTTAAAACACAGGGGAAGCCAAAAACAAAACCACGATTCTACCATGCATGGGAGCCAATGGGTAATGTATCTCAAAGGCTACGACCCTTTGCTCAAGTCTCCAAATGTGAATATAACAACTTCTAATGCTGTTTTTATTAAATATACTTGCTTTCCGTTTCAACTATTTGAGTAAAAATTGCCACCTCAAGTCAGAAATCCTAGATGAGGCAAAATTCAACTTCCTACAATGCATATTTAAAGATCCCTTAACAAAAGGAGTGTTTGGGGCAGGTTATCCTACATCCTAACCTCCACCAACTGTTCAAAAAAAGCCCTCTGTAGTTTGAGTTTGGCAGTCAAATCTTTATTTTTACCCCCAACCCATTTTATAGGTTTCCTGTGCACTCTTAAAACAACTACAGTGCTGTTACCGTGAGATGCATTCTGACCTGAGCTGCTCCGTATCTTCCAAAGATAGTGTCGCTGATGAAATGTCACGGTCCCTGTAGAAGTAGGAAGTCTTGAGTATAATCACCCCGAACTAATCTAATCTAAGTTACTTTAAAACTGATTTAACAAGATTCACCAGCCCAGTGCAGGAGCTATCACTCCCACAAGAAATAATTTCCCTGCAGGACCAGGACAGCCCATGGTGGAACCAGGATCAGAAGCAGCTCGGCAGTCCGATGTGTGGCTGTATGAGCTGATGAAGTGGTGTATCTGTCAGATAACTACTGAGGCTTCAGGTTGCAACAGCAAAAATAAGTGTATTTTCCCCAATGATGACAAATATGAGTTTACTGACACTGCTCAAACGCTAACAGCAAAGCCAGTGATACTGAATAACCAGACAGAAATATCCGAATTATTTAGTAGACAGTGCAGAAGCAAAAGCCAAAGCATGATCTGACCAAGAAAACAAAAAGAAGAAAATTTTTTCTTCGCGATTAGTTTTCTGTTGGAGAAGAAACAGCTGACTGCAGGATTAAGACAGCAGCCATGGCAGAGAGGAGGGTGCGACTGCACAGCGAAGGACGGTGACAAGCAGCACTGCTCCTTTCTGAGAGCCAACCATTTGACTGAGCTGCAACATGGAACAACAGTCAGAGACTTTTTTTGCTTTTAGACAATCTTTCTGCAACACTACAAAAAAAAAAAAAAAAGAAAAAAGTGCTCCTTGGCTAGTATCAGGGGAGAGGGGAATGGAAAAATGTACATTTTAACCACTCCTTTTAATAATCCTGTAGAGAAAATCCTGACCAACTATCACGGCTTACGTTTCTTCAAAGGGAACATTTCTTCCTCATTTAACTTACAAAACTCTGTCTCCTGCAAATGACATTTTATTTATAGCAGTGGTATTTGCTGTATAACTGATTGGGGAAGGCTGTAAATGAGCATCATTGCATATATATGGAAAACAATGATAAAGCAGTCATCAAAAAGCTACAGAAGATTTAAATATTCAAATAAGGCAATCTGCATAACCCCCACCTGAATTTTAATTTTGCAGAACTTATTTCATAGCTTTATGCTGTAGATTATCTACGCAAGCTACTTCGTTTCCACAGAAAAATGGCACCTTGCACTTCAAGAAGTGTCCACCAATTCCCAGAGTCATATCAATTTTAATTCTTGGACTGAAGGTAAAGGAGGCGTTGCCGTAGGAGGACAGGTTATTTTTTTGAAGTCTAAGTGCTCAAGGCAAGAAGGCAAAAGTGAAGACACTGATGAACCACAGTAAGGTTATGGTGGCAGTGAACTGCATCGAGGCTCCTCACCTGCCAAGCAAAACAAGATCATAACTTGTAGCTCTCTAAAATGCAAGCTATCAAAATGGGAAGGAAAGGAAAACAGTGCTGCGGAGGTAAGGAAGATCAGACATCACAGCGAACCAGCCTTTATATTGGAGCAAGACTTTCCAAAGAAGAAAGAGGACCAGCTTGTGGAGGACCCTACAAAGAACAGGCTTGTACCAAGCAGATCAAAAAGATGTATTCAGAAACTGGAAGGCTAAAGCCTGCCCACATGGCACCTTTGGACCTGGTATTACTAAGAAAGCCATTTAGTTAAAAAAACCCAATGCTCTTGCAGCCTTGCAAAGCAATGCAGTGCTGAAGGCCAGAACATAAAAAAACATACGTTTGCACTTCATGTTACAAACACAACGGGTAAGGGAGATCAGGAGCTTTTCTCGTTCAAACCTTACTCTGAAACCTTGAGCAAGGCAGATTCTGAGCAGTCTTTCTTTCCAGACCATGGAATTTTAAACGTTATCTTCTGCATGTGCTCATTTAGTGGTACTAGTTACTTTTTCAACATTTTTGATTGTGGAGATTGACTATCGCTTTGGAAAAAGCACTGTTTCATCCTTAGTTTTGTTTGGATTCAAAAGTGGGAACACCAGAATATTTCTCAGACAACAAGAAAAAGATCAGTTTTGGCACCACTCAATTCCCTGACCGCAGAAGCATTAGATCATATATGTTTAAAGTAGTATCGTGCCTGAAAAGCTTAAATTTGATAAGAAAAGCCTCAAGAAGGAAAGGGTGTTAGGCTCTTTCCCATGGTACACACAAAACTGGGGAGAAGAGAAGCCAGAGAAGGGAGAGGGAAAACAGGGGGTCAGTAAAAGCAATTGCTGCAATGTTGTCCTAAGGATCAGAGAAACAAAAGGTGAAAGAATAAGCACCTAGAAAATATTTAGTTGCTTCAGAAACAAAATTTTCTCCTACAAACATTAACTAGTTGGTCCATGAAGGAGTTGGAGACCAAGCAAATCAAATGCTTTAGCAGAAGGCTTGGTAATTTATTTTACTGACTTACAACACGCTGTTGTAGCAAACCTCTTCTACACTTAAAAGTCCTGCCCTACAAGGCCCACTTACTGGCACTTTAGGGGGAAAGTCAGCACTTCCTAGATCTAAAGAATGTAAGGAAAAAATAAAATAAAATAAAATAAAATAAAATAAAATAAAATCAGGCTGCCTATACAGGTCTCACTCTGTCAAACTCTTAGTAAAAACAAAAAGCAAACAAAACCTCTTGCTCTTCCCCAAGCAACAGCAACCCCAGGTCCACATACCCAGTTTCTTTCAGAACTCAAAGCTTTTCTTCGCTTCAGCCAAACAAATCCATCGCACTGTACCTCTGTGATGTGAGAAAAGGCTCCGAGACCAATGTCCCAAAGAGCTTATTTACTTCCTGCATCCATGAACTCTACAGCATTCATTACTACAATAAACACTGTAAATATTTCTCACAGCTGCCTAAATTATCAGCTTTCAATGATTTTTACTGTTTTATCTTCAACTTTCCACACTGTCTTCACTGCATGATGGTACAAAACCTCACACATGCTGCTACCGCTGCTATTGAATTATTTAAATAACAACTGAGTTAAATTTTCATTGATGTTAATTACAAGTTGGTTCATTAGTATGTTGGTTACTGTGATAAAATTCAGTTACTGAGAAGAAAAAAAAAAACAATCTACTGGCTGTTAACGGAGTTAAATCCAGTTGGCGGCCCGTCACGAGCGGTGTTCCCCAGGGCTCAGTACTGGGGCCGGTCCTGTTCAATATCTTTATCAACGATCTGGATGAGGGGATCGAGTGCTCCCTCAGTAAGTTTGCAGATGACACCAAGTTGGGCGGCAGTGTTGATCTGCTGGAGGGTAGGAAGGCTCTGCAGAGGGACCTGGACAGGCTGGATCGATGGGCCGAGGCCAACTGTATGAGGTTCAACAAGGCCAAGTGCCGGGCCCTGCACTTCGGCCACAACAACCCCATGCAACGCTACAGGCTTGGGGGAGAGTGGCTGGAAAGCTGCCCGGAGGAAAAGGACCTGGGGTGCTGGTCGACAGCCGGCTGAACATGAGCCGGCAGTGTGCCCAGGTGGCCAAGAAGGCCAACGGCATCCTGGCCTGTATCAGAAATAGCGTGGCCAGCAGGAGTAGGGAGGTGATCGTGCCCCTGTACTCGGCACTGGTGAGGCCGCACCTCGAATCCTGTGTTCAGTTTTGGGCCCCTCACTACAAGAAGGACATTGAGGTGCTGGAGCATGTCCAGAGGAGGGCAACGAAGCTGGTGAAGGGCCTGGAGCACAAGTCTGATGGGGAGCGGCTGAGGGAACTGGGGTTGTTTAGTCTGGAGAAGAGGAGGCTGAGGGGAGACCTCATCGCGCTCTACAACTACCTGAAAGGAGGTTGTAGCGAGGTGGGGGTTGGTCTCTTCTCCCAAGTAACAAGCGATAGGACGAGAGGAAATGGCCTCAAGTTGCGCCAAGGGAGGTTTAGATTGGACATTAGGAAAAATTTCTTTACTGAAAGAGTGGTCAGGCCTTGGAACAGGCTGCCCAGGGACGTGGTTGAGTCCCCATCCCTGGAAGAATTTAAAAGACGTGTAGATGAGGCGCTTAGGGACATGGTGTAGTGGGCATGGTGTGTTGGGTTGATGGTTGGACTCGATGATCTTAGAGGTCTTTTCCAACCTTAATGATTCTATGATTCTATGATTCTGTTTCTGGCCCAAATGGGTTGTACGCATCGTGGCTTTATGCTGGCTTAAGGCAACCCATGAGGCTGGGGACGTGCTCAACGTGATTCACACTTTTAGCTCTCAAGCACCAGAACTTGAAAAGGACGGCTTCCGAAGAGGAGAAAAGGGGAAAAGAGCAGGAGAGGGAGTTTGCCTCTTAGAAATCAGCATGAGGGAGAAAACCGGAATAAACGTAGATTTTTCAGAAATGTCCTTTTCCCCTCCTAAATTTTATTTCAGTCTACCACTCACTTTCAGATGAAGATGAGAGAGTTTAGATTTTTGGTGTGTGAAGGGAAGTGAAAACACAGAGCTGTCTCACGCTTCTGATTCAAAATACCTCAGCACGAACAGGGAGACTCGTGTAATTGCTTTGTTCACCTCCGTACTTGGATTCAGTGAAGAAACAGTGCTGGGACCCTGGGTCCACATCACGAAAAATCCTCCACCTGCACCATGCCTCTGCAAACAAGTAACAACGAAGAGAGCAGAAATCAAAGCACTAACAGTTAATGTCCAAATAAGTTCTTGCCTCAACATGTGCTACGAGAACCTTTGATGTTACAGAAAGAGGAGGAACCTGGAAGAAAAGGTCAGGCTTTCCTTCAGAATGACAGCTCCTCAGGGCTCAGCCCCAACATGGAACAAGGAAACGTATCTCAAAAAGATGTTTGCTTCTAGACTGTACCCCTTACCTGTTTTTAAAAAACTTGTGAGCATTCTTTACAACTTGGCTATAGTTTCACACATAACTAAACTAGAATAAGGCTGCACTACCCTCAAAAAGGCAGCTCCACACCCATTCATTCATCCCTACTCCACACTAAACTTTCCACTGAAGCAAACACACACAGCAAAACCAAACAGTAGACTGTGACTAGGATAAAACTATAGAAAATAGATCTATAAGCAACTACTACCCCTTCATCTTTCCAGTCAGGTACCGCACTCAATTCTACCAGCAAAGATGAATAAGATTTCATAACGTCAGTTATTTATAAACCCATTAGTGTCACATCATCCTAATGGCTATCATACAATGTGTACATTCTGCGATCTGTTGGGCAATAACACCTGTTTTGTATGGTACAGTACGATGGAGCAAAGGCTCCATTCTGATGGATTCGTAAGAAATATTTAGGCACAGACTGGAAACTACGGAGCTCGGAGTAAAAAATGTTTATATTCTTCACTTACATGAACTCCCAAAACTTCTCAAGTAGGAATTAACTTGCAACACCAGCACCTGAAGCAGCACATAGCTCAGTGACCCTGTTTTTGCTGAGAAGGGATGTGCAGCAGAGGCATAAACACGAGCTTGTTCTGCAGCCACTGAGCAGTTTCAGGTGGTTGCCACTGAGCATTACAGCAGACTGGCAGAGTGTTCTGTTGTAAATCTGCCCCTGCATCATGGCAAGAGAAGCCATGGAAAGACAGCATACACTCTGTCAGACTGACTGCGCCAATCAATGCAATCTGTCTTAGGAGCTACACAGTTGCTTTCAGTAAGTCACAGAGTGCAAAACAGTAGCTTGAATCGTACTTTCAGGTTATCTGCACTTTCAGCAATAACCGATTTCTTTAAGCACCAATCCCAAATAACGTTCAGGAAACCCCGAAATCTTTCCCCCCCTTCTAATTGTTTGCTCTCAGCAGCAATGCTTCCCACCCGCCAGAGCGTGCGCTGAGCAACTTCCCACTGCCACCTAGCAGCCGTCTTCCCCCTCTTCCTTTCCACCCACTAGCTCTACATATGCATATAGTATGTCGTGGACTGAAGAGAACACCAGTGCTGTTACAGATAGCTTTAGGAGATTTACACACCATAGTCTTCAAAACCAAAAAACGATTCACAGCCAGCACAAGGGAAGTCAAGTCTTCTTAAATATTGATATTTGACAAACTCTACATATTCAATCATTGTATGGTCACACACACACAGTTGAGCTGTTTTAGTTAAAATTGTATTTAAGTTATTATAAGGATAAAATTGCACTGTGCACTTTCACTTTTTTAATCCAAGAACTTGTGGAAGTGAGAGACATCCATTTATGGAAGGAGTCACCTTAAAGCTGGTTCTGATGAGAGAACCATTATGCCCAGATTATGTGAAATAAGCACAGCCATGCAGGGGTTTGCATTGGCTTTCAGCAAAGTTGTATCATCATGCCTTTTAACTTATGTATTAGGTAAGTTGTCCTTGATAAGCTAAAAAATAAAAATACAGAAAACTTTTATCAATTAGGAAAAGATCCATGGGAAATACAAGCGTACATACAGCGATAAAAATAAATAATTAGAAGTTCTATATGGATGATGATCTATATACCTCTGCTTCCCTGATGACAGCAGTACTGACAAGCACTTGGAGGGGTTATGTCTATCGGCTTTCACTAGTACTTGATGAATTGCTCCTGACCAGTTCCCCATTCACTTCTGAACACAAGATGACCTTATCTATGCTGGTATTTAAAGTACATGCAACTGTACTCAACATTCAGGTATGTTATATAAACTAACTTAACCAGCATAAATAAAGTGGCTTGAACATCATTATATGTACTCTTCCCATATTACAATCTGAGGAAGGAACCCCTCTATTCCTTCCTTTGGGTGACCAGAAAATATAGGTTTTCTCAATGAAGGTACAGCAGTACTCTCCATGTGCATCCTTTATCAATTAATGGAAGGCCAGGCATATGGTGTACTTCATCGTTTTAGTTTGCCAAGAAAGCCGACAGGCAGAATAACAGTTAATAAAATAAGCATCTATTATTGCACTAACACTGAACTTGTATACTTTAGAGAAGACTGAAGCTATTTTACTCAATAGCAGCTGTGTTTACACTATAGCACAGTCTGGTACCTCCAAACTCAAGTGAACTTATATCCAACAGTCACTATGCTGGTTCCAAGGGAAAAAAAAACTGTTAGGAGGAGAAACATACTTCAGCTTCTTGTGTTAAACAAAAATCTTTACTTCAGCTGCTTTTAAAGGTACCACAACTTCATTTCCCATCAACCAGGAATACAAACTGAAACCAAAATATATTGAAAACAGTTGTTTCATTCATACAGTAGCGTCATATGAAAATTAGCTGTGCTCACCAGATCAAACTTTTTCCTTCTCCCCCAGCAAGGTACTCAAATACATTTTGATCAATATGAGAGCCAGTTTACAGTTTAGACTCTGAGCTGCATCCATCAGTCACTGTCAGGAACAAAGCACGGGTCCTCTAAAGTTTTCTTCAGATGAAAAAAAAATGTCCGTTGTCAAGATAATTCAGTGTTATTTTTTATTGAATCAGGCTTGTTAGGTATCTTCCTTTCTCCTCTTAGCACTCGCTGAACAGAATGGGAAGTAACACTTTATCTAGAACTATCAAAAGCTTCAGACATCTGTTCTGCACAATGCAGTCAGCTGGACCAGATCCATGGAGCTGATTACTCAGAAAAGGAAAAATCTACTTGCTTTTACCTGAAAACCACATATAGGTTATGTTGAAGATGCCAGATCCATCACAACAGGACCCCCACACCACAGCAGTAAGCCCCCAACTGGGGAATGCCATCAACCTTTAAGCATCATCTCTGAGCCTTCTGCTGCGGCTAAGCAGAAAAACCATTTGGTAAACCATAGCACTGGCACAGATACAGCTATCAGTGCTCTGAAATTGTGGAGTCAGGCAGCAGCCGCAGCCAGGCTGCCTCCCGGCTCCTGGCACAAACAGCACCAGTTGTTCAACCTGAGAAAGTCGACAGTTCTTCAGCCTGGCCATTTCACTCATTGCTCAGGACACAAGAAAAAGTTTGTTTGTGGGTTTTACTTAGTATTTCTTCTTGGGCAACCACTCTTTTATGTTAATTGAGGCTTACTCCATTTGCCTTTGGTGTATGATGCTAGATCTGCTTTGGACTGGTGAACATGGACGATTTCTCCTGGGCTTAGAGAAACACAAGTAGAACAGATCTAAAGAGCTGAGTTCAAAGGTGTCTATTGCCCAGCGTATCAAGACAGACGGCTGCCTCTAGAGAGCAGCAAGACGATGGCTGTCTGCTAGCTGCAGCCAACCTCTAGAGATAGGAGTGCCATAGTCCATCTTTCCTGCAATGTGCCGCTTTCCTAGCACTATTCTCCTCTAAAAGAAAGGAAACAAAACTGCACAGTGTATCAGACAGTTTGTCTACTTTGTCTTGGCTTCCTTCTTACCCAGGACAAAAGCAAAAATAATACAAATTAGAAAGGTCTGAGAGAAAGTGCTGCATGTAAATACATAAAGAGGGATGCAATCCTCCCTCCCAACTGGGGGACAACAGTGAGAAAAATGAGGAAATTTGGAATTTACCACTGGCTTTTTTCTCAGGCTGGCTGTTTCCAGGTAGTTCCACTGCCTGCAGATACGTAGGTGAGGCTGATCAGCAAAGCTTTCCCAAAAGGCCACTGCCTTCCTAAGAGGCAGCTGGGGATTAAAGACGACTGAGCCAAATGCTGCTCAGGACTTTAACTTAAAATTCAGAGCCGCTCTTAAATTGCCTGACCTCCCTGCTCCAGAGTCATGTTCATTATTGCTACCACAAACACAAATAAAAACGAGCAAGTAGTGGCAATGCCACGCGTCTAACGCCATCGACGCCTGAGCAGCGCGCATATGACCAGCTTTCATTTAACTGATCCGCAAGCCAGAGTATGATGAAGAGCAGTCGGGTAGTTACATCCAGCACTGCCACAGAACTGCTCAGCAGACATAAAATCTTTTCATTCTTTTAATTTGGATTACACTACAGTGTAATGAGTTCTGATTTTAGTTGTCACTGAATAGAGACAACTTAGATTAGCTTAGCAATACTGCATGATATTGGGTATGCTCTCAATTTGAGTAAACCACACACTGGCTGTCTGCCTCTGCTCTCAGTACGTTTTCTTATAATACAAAACCCCAAGTTAATTTTTTCATAGCTGGTATATTTACAGTGAGTTAAGACAGAGAGATCACATCATAAACATCTCTTACCAAGAATTCATAACTACCCCAAAGGCACATAAATGACAGTGTCTTTCAGAAACATCCTCTTGATTTTAAATAGATGCCTACCAAAAAAAAATCCCAATTCTGTTATAGTGATTTTTAGTCATCACTATAACACAGCCTGTAGTACTTTGCTATCAAGAGACTGTGGGCAGAGGACACACAAAATTAGTTTCCACAATTTACAGCAGCACTGACGTTAAAGACAATAAATGCAATAGGAATAAATAAAGTAGGAGTTAAGTTAAATGCCATGAGGGCTTATTAATTTATAATATAACTAAATTAATCCACTATCAGTATCTAAAGAAAAACTACTGAAATCAAATGCTCTTGGGGAGTTGTTAAGAGGAAATGAGAAATTGGGTTTACTCTTCACTGCCACTTCACTGTTTTAGCAATATGGGATTCCAGGCTCCCACTCCAGATCTTCTATTTTAAACAGTAAAGCTGAAAATAACGTCCTACTTTAACAGCATGTACTTTTTCTTCTCTGATGCACCAAGCTAAAGACTTAATACGGGAGTGTTGTCTGCAGACAGCAAAACAACATCTGGCAGCGTTCCGAGCATCCCATTTGAAGGGACTCTTTACACCACGTATTGGCAAACTGCGAAAGAAGTCAAATCATCTAGTGGCAGAGCTGGGTAATGCCCCAGGTACAATCGGAGTTCTCACATCGAATTTCTACTTACTAGAGACTCAGACTATTATTGTAAATTGCTGAACAACTGTACCAGATGTCCCAAGAGAGGACAGGTGCCTACCGCTGGTTTGTATTGTGCTTGTACTTCACAAGAGCCTTCTCCTTCTAACGCAAACAGAAAACGGAGAATTCAGCTCAGATGTATAAGGTTATGTGGGACTTGATGGTAACACCTGAAGTGATGCTGCTGTATAACACTACTGTAAGTTGCAGTACCAACCTTTTACTAAAAAAGGGTATTCTTGCAAAGAGACAATAATAGGGGTCATTTTTTAAAAGGGAAAGCTAAAAAAGATTAAGTTCATTTTAATAGCATTGCCATCTACAGTGCTAACTCCCATGACCAAAGCTAATCCATACAGGCCATTTCTGCCACAGAGTGAATGAGACCTTGCAAGAGAAGCCTAGCAGCATGGTATCATGATGATGTAATGTCACACAGGAAATCAAAATTTAATCAAAAATCGAAGGAATTGCAGATCTCAGGTTGGTCAAAACAATCAGATTTCAGCGCAGCTTAAAGCATGTGGAATACGTCAGCACTTCTTAGAAATCCCACTATAGTAATTCATACCACACTTTCCTTATTCAAAATTTCTACCCAATTTTTCTACATGACCTCCAGGGAGCACTTACCTCAACAGCAAGTTCTGATTGCCATCTCAGTTATTAAAATGTATTAAGCGATAAACCTTAAAATGTTTATTAAATTATTAAAATATATTTATCAACAGCTTTGCCTTAGATATCAGATTAAACAAGACTTAATATCTAGCTTTTCACCTGCTCAGTGAAATATCTTTCAGCTTTTTTTATATATATAATGACAACATCAGAGAAACAGATTATATAAATTTAGGAGGAGAACTAGACACCATCAGAAGAACAGGAAACCTCATGGTTAGGGAGAAACTGTAATCAAGTAAAAGGAAGACAGAAATTTTGCACAGCGTACAAGTTTCCACAGACTAATGATCAGTCACGGTCAAGTAGCTGAAAAGGCCACCTGACACGTTTATGTTGAGAAAGCTGGATGGCTCAAGGGATTTGCAAGACATTAAAGCTCACCTAGGAACTGGTCCACAGTTTGATCAACATAAGTATCTTGCATGTACACTTAATGCAGGTTAAGAATACCCCCTGCTGTTGTAGCTGAACTGCACTGTAAGCAAGGGTGAGCAGAGATAAGCTGTAAGAGGAAACCTGTTACTAAACCAGTTTTGATAGAGAGAGAAATTGCATGTGAAGAAGCTCCAGGCTGCCAGCGTGACGGCAGCTCAAGCTGGAAGGTCAAAAACCATTGATGTGATGTCTGTAAAACAGCCTAATATGAAGTAAGGCAGGTACCACGAGGCAGTAACAACAGCCTGCATGTGCTCCTTGCGTTCTTCATATTGGCCAGAAACCAGGCTCAACCGGCATGCATAAAAATTAGATATGCTTCCTTTCTGCTTTAACGAGAAGAGGCAAATATGTTTGCTACAATTACATACATATAACAATAACTGAAAAGCTGCAACAGCTGAAAACAAGAATTTTTCTTAATGTTTTTCTTTTTTTGTCCTCATGAAGAGAAGATTGTTATGGAAGGTCTTCAAGCAACAAAGAGCTGGCAGGTAATGAAAATGGATCATTACATTTTGTGCGTTATGTGCACATTAAACCACGGCCGCTCCATTACAGGTCTTCTCACTCTGGCATACTGTTATTTCTGGGACACAAGACTCCCCAACGCAACCCTGACAGAGATACGGCCAGGGTCCTTCCATGCACTAGTACTTCCCCTTCCTCTGATCAAGATTCAAAATCTTTCTGCCAGCCACTGTATTCGCTGTAACACTCTTCATCTTTTGCCCAAAAGCATAATGATAGCGTGAACGAGCAAACATGAACACGATATTCCATTTCAGTTTTTGAAACCTGATACGCAACCCATGAAAACCCAGAAGGCACATTACACCTCTGATCTGCTGCAACTCTGAACTAATGTTACTGCAAACTTTGAGTTATTTTCATGACAGGATGAATAGTTTCAGTCTTTTTTTATTTATATAAAGTCTGCAAAGGCTTCGTCATTTTCCAGGGGAGAGGGTGGCAAGAGGATAAAGAGGTAAACCAGCAAAGGCTTGGTTTTCCAATGTTGAATTTTATCTATCTAGCAAGATTATAGTGTCTACATTGATGGGAACAGTTTTAGCCTAAGCTCACTCTGCTTCTAAAATAAAAGTTAACAAATATGTAATGAAAAATTATCAGAGAATGTTAGTTATCACTGCAGCTTCCTATAGAGGACTGTCAAAACTATCTTTTTAGGCTTAAAACAATTTATAAAGCTGGATTATTTTGATAAAATCAGAAGGAACAGCCACACATGAAGCCTTACTGACTGATGTAAGGGAATAACAATACAGAGAAGTTTAAATAAAGTTCGGGTTAAAATAATCTTGCTAAAAGTTATTGGATTACAGTTGATCGGTTATTGAAGGGAACAGGATAACAAGTCATAAGGATCAACTCTGTATTAGCATATTTGCAGCAGAGGTAAGGCAATGCCTTTGCAGTTTATAATTTAAAAAAAAAAATTTCCAAATCACAGGCCACCCTTCCTCAAGTTTTTCAGGTGGATGAACTAAAACTAGGCTTACTTTCCATTAAATAACTTCCACTTGCTTCTCTGAAGCAAACTTTAGATAACAGATAAAGAGAAGTATCGTGCACATTTGGGGACTCTTGTGTAACTTCATATTATTAGTGTATGAAATAATTCAGCCTGTTGGCAGAGAAGATATTTTATGACCAAGTCAATTAAGGGAGCCATCTCAAATGTACATCTACAGCCTGCAAACACATACATGCATGCCTTGTTACAGAACAACCTAATGATTAAGAAAACAAAACAAAATAACTGCTGAAAGCAAATGTTGGCAGGAGCATATCCCCAGAATTGCAGTGGTAATAATAATTAGGCAATAATAACTAGGCTTAACAACCCACTGTCAAAAGTGAGAAGATACAAACATGCACAAAAGGTAAGACAGAGTGTTGGTGCCTTCGGATTTTTTATAAAAATACCTAGCTCTTATAAATACGGCAATGGTAAAAATGGCAAATTTCCGTTGTGCGGGAACCGAAAGTCACCTGTGAGCATGTACAACTGCCTTGTATCTAATCTGTTCTATAGGTCATTCTCTACACTTCTTCAGCACCTACAGCACGTGGAAACTGTTGAGCCCTGTAACTTTTTGTATGAGGAAACATCAGAAACATCCAAACCACATTTGTACAATAAGATAGCACGCTATAGCAACGTCCCAAGCTATTATGATGATCCACAAAGATTTTCAACATTCAGCATTATACATGAGACTTGCTAAAAACTCAGGGAAAGTTTGTTCTGTATTTGATTTTTAGAAGTCTCTACCTTTTCCTTGCTGTGGTTCTCTGCCAATACTCAAATTTCATCCCAAGATGTTTAATGAAATACATGAAAGTCACTCTTACAGTCTTCAAGACCCAAATATTTGCACTGCAGTTCCACCATTAATTCAACGCATCCCAAAAGTTGGTTTAGCCACCATAAAGATCTTCCCCCCACTCCAGCTCCATTCCCCAGCAACACCATCACGCTGCCAACAGCTAATTACCAAACCCATCATAGATGAAGCTTCTCAAAGGACTACAGAGTCACAAGTCATTTAAAACCCACCGCGAAACTTTCAAAGTTTTAATTGCAAGACATATGTTTGGGAAATACCGGTTTCAAACTGAAGCCCATGACTTCTCTGTCTGATGCGAGCCGCCAGGAAACCTGTCCTCAGGGACGGATCTGAGTCACGTACAAGTATTTCAATTAATGAAAAATACTATTAACAAGTTTAAGTTCATCCACCTATTCCCAATATTCCTATATTCCCTACTAGATCAGGAGAAAATAAGCGTGCTCATCTCCTGCAGAAATAGGGTTTTCAGTGACTTTTTCTGAAAGGATTGTGCCTTTTTTTATAGATTCAAAATGCAAATGCACTGGTTGCAACCTGATTCCAGGAACCTGTTCATCTGAGCAGTGTGATTACACACTTGCTTTCTCCAGCTGAAAAGCATAGCTGCTTTTAGTTTCTAATTGCATATTTTTAAATTAGTTTTATCAAAGGAACTAAACTGACAGCATAAGCTATTTTTACAAAAGCAGACAAACAGGGCATCAGGTATACCAGGTAAAAGATTAAACGAGGAAAGAATGTTTTTTGACTAATAAAACTCACTACAAAACTTGCATGACTTTTTTTTTTAACTAAGTTCACTCCATATAAGCAGCAATTTTTCTACAGACTTGCACACAATACATGAGCAGAGAACGAGATACACGCATCAACTACTACAGGAAATTGGCACTCTTTCTTCACAGTCATTCAAAATATTTTCTTCACAGATAAATTTTTTGCACAAAATAACTCATGAAATAATGGTACTAATATTTTATCGAGCTATCAGTCTTAAGTATTAAATAACCCAAGGAAATTGTAATACGTAACTCCAGAGTACTGGGAAAGAGATGGGGTTTTGAAAGGTATTAAGAGCATAAAAGAAGAGCATTCAAAAGACATTCTGAAACATCTTGACTGTGAAATCCATGTTCAATCCTGATCTCTACACTCATCCTCATTTTTCTTTTGCCAGCTCCCTTCCACCTTTCCTTCCCCAGAGCTTCTTCCTCTCCATCAAATCAGACATCATCCATGTTTGTGAAATCAAAACAGCTGCAGTTCCTGAAGGAATGAGGTCCGAAAGAGGGACAGCCTGTCAACTTAAATTACTCACATACGCCTACATGTACTCATTTCCGACACAGAGCTGTGGTGAGCAGGTCAGCGTGTGTACGTACAACTTCACCCTGCTAGATGGAATCAGAATATTTTTATCATAAAAGCCAGTCCTGGTAATGAAACACTGCTAGCTCCAGCCAGGGAATGCTTCACTACCAAAAAGATAGGTGCTCTAACACAATTCCTGCCATTAATATAAAACCAAGCAGCTAATTAGCAGATAAAGAGTGACGCAGATCAGATCTGCATTTACTACAACACAGCATTAGCATTTATCACAAAACTCTAAAGAGATTTTTCAAGTTCCCAGATCAATGTGGACCTCAGGCCATATATCCCATCAAAGGTTTTAGGCACCAACATTGATCGCTTCAATGGGAGTTGGACTCCAAATGCTTTGAGAATCAGGGTCCAAACTCAACTTCGGGAAGCGACAGCTAGTGTAGATGTAACAGGAGAGAACAAGCTGTCCCCGTGCTGCCTTCAGTTTCTCCTGCTGTCTGAAGCACCCATCCCCTGTTTGGAAGGACAACTGCTGTTAGCGTGAGAAAAAAGCAGAAGCAGCACTTTGTTTTCTGCCCTTTTTTTTTTGTTGTCAAAGAAAGATTAGCAAGCTGTAAAGGAAAACTCTCCACCAAGCTGCCCGTAAGTACAATGCTTGTGTAAAATTACGCTGCCAGTTACACTAACAGACGTCATCCTTTTCGCATCCTCTCAAAAAGTGTTTCCCCTAGGAAACTAAATCAATAGTCTTAAGCAATAGCAACTGCACACACAAAGCAGACTGCTTTAAGCATAACATGAAAAAACACTGTTCATGTTGGTTTTAGGATCATGTGTTTTAATTACACCCCTTCACCCTCCTTCTTGCTTTGTAATTGAATTTCCTTTTGTCTTTAGAAGGCTAACTTTATTCATAAGAGGCTGTGGATGGCAGAGTTCAATCCTTTCACTGCAGAGTCCTGAGGTCTCCCACTGCTTTCCAAGATTTCATTCGCATTTTGTTTTAAAAGGGCTGCAGTTCAGATCAGCAAATATGTTTTAAACGGAAATAAATGCATATCTAAAGGAGGGATGTTATAATGATAACAAAAAAAATTTCCCTTTTGTATCTGAAGGGATCCCAGAAATATCAATATCCCAAGCTCCATCACAATGCTTAGAAAAATTCTATTCAACCAGTAGATATTTATGGGACACACTCAATTACAGTCTATTCGAAAGTGCAGTTTGGGTACCCTAACATGTTCTTCATTCTACCTGTAAGACTCAACAAATCTCACAAAGACAAGCTGTCTTCAATACGCTGCTGTTGTATCACTAATACATTTTCCTGACTGTCTGAGGACCTGACACTTAACTTTTCATATGTGAAAAGAAAATTCTTTCCTGCTATCATTACTTACTGGGCAAAACTTGGCCACTATTTCAGTTCCACTGCCAGCACATCTCTTAACATCCTGTCCAAGCAGCAATAATGAAGAGGCTAAAAGCACAGAAATTCAGTTACTTCGCACCTTACAGACCGGATTACTTAATACACTTCAGGAGCTAAAGCAGCATCCGAGCCTTTGCTGTGAAGTGCGTGAGTTAAGTTTCACAACAGGCTGAAAAAACATTTCAGAACAACAAGGCTCTGCAGGTGGCATTTTAAGTCTAGAAAACTGAGAAAAACATACATACTGGGCTGGCTAGGAAGCCATTATAGGTCTTAGTGGATTGACTAATTCTGAGAGACTTCAGGCGTCAACATAAATAATCCTCAAAAGTACCCGCATTTGATCTTGGAACATCTTCAACCAACCATGGTCTTCAAACCTTCTGACTGGGAGCCAACTGGCCACCTATTTTCACTGTAGCTCGTGAACTTTTCTGCATTATCCAGTGAAATGCTAACTTGCTAAATGCTTTTAACTTGCTAAAGCTCCACTTGAGTCACTACTAGGACTCTACCACTCTTTGCATGCACAAATTGTGACGGCAAAACACAGCTTTCCCCTGAATCTTTTCCTCCTAAATGGAATTACAGTATTATGAGCTGTGCTAAATCATGGAATTCTCTCTCTCCAGGCAATGCCACAAAAATATGGCCTTGCCTTTTGTTATTGCTCATTAACTGATATGCTTCCTTCCCATTCCTCCCTTTGAAAAGAACTGAAAGCTTAAAAAAAAGAGAAAAAAAAATTAAGAAAAGACAACAGCTTTCAATGATACAAATCAAGATCACAAGAACATTAACAGGCCTGAAGGCCTAAGAATACTGACAGCACAGGGTTTTAGTGATGAACTCACAGTAAGTGATGATGTTCTTATTACCCCAGCATCAGGAGTGGTAAAATTACATGAAAATCTGTTCTCATTTTAAGGTTTTTTTTTTTGCACTGCTGTTCATACAGAGAGAAAAACAAGACTTGAGCCTAAGGGCTCAAAAGACAGAAAGCAACTGAAAAAGATTCCTCTATTTTTAGGAGTACAATTTCAAGACTGATCCTGACAATACTGGAATATTTACACTACCATAAAGTGTTTTCAAATCCAAACATTTTTTTTCATTTAATTACTTTTGCAGCCCCATCCTCGCAAAGTTCAGTGGATATTTTTTCAGGCATCACTCTGCTGGCACATGCAATCTTATTTCTGTTGTTAACATATAAATACAAAAGAGAGATAACACTTTCTATTCAAGTTCTATTTCAACTTTGGAATCAATAGTTGTGATTATTAAATCAGAATTTTTATTCTACAGCAGGATGTAATAAAAAACAGTACCTCAGAAAAATCAAAGGATACGCTCGTCCTGAAAACACTACCTTAAAAAGGTCTTTTATGAAGTCTCCTGGATTTTCTTTCCTCATGTCAATATTCTGCATCTAACTGTAGGCCTATGGAAGTTCTTAAGAGCTGAAACCACTAGAAATACCTGTATGTATTATAATCATGTGCTTCCACTGTGAGATTCAATTTTAAATATATTCTTGATTAAATGGAAAAGAAAACCATTTGCCTGGTTGTGTTCAAGAAACATCTCTGCTGACAGCCCGAGTCTGTTTTGATTTGCTCCCTATAGATACAGAGTTGGTAGCAAAACATTAAGCGGAAAGAGCAGTGTTGGATGTAAATTATACCACCTCACACTTAAGTGCTGCCCTCAGCTGCAACCGGAAATAGCACAAACAAGCACTGCCATGATCACTTCTAGGAGTAACAAGAATGTAAAAAAATGAATTATCAGATCTCTGTGCAAAGCAAGCACATAAATTGAGTGAAGAACTGGCCTAGAAAAAAAATACTCCCTAAAAGCTTTCCAAAGCTGAGGTCAACACCTCTGCAATATCTAAACTTTAATTCTTGTAAGCCCTTTGTTAGCCCTTACGGTTACAGAAATAGTCTTCTAAACACACAAGATTAAAAGCTTGTTCTTCTATGCCAGGGCTGGGCACACCCAGAAGAAGTGAATGGCCACAAAATGAACAGAAAACTGCTGAGGTACAGAGAAATAATGAATGGATTTTTCAAAGGGCTGACAGAAAAACACTCATTAATAGCAAAATGAAATCATTTTTCTGGCTTCTTGATTCAACAATCTCCGACGTACTTACTACCTTATACAGAAGTAATTAATGTGGAATATAAATCCTTTGAATTGTGGTATACTGCCATATAATATGGATTAAATGCAAGATTCATGTTCTCCTGTTCTCATCACACAGGTGTCAGACACAGCAAACTCCACAAGGCACTGTACAAGGAGACTGATCTGACCTCTTACATCTAGACTAGGGATGTTCGTTTTGCCATTTCCAGACTGAACTAACGGATGATCTATTCACACCATAGCATGTAGGCTTGGTGGCGGTGTGGAAGCCTGGAATACATACAGCATTTTAAAAACTTCACAACCCGGGAAATTCAGAATAAGGGTTTTTTTAATGTTGAAAATATCAGTGTTAAATTCATTACCACATGCTGCACAGCAGATCCAGTGAAAGATAACTTCATTTAATGACTTCAAGAAGTAAGAGGCTTACTAAGGATATGACACAACCTGGTCATTGAGGCCAAAAACAAGTTTAATGATCACCTCAGGTGAGAGGGTGGTCAAAAACATAGCAGAAACACATAAGAAGTGGTATCAGCATTTCTGGTTTATACATCCTCCACCATCACACTGAAAACTCTTTAAATAAAAAAAAAGAATTGTGCATTGTAACTGTTAAGAATTGCTAGTTTAAGAGTCTTTTGCATATGGAAATATTTTTCAGTATTAATCTTGCTATAAGGATACAATTTAGTTTTATCCAATTTAATTCCTTCTGCCCCTCCCCTGCAAAATACTTGCATGAATGTCCAAAGGCCATCAACGACAGACGCTGAGGCCACATAAACCCAAAGGTCAGCATCTCATGCACATCTCCCCTGAGCTCCCAGCACACTGCTTCCCATGCCCTTTGCCTGTGAGCTGAGTACAGAAATACCTATTTGAATCAGAAAAAAGAAAATCCATCAGACCAATGCACACTGTTCCGGTTTCCACTGTGGGAAGCTCTGAGCACCTTTAATTCCCATTCAGTGTCTTCAAGGTAAGTTAAAGAAAGCAAACATCTCGCAAGCTTGGCGTCCACAGACACAGCACCATCTTTCCAGGACCTACTATCATCCACAGTGACTTGAACCATTTTTGAGCATTTTCTGGAAGGTCATCTCATACTTTAAAGGTTGATTATAAAGACAGGAAGTAATGATAGAAATAAAAAGTAATTTTTCAAGGAGGACTAATGAGTCTTGCTTTTCAAGAGAAGCACACAAACATGAAATAAGTGCAAAGTTTTAAGACAATACAGAACTATTTAAGAGATGAAAAATAAATGTTTGCTAAGAACTGCAGAAGGGTAATAGAAGATGAAATTAAAGGCAGGATAATAAGACATAGAGAAAGAAATAACCTCACCTATACAATGAGATCTAAATTAGCTACTGCAACTCAGGATTTTGAAATTGTTATGACTAATTCTCTCAGAGCATCAATTCCATATTCATTAAGAGCCCTAAGGAATGGAGAAGAAAACAGAAAACACTGTGCTACAATTCTAGAAATCCAGAGCACCTTGAGACAGCATGTAGTGCTGGTGTCCAACAGCCATGGCAAGACTAGAAGATGCACAAAAAAGGCATCAAAGAAGATCAAAGGCTTGAAATACTTCTATACTAACAGAGACAGATGTCTAATTCAGTTTTACAGGAAAGTTAAGAAATACCCACAGCCAGAAAGAGCAGTCCTGCTCAGTCTAGCACTATGCGCACACACACACACACGTGGATAGGCTTCAGCATCTTCGGTACAATAAAATCGGTTCCTTCTTCGAGCTGAACAGTGCAACTATGGAAGAGTACAATAGAGATGTGTAAAATCAAAACTAGTATGAAAAAGACGACTAAGGAAAGGTTATTCACTGTTTCTCCTACCACAAGAACCAGAAAACACAAACTGATGCACCTTTTCACGTTGCACATAATTAAACTGCAGACTCATAACCACAGGAGGTTGTGGATTCAGAAAGGATTAGCCAAACTGACAGAGAACAGGTCAAATCACTGGTTCCTACGCAGCCTACACAGCCGCATCACCGACTGCGAGAAGGATCGTGCCCTACTTCACTGTTTCTTATCCTCATTTCAAAAGGTTTTTGAGGTGAGACATGGGACTAGGTGTCCTACTGGTCTGACACATTACAGCAATTTTTATGCTCATCACAACTTACGCTAGGCTTGAAGCCGCTCTTCTTCCAGCAATGCAAAGAAACTTCTCAGCTACCTCCAACAGCTATCACACTGGTATTTTTCTTTCAAACCCCACTATTAAGGTAGGATCTCAGAAGAATTAACTTTACACAGTACAGTGGATTTTGCCATGCTGTTTGTCGGAAATCAAGTTTTTGCATTGCAGTAAGACAGATTTCTCCCTTTTGAGCAGATAAGAAAGAATTCATACACTATTAGTCTTTGAAATCCAAAATACAGTGCTTGTTTCAAAGACTCTTCCAGCCTGACCATTGTAACCACCGTAACCCAGCTTTCTGAAAAGATACCTATTTAGAAACATCAATGCTGCTATTTTGCTATGAAGGTGCCTCCGCTAGTTGATAGGCAGTTGTTATATTGTTTTTTTATAACATATATCACTCACATTTGCATATAAGAATAATCAAGTCTGACAAAGCATATTTTGATGTCACTATCTACGTAACAGCAGCAAAGAAGGGCATTTATATAAATTGCTTTAAATAAAAGCGTATTAATTAATACTGCAATTTCTCAAAAATGTAAAAATAGTTACCATTAAGATTCAACCACTCTTTGGAAACAAAGTATAAATGCAAAATATTAAACCTGAATATTTCAATAAACAGCTTTACTATAAAAAGATAATTTCTGTATTTCTTACTGGATAATAATAAGAATTATAATTTATGTCAAGTTGCGTTTAGATGGAAATTGGACTCCAATTAGAAATAAAAACTGCACTTTCATTTTACTGAGCTTAGTAATATTCTTACCTTAAAAACATATACAGAGAAAGTAGATACAAAGGAAACAGTATTTTGGTTTTCAATTTAATAAGTACGAAGAGTTAAACCAAGCAACATCAACTGCAATTAAGAAAGCTGATTTTCTTTTTGTCCTTCCAGCTATTATGCTGCTGTCTTATTTTTGTACCCAGATTGGAAGAATACGACACAATCTTCTCTGATTTTTTAATTTTGAATCATAGTCTCTTACATATATAAGTTGAACTGGTTGAGAAAACAAAACCAAACGAACCAGCTGTTGGACACACTCCCACTCCTCACTTGCAGTGAGGCTAGAATTATTTAGAACTGGCTTATTATCACAATAAACTCTGGATTACTTAGCCAAGCCACTTCCTCAAATACACTGGTTTTCATTTAGAGGAGTGACAAAATACATCCTTAAATTTGCTAGACACTAAGTTCAAAAAGTAAGATTTGGCCACAACAGCAACGGGAATTCAAAATTCAGTTCCTCCTCCCTCACCCAAATCTATTAAAAAAGTTTAACGAGTAACTTAAGACATAAAATAATCACCTGAAAAAGCAGACTTTTGCTCTTGGCCACTGGACTAAAAAGCCTCGCTGCTAACTTGATTAAGTCTTGTTTTGCAAATAAGGAGAAAAAACTTCCCTGAAAGAGAGGAAGACTTTCATATGCCTGTGCCCATGGTCACATTCATTTAAAAGGAGTTGATTAGTTCAGTTCAACTGGCCAATTAGTGCTATATATGTAACACTTCTAACTGATCCTGCACTGTCATTATTTCTTCGGGCCATTAGTTTAACCCTCACAGTAAAACTTTAAAGAGCAATGAGCAGAGTTAATCCTGGAAGGAACCACTGCCTTCTTCAATAATTTCTCTTTTAGGATGCACATTATGTGAGCTCTGCTGACCCAACTGCAAGAAAGCATCCCGTGTTTTCACCCTGCCTGAGAATTTTGTTGTACAGATCTTGTCATTTGTATTAAAACACCACTTGAACAGTTTAGTACTTACACATGAATGGGGGCATATTTGGAACTCGACATTAGGAAAAAATAAATACTTTTTTTTATATATATGAGAGAGAAAGCCTGTGTATATAATACATATACCTGTCAGGTTTCAATAGCATTTCTCAGTACTGCTTAGAAACACCACAGCTTTTTCAGCACCACATCCTCATTCTCGGAGCAGAGTTAACAGGCACTGAGGCCAACGGTGGCCTCCTTTCAAGAGGAGATGCTTTGACAAGAGAGAAAGGTACTCACGAAAAACCCACCCCTGTTTCAGACAAGGCTTTACAGTACAATGGAGTTTCACAGTCCTTAGATTCAAAATACTTTTTAAGTTTCATGATTTCAAGACAAATAACTTCCTTTTTTTAAACCAGAGGCCATGCACAGAGCAAAGAGCACGCTCATGCAGCAAGCGTGCACATTACCACAATTCCCAAGGAGCTAGATATTCCTAAATGTATTTACTTCAGTCAAGCTACAGAAAGAAAAAAAATCCCAAATAAAAAGGAAAATCTTATGTTTATATATATTTTCACAGGTTAAGAGACCAAGAAAGAGATAAGAAATGCCAAGGCATCACTTACTCCAGTACGGAGAGGTGAGACACCCACAGAACTTACAGAGCCATTTGTAATAAATGCGCACCCAGCATCTGAGGGGAAGTGCCTTCACTTCCTGACTTGATCGGTTTCTTCTGGAAACAATGACAAATCTGAGGGTGCTATTTACGGCTTTCTCTCACCCATCCCCAGAAGAAATAGAGTCTACAGCCTCTGAACACATCAAGACAGAGTTCATCTTCTCTAATCCATTCGATATCTACTTCAGTATCACTGCTCCAGTCCCTTACAACCTTGAAAAAGATTAAGTGACAAACAGCAAAACCTTGCAGGGTTCCCCACCACCATTACTTTCAACCAATGACCCAATTCTGCAAGACAGAGCACCTCTTGAGATATGCTGAGAGCCCTCGACTCCAATCAGCCAAAATGGGAGAGGAGGTCGCTCAGCCCTGCATAGTTTACTCTTCAAGAAAAAAAAAAAAATCCAAGATGCATCTCTTCTCTCTCTATCAGCACCCTCACAGAATCTCAAAGCTGGTTTAATAGCTGCATCATTTTTAGATAACATCAAATTCCACTAGTCTCCTTCCCAACTCATCTGTTTGAAGAAAGAGATCATTTCTGTAGTGAACAAGAGTGTCCTCAAGTGTAACAGCAAATAAACCAGTGTAAATGAAGTGCCACAGCAATATAAACAATGACCTTGAAAACCAGTAAGCTGCTGCTCAGGGTGACTCCAGGGACACAAATAATCACATTTTAAATGTCCATATAATCTGAACAAACTGTTAAGATTACCTCTGTAACTAGGACCTCACCGGAACTGTAGGTAAGCATCTGCAATCAGTTCACTTGCCAAATCTGAATGGGTGAAAAAAACCAAACCAAAACACGCATGGCACCCACCTACTTTAAGTGAAGGCAAAACTCCTATTTGAGCGTTGTTTACAAGAAGTAATCTGCGCAACAAAAATGTAGTGTCATTTAAGACTGCTCTGTCTTACTAAAAAAATAGAGCTTGAAAGAGCAGAAATCCTAGTATTAGAGTCATCTACAGAAGAGATGGTTATTCTACTACAAACCTGGCTGAAGTCCTCTTACTTCAGGTTTTAACATTATTGCTTACCTGTTTTTTTTGGGAAATAAGGCTCATTTGATTAATTCAAAATGTCTGCACGTACACAGTTTTCTGCCTATCCTCTCACGACTCTTCATCAAACCCAGTCAACAAAACGTGACAGAGGGGCAGGGTCTCAATGATATTAAGACACTACAAGTGTTGTACTAGGATGATTATTTTCACAAGGAAAAGAAATCTAAACATCACTGTATCTACTGAAAGAAAGACTAATGCAGATATCACAGAGTATCCAGAAGAGGTAGGAAAGGAAAAAGAGGGAAAAACAGAGGAAGAAAGAGACCTTGGGACTAGGGCTTCCTTAGCCCTGTGGCTCCCAGGCCTTGTTTATTTGCACAGTTCCTAGCGAAAGGCTCCTCAGTGGTGTCTGTGGGTGATAATCCAAGACTACTAAAACAAACAAAGCAGAAAGCTAACCCTAAGACTTACCACTTTCCATCTTCACAGTGTTTTTAAAGCATTCATCTAGGACTCTGTAACTACTATGCAGCTTTGTATTAGTTAAAATACACTAATTTCCCAGAAACATGGAGAGTTACCTGGAGAGTCCCAACTAATATGCAGAATATCTTGTTCCAGCATAAGCTCACACCCTCCTTTCTCATAGGGGAACATGTAAAATATTCACGCAAGTGATTCCCCTAAGAGATGCTCTATTAAGAACACAGTGTAGAATTTGTGTTGTAATTCGTCAATTCTACACACTAGCCTTCGCTAAGTACACTTAAAAAAAATACAATCTCACCCATAAGATAGGAGCATAATAATAATTATAATAATAATACTTCTCCCATGATCACCACCAATCCACAAAGGTTGTCAGTGAAGTCCAGGAAAAGGGAGGAAAAATCAAAATGCATACAGAGTGAACACAAAACGTGTATGTGTCGTACACGCACCGAGTCTTACTTTTTTAAAAAAATATGTTCTGTATCCTTAGAACCAAAACCATTTTAAAATCAAATAAGCAATAAGTAATATCTTGATGTTTCCTTCATAGGCTTTACCAATATAAAGAAAACCGAGCAGTGGAAACAATTATGGATTAAAGTTAGTAAAAATATATAATTACATAAAAAATACCATTACACTGATGACATGGCTTTTAAAATAATAATATACTAATATGTAATTAACCTAAAAATTTAGTTTCATTTTCCACTTTTGCTAAACTTGGAGAACACAAACTGCTAAATCTCCCTTCCAGGATCTTGCATACTAACACAGCATTTGCCTTCAGGACAATTTCAGCAAGCATTTTAATCAAAACAAAACAAAACAAAACAAATCAACTCCCACCCCCTTGTTTTATCCCCCGACTTTTCAAGTAAGAAAGTAATCTTGAGAGGGGATTTTTAAAAAAAAAAAAAAAAGCTTTAGAAAGAAACACCACCCACCTCAAGTTTAAACTGATGACCTAAAAACTGATACCCATTTCCCAAAAGCAGAAGGAAATGAGCACGAAGTCAAGTCCACTACCAGCAGCAACATTGATGCACAAAGCTACCAAAACAAAGACGACACATAAATCTGCTAATCATCAAGCAAGATGAGTCAGATGGACAGCACAAAAGAAACACGTTATAGCTCCAGAAAACATCTGTAACTTAGACAAGCTACACAGTTTTAAGTCAATGATCAATCTACAAGATACAGAAATGCACACTTAAAAGGTCAAGAAAGCAAATCCGAAGACTATTCTGTAACACTAAGACTGCCATGATAATATAGGAACAATGGATGTAATGCAAGCCCTGTGTTTTTAGGTATCGAAAGCTCTTTCCCCAAAATGTCCCTTACTGAACACCTCCCAGGTTTCAATTTCTCCTGTACTTAAAAGACACTTTACTGAATTTAACATGAGCCATTTCACTGTCAACATGTTCATGTGTCTGAAGTGCATCACTTGTAGGACAATTACTTAAGTCAAGCCAGCGCAAAGCGACTGTATTGATGTCTGCATCACTGCATGATGATTGTGCCATGGCCAAACTTCACAACTGGAAGCACAGTAATGATGTTAAAGTGATTTCCAACAATAAATAGAGTGGATTCAAAAAGTAAGCATAACAGAAGGGCTAAGGTCTAGAGCTGTCACTGGTCTGCCATGAAACGACAACAAAAAAACCCTGTAACGTGTTACTAAAACATACTATGATAAATCTATTTTTGCAATACTCTTTAACATCTTCCCCAGGAGGCAATGAAAGGGTTCCCAGAATATAAAGATTACACCATGCAAACTACATCAGTCATTAACATGTCATCTTACACTTAACCCACTTTTCTTTTCCACACAGCTATTGCTTAGGAGATTTGCCAGGTTTAAGAGTCAGATAAGATAATTCAATACCAGCAAATTAATAGTAGAGGGGAAAAAAACTCTGAAGGAAAAACCATACAGATCAATAATTACTGAAATCCGCCACTGTTTCTCAGCTATCTATCTTGCATTGCTGTCCCCTGTGGAGAACGTGCATGCCAGCTTTAACATAACAGGATGCTTCAGTCTTTCAATGTAACTGCCCAGCAGAGACATACCCCAAACATGAGCAAAGCAATTCTCCCAACACTTCCATGCTAAGTCTTAGGTGTAAGTCACAAAAAAAGGTAGAGTGAGATCTATCAGTTTTATTTTGTTGTTTGTCTTGTCCACAAGCATCTTCCTGTTTTTTCACTAAAATAGGTTCTGGGAAGAACTAGATTTCATTTTCATCCTTCAATCACAGCAACAATTCACAAACCAAAAGTAAAAGAGGAAATGGCTGAACTGAAGGCAGGAAGCCCACTAAGTGTTCTTCCTAGAGATGATCTTTTAGATAGATAGATGCTTTTTTACTCTTTTTTAATTGTAAAATCCATGTCAGTACTACCTGCCACACAGGAAACCTATGTTTTCACAGTTAATTGATATATTTTCACCTTTATATTGATTTACTTTGCTCAAGAAGATGGCTATTTTGAAACAGCAATCACAGACCTTAGCGAGATCAGGATTCCATCCTGCCAGGTGCTGCAGACGCAACAAGTTACAAGCCCCTGCTCCAGTAAGAACAAGACTATTTCCCATTAACAACTTTTCCTCTTACAAATCAGACCAGTTTCTGACCAGTTCACATACATCGTAAACCTTAAGGAAGTTGCAAAACAATTTCTGAAGTTACAAGATGGGTTATCATTTTCTCCTGCGTGACTTTTGCACGGTGCACCTTATATTCTGCCTTACGGAAATGTTCGCTATGGTAACCTCCTGGGCTACTGACAGCAGCCAGCTCCCATGAAGGAAGGAACAGCAAAGAAACAGCAAGGTAGGCCTTTTCTTTTGCTGTAAAACCTCTCCCACCAGAATTCTGCTGTCAGAGCGGGTAAAACTGTCAGACATAAAGGTTACCATGTAAAACCATTTTATAATGGCAACAAGTTTCTCCAAAGTAGATATAATTGTTCCACTAAAGCACACATGTGACTCTGAAACAGGCATCACTGGCCTATTTCTGAATAAATACGGGCCTTGTGGAACTGCAATAGCGAATGTAGTTAAAAATTCACAATTAACTGCCCGCGTTGTTTTTCTTCTCCTTTCATTATTTCCACTGTGGAGGGGGGCGGGGGGGAGCCCTGGTAACAAGTTTGCAAAAGCCACAGACGGAAAACTTGCACAGTCCTTCCCATGCGGGCATTCCGCCCTCCCGTTTCCACCCGGCGCTGCCCGGGCGGGAGCCCTCCCGCAGTCGCTGCCCTAGCGTCGATCCCTCCCCAGCCCGAAGTTGGCGTCCCGGGGCATCCCCGGCACCTCGGCGGCCGCCCCGGCAGTGTCACCGGCGGCGGATTTACGACTTCAGGTGCAGAAGCGGCGGGCAGCGCAGACCGACTCCCCGAGAGACAAAGGCTCTCGCTCGCCGGAGCGCCGCCGGGCGCGGAGACGCCGGAGGTGCGGAGCGGCGGCGGCGGGCGCGGCGCGCACACAATGCCCGGCCCCGCGGCAGCGCAGGCCCCGCAGCGCGGGCGGCGGCGCTGCGGGAGAGCCGGCGGCGCGGCCGCGGAAGCGGCGCCCGCCCCTCTCCCCCCACACCCACCCACCCAGAACGGGAGGCGAAGAGCCGCCCGCTGACGGGCCACTTGACGGGGAGCGACGCCAGCCGCTGCTCCGGGCGGGACGCGCGCCGCGCCAAGCGGGGCACGGCCGCGCCCGGCGGGGGTGCGGAGCGGAGCGGGGTTTAAAGGTCCCCTTCCACCGCCATTTTGAGGGGGAGGGGGGCGAGCGAGAGGCGCTCGGTGGGCTCGGCCCCCCGCGGGCGTGGGCAAGGACCGGCCGCGCCGGGGCGGAGGCGCGGCGCGCACAAAGTTCCCGCGGGGGCCGGGCGGGCGGCGCGGGCCGGGCGCGTCCCCCGGCGGGCGCCCCCGCGGCGGGCGCGGGGCCGGGCAGGAGGGCAACTTCGGCCCGAGCGCGCCGCGGGACGCCGCGGGCCCCAGCGGGCGCGCGCAGAGTTGCGCGCGGGCAGTTGCGCGGCGGCGACTGGCCAGCCCCGCGCATCGCTCCTCAGCGCGGGCGAAGGCGCGCTCCCCCCGCGCTGCCGCCGCCTCCCCGCCGCGCTCCGCCTGCCTCTCCCCCCCACTCCTCCTCCTCCTCCTCCTCCCTCGCCGCCTTTTTCCCGCATCCAAACTTCGGGAGCCCGGAAAAACCCTCCGGGCCTCGCGCCCCGCCGGCAAAACGCCCCCAACAGCTGCGCCCGAGGCCGCTCCGCCCGCGCGCGGGCGCCGCCGCCGCCCGCCTCACCTGCGGGGAGTTTTTCCAGCCCTGCGCCGCTGCCGGGGCTCGGGCTCCCCGGCGCTCCGCTCACTGCCTCATTCCAATATGGCACGGCCCGCCAGAGCGCATGCGCCCGCCGCCCGCCTGCCTCCCCCCCTCCCGCCCCTCCGCCCTCCCCTCCCCTCACGGCTTTTCGGGCGCTCCGGCTCCCTCCTGGCGCGGGCGCGCCGAGTCCGCCGCCGCGCCGCCGGCCGCGCCCCCGGGCCGCCCGCCCGCCCGGCCCCGCGGGGCCCGCCACCGGCCCCGCCCCCGCCGCGCTGCCCCGGGCTCCTGCCCCCGGACACCTGCTCCCGCCGCGCCGGGGGCAGCGCGGGCTCGGCCGCCGGTAACGGGACGCGCCGCCGCCGCGACTCTGCCGGGCCGAGGCGGGGCGGGGCGGGGCAGGCGTCCCCGCCTTGCCCGGCCGCCTTCGCTCCGCCGCCGCGGGCAGAGGCACAGCCCGGCAGGCGGCCGGTCCCTCCCGCGGGATGCGCCGTCCCGTCTCCATCCCCCCCCGTGCCCCGGCGAGCACTCAGCCCCCCTCCCCCTCGGAGATAAGTCGGCCCCGTCGGCCGGGGCGCGGGGCCCGCCGGTGCCCCCCGCGCGCAGCCGCGACCGCGACCCTCCTCGCGGGGCCGCGCAGCCAGCGGGCCGCGCCGGCGCCGCAGTTTGCGGCGAGCGGGCGGGCGGGAGGCAGCGGTCCCCCCCCCCCCCCGCCCCAGGGTGGAGACCGGCGCCCCGCGCACTCGCTGCTGCTGCCCGCGGCGCGGCGAAGCGAAAGAAAAAGGAAGCGGGTTGTGCAACACCGCGCTCCTCCTGCCCGTGCGGCGGAGACGGAGGGGTGGGAAGGGAGCGCCCCCCCGCCCCGGTCCGCGCAGGCGGTCCAGAGCGAGGCGGTGGCCGGTAACGAGCCGGTCGGTCAGCGGGAGCTGAGTGCGGAAAGCCCTTGCGCTCCCCAGGAGCGCATCCGCCCGCCTGCTGCGGCGGCGGCGGGCCGAGACGGCGGCGGGAGCGCTGCTGCCGCGCTCCGCTCCGCGCCGGTCAGCTCGCCGCCGGGAGGGATGCGCTCCCGGGCCGCGGGCGCTCGGCCGGTTCGCCCAGCCCGCTCGCAGCGGGGCAGCCACCCGCCTTGCTGAACATCTACGGCGGGGATTATTCGCGCGTACGTGCCCCTCGCGTTGTGGTGGACACTAGTTGCTAGCAACTAGAAATAAGTGTTCAGAGGGGAAGAGCGGGCGGAATAGAATAAGCTGTAATCATTTGTCTCTGAAGTAGAGAAGTGCCAAGAAATAAATAGACCTAACAGTGCCGGAACAGCAGGCAGGAAGAGCAAATGTAACCATGAACTTGCTAATTACGCATCCAGCGGGCAAATTACACGCGCTGGTCTGTACGCGGTGGCATCGGGGAGACACGCCGAGCCCAAATGACTCCGAGCGATGCAGCGCTATACCAAGCAGGAGGTACACGGCCGCGCACCCTCACAGGAGAGATCTTGCTCTCCACGCACCGTTTCCCACTGGCTTAAAGTACGAAAAGCGGAGTCGTTTCCCCTCGCGCCCGGGAGGGAGCACAGCGCGCCCGGCCGCCCCGCGGCGCCCGGGGCAGCGGGGCCCACGCCCGGGCAGGGAGCCGCCCGGGGGCTCGGCAGCCGCCGCGGCGCTGCCCGAGGAAGGGCCCCCTCGGGGCTGGAGGGCTGCTTCCCCGCGATTCCGTCTCCCGGTAAGGCGAGCAAGGCGCGGCGGCGGCCCGCCCGCTCCCCTTCCCGCCGAGGGGCGCGGCGAGACCCGGGCCATCCGCTAGAGGGGGGTCTCGCCATGCCGATCCCCAGAGCCCCGCCGCGGCGGGCTGAGCCCCGGCGTCGGGCTGGCGCGGCGGGACTGACTATTCGGATTAAACTGCTCCTGCACCGCCTGAGTCCTGGCAGACAGCGGCTGGATAATCGAGCGCAGCTCTTGGCAGCCCCGGGCCGCCCCGGTCAGACACGCCGTGTCCGCGGGTCCCGAAGAGCATCTCCACATCCACCGCGAGTCACAGAAGCCACCCCCTTCCCAACGCACAAGCTCTAAGAAAATGAGGACTTTTTCTGCAAAAGCCCCAAGCTACAGTGTGCAACAGGAAGAAACCCACAAAAGTGAGAAGTACCGCAAAGTTCTCGGACTGGCGAGAGCAAGAAACATGCCCTTTCAAAATGCTCCGATGATCCTGGAAATTAGCCTTTTGGTACACACAACAGGGGAGGACAAGTAGCGTAGAAAAAGAAACGTGACCCGCACCAGTCTGAACCATGAAACACCTAAAAGGTCTGGTTTGCCACTGCACACTGACTTCTACGTCCTGTTAACTGTCAGTCACAGAAGAGTAGCTATTTACAAAATCTTCGACTGGCCAGCTGCATGATACATTAGCTTTGTGTCATCTGTGGTGATTTGGAGGGGGTTAAAAAGGCACCAAAAGGAAGTTGAATCTTCCTTTCTGGACCTTCTAGTGTGTTAGCAAACCTCCTGAAACACATCGCAAATACACATTTCATTGTACGGGGATTAAATCTCTTGATATCCCTTTGGCGGGAATGGCAATACACAAAACACCCAACACCATTTTATTGTCCAGTTTGGAGGATGACCTGGATAACTACGTTGCCATATGGGCACTCTGCCTTCAGACAGCCTTGCTGCTGTCTTCAAGGCTTTTCTAGTACCCACTCTTCTGAAACTAGAAACTTTCTAATTTCCAGTCTAAATGTATTCACTACCAATTTATAGCCATTTGTTCTTTACTATTATTACCCTTCAAATTAAATAATTTTGTCTTTCTGATATTTACCTAAAATGTCCCTATAAATAGCAATTAGATCATCATCTCTCAGTCTTTCTGCTGTGTTTTTAATTTTCTCTCTAAATAGGTTTTTCATTCTTCCAGCGTCCTCTATACCTTCCACCCTGCGTGCACTGTTCTTAACAACTGCCTTGTACAATGATATTAATACCTTGCCGTCTACTGAAAATACTTCACTCGATGCATCCCAGAATACATTAGCATTTTTAAGACCACATTACAGTGGCATCATAGTTATCCTACAACCAATAACGTGCCTGGATTCCTCTCCTCGTAATCTCACATTTGATGAACCTCTGAGCTTACTCGCAGTTATTCTAATTAATCTTTAAGTGCATGACTTCTTGCCATTATATTCCATCCCATTTCTGGTACTCCAGGCAATAGATCATCTTCAGCAATTGTGCTAGTGCAGTTTAAGAAGATACTATGCCTTAAAAAATGCATCTTGTCCTATTTTTAAGATTATTTACCATCCAGCCTGCTCAGAGGTTTCCCCTCTTCCATGGCAGCTCACTCTCTGTGCAACCCATCCACACACCTTTGACCATGTCAGAAAGGTGGCAAACACACTGTTCCTGTAAAGCAGGCTGCTCCTGAGCCTCTGTGAAACTTCCCGGCCCGAGGCTACCCACAAATTTGTCAATATGCTCCATTTCTTCAACCAAAGCTACCTTTGGCAACACGCTAATCTCCGAGAACCACAATGGTTCGCCTGTTGCCCTACAACCTCTTACTATGTTTTGGCACTTGTTTTTGTTTTGATGCAGACTGTGGTAGGCCATTTCTTCTACAAAATTAAATCTGAATGCTTCATGCAAAATAAGCCCCATGTCTTTTAGGATCATCAGCCTCCCAACCATTAAAAAATTATTTTTCTTGTTTACATTAAGTGATTAAAGAGGGAATCTAAATTTTCTGTAAATCCTCAGTACTTGAATCAGTAAGTCACATATCTTGATAGCATCACACCGCCTCTTCCTTCTGTCGTTCCCTCACATTAAGGAAAACCTTTTTTGAAGCTAAGTTTTCAAGCTGTGTGAACAGCATTAGATAATCAGTACCCAGGCGTAAGTGTCAGCCAGTTGTTCCCTAAGCAGGATTTTCTGCTCCTTTCAGTGAAACATTCAGCTTGGCTTTGTTTTGCCACATTAATTAGGACCACACTCCTATACACTGCAAGTGCCAAAAAGTCCCTCTTGACTGCACTGAACTTTTGAGCGCACTGACAGCAGGTTCAAGCCGCACATCTTTGTGCTGAGAAGTCGACTGGTGCGGGCTTGCAATCCTGTGCTTATACTTGAACGTAGCTCATGGAGCAGAGCATTCCCCTTCAGTGAAGCGGGCATAATTCAGTGGCAGGAACATTGCAAGTGTTTATGGAAGCAAAGCACAGAGGCGATTGCTTTAAGTTACGGACATATATAATTCAAATTAGATAGAAGTTGGTTAAAACTTTTTGTCCCTAGTTCTAGAGTAGAAGATTTGCTTGAGTAAAGATTGTGAGATTGGACCTAATATAGACAAATGAGTACCATATACTGGTCTTACTGGAATTACTATTTGTATCTTACGTGGGGAATCCAAGAGTGCTTCTGAAATCTTGGAACCCCTCACGACCCTCATCTGCAACCTAATCCCTTAAAGCGGCAAAAGTTAATGTTTGTGAAGGAAACAGGAGCATTACAAGAGCTGCAGGGCAAACCAACATGGCCCAGGATGCCCAAAGGGGAGCTGACACCAAGCCAAGTTAGTCTAACTCTTTACTCCACGGGGAGCTCGACATAGTGGTTTGAACTCATTAAGTTTTCCCTAAGTATAGAGACTTCCTCAGCAAAAGCTGTTGATGTTTAGCTGTTAGCTTAGAACTGCATGTCTTATTCCAAAACATACAGTATTTTACTACAGTGTTAAAGAACAAAAATTGCCAAAGTCTTTTTAACATTCAGTGCTTTCCACTGTTCCCATGGGCATCAATGTACAGCTCGTACTTTTAGGATACTAACCAGAGACATATGTTGAAGTATTTGCAGTTGCCATTTCTGTGGTCAATGAATCAGACTAACTCTAACCCAAAAGATAACCTCTGGTGGGTGACTGAGTGACATCCCTGGACTTCTACTTTGCTTTTCCTGTTTTCAGACTTTGTTTAGTCTGAAAATTATGTCAGTTTTAAAGTTGGTGAAAGGCTCAGCTGACAGCCCTGCGAAAGGCAATCTGTTCATCCCCAAAAGAACCATAACGCAGACACAAGGGAAGGGCCTCTCAGGCTCCTTCCTTTGCTGTTGCAGAAGCATGCTGATGGCACACAAGGTAAGTGCAATTCAGACCATCCATCTCCTTCAGTGGCCTTGTTAAAGATGCTCCTGCTGTTGTGTGCCGGTAGCTTATGGTGTGGACATTGGGGATGATAACAGTTATTGAGGCAACACTTCCCTTTGTTTCAAATATTCAAGACAGCTCTCTTTAAAAGGCATTTCGTTGGCATGCAAATATGCTTGATCAGGTTCAGCCATAGGATGGAAGGAAGAAACTGAGATCCAAGGGGTTTGCTCCATACCTTCTCTTCCCCACCTGCCTGTTTCCTGGTTTCAAGACTCCAGACTTGGCACAAGAAGGCTTCAGGGTCCATGTAGCTCCCTTATCAGTCATTTTAAGTAAGTGACAAAAAAGGCTACAGGGCCTTTAGTTAGATGCTCAGCAGCAGAAGAAAGCATCTGTAAACTGGTCCCCGCAGCAGGCAACACCCATCTTCCACCTTCTCTCCAGTTCAGCTTCTAGGCATGCTTTTTTATGCCTGACGGCTTTTTCCACCTGCATTTTTGCTTCTTTCTCATTTCACCTGACTGCTGTACACCCAATTTTTATTATTTCCCATTAATATCTACTGTACCTCACTTGCGTTGTTTGGTTTATTTTACACTACAATTAATTCCCAACACTGTAAGGAAAACAAGTTAATGAAAGAAACCTGGCTTTTATCAGCCATGATGCTGTTCACTTTACATATGTGTCATTTTCCTCTGCCCTTTGTATAGTCTATTTAGACTTAGCTTTTCAGAGTGGTTTTGCTTTAATCTGCACTTGTGCAACAGCTCCCCATATACGAGGTCCAGTGTTAGCTGGGTTCCCCAGGTTCATACGGTAATAATTAATGGACATAACTGACACAAAGTAGACTCCTTCACAACTTTACTTGAATAATGGCAGAAAGTTGAACCCTTCACCTGTAAAGGAAACGAGTCACTGATGAAGTGATATAAGCCTCAAGCTGAGCCTTACCAGAGTCCAGCATTTCAGATCTGGAATCCTGCTCTTTATTCTAAGTCTCCGTGCACACAGGTGGAGATAAAAGCACACAATCTTTCACATAGCTTAAATGCTATTCTGTAAAGGGGCATGTATAAATATTTTCTCCCTCCAGGCTACCAGCAGAAGAGGGCACTTTGAAGCTGTCTTTGGAAGTTTTATTATAATGTTGCCCCTATTAAGGGATACTGGCCACAGAAAGCAGTGCCATGCCATCCTACACCTTCCCCAGGCATGGTCTCTCCTCAACCTTCCTATGACTGGATGTTAGGATACTTGCCAGCTTTTCATAGTCTTTTCATAGCTAAACAGTTGAAGACTTTGCACATGTAAGGCACATTATACAGGTCACAACAGAGAGGGAAAAACTTCTCAGGCTAAAGCCTGGGAGAGTTGGGGGAAGAAACTGTAAGTAACCTTGCAGTTTTCCCAAGTTATTTATAGGCAGATGTGGTTGATGCCCTTTCTGCAGTTCATTATGTGTACCAAATAGGAAATGATTGCTAACTCTGCAGATCTGTGATACCTGATAAAATACAAGAAGATACAGCAAGCCCTGTTCCTCCACTCTAGTTCCTTCCAGTCCTTTCTTTCTTTTCTTTTCTTTTTTTTTTTTTGGTAACTAATCTCCTGAATGTTACCAGGCCTCCTTCTGTCTCCTGCTGCCTCTGGAAGCTCTCTGAGATGGCGCAAGTGAAATGCTTCATCACATAAGAAACAGTGAAGCAGTCCAAAGAGAACCTAACAATGACCTAACGAAAAGCCATCGCCCAGCTCTGAAGGTAAAGCTGGATTGAGAGCACTTCCCTTAGTACTTAAGTACTCTGCTAGCACAGGCTGTTCTAAACCCCAAGCCCATGTAATGTTTTCAGCACATTACAGCACGAACGGAAGTTGTTTGCTTCATACATTGACTGCATGCTGACATACAGTAGGATTTGTTTCTGGTCAAAGGCAAAATATTCTTCAGCAATTCGAGCTGATAGTTTTGAAGTTGTGCAGGTAAGAAGATGGTCACATCACCCAAGTACTGCACAAGTATCACCTGTGTTTACCAGCTATGAGAGTGCTGCTAGTTATCTAATGAATGTGTGAACTGCTACAAAATGCTTACTGACTGCAGTAAGAGATATAAAGATGCCCTTGGTCGCCACGGCACAAACTCCATGTGCAGAGCAGGGTTGGTGGCTGTGCTGTAGAGCAAGCTAATCCGCAGCATTAAAAACGGCCCAAGAATAGCCATTGGTATCAAGAAGATTTATTCAACCCCTCTGGCAACCATTCACAAGGTATGGTTAAGGCTGTGTTGCTCTCACATTAGAAGAAACCAACTCATATGAAACTAAAGTTCATTAGTTAATGAAGAAAACATTAATTTTTTTTTTGCAGTAAGAATAGTATGTTATAGAAAAGATTTGTTTCATTTCACCATAAGGTCAGGCTTCCTGGAGTGGCTGGATAGATTTGGATTCTCGTATTACAATCAGATTGCACTTCTCATTAACTGCTTGAGTTTGCTTTCTTCATTTATTTTTAATCATAGACTGATTAAACAGGGTTGGATTTCACTGAGTGATGCTCACTTTGGACTTCTGCAAGGTTTATAATTCCTCTAGTTTCTGTGAGATGTTCAGTCAACAAGTGATGTTGGGGGCAAATGAAGGGGAAGGATCATATTCTAGTATATGTGCCGGTGTTTACATTTCTTTTTCCATGGCATCAAGCAGATAAGAACATTCCAGAGTAGGAAGAGGAATTTCCTAACTATCACCTTCTCCCAGTACAATTTTTGTAGTAGGCACCTGTTATGAATATAGTAGAGGACTGAAATACTCTTTGTGCTTGTGGCAGGCAGCACACACGAACATTCGGACACCACTTGCTTCTTCATGTCCCCCATGGCTCTTACATTTCTGCAGCGTGGGCCATCTCTGTATGCACACTACTGTAACAGAACCAATATTGACTTCAAAGCAAATAAGATCCAGGCCCAATAAACTCAGAATAAAAAATGAAATAGAGGGAAAGCAAGGACGGTCACAAAAGAGTGAAAAATTAAGTATATAAATACTCTGTGTAGAAGATACTATAAGAACTAGAATATTCATCTCCATAGAAAAGTAAAGCCCCTCTATCTATGGTATTAACTTTGCGCTTTTATGATTTTCCTTTTAACATTTCTATCCGCTTTCCAGCTTCTCATACAATTCAACTTAACATCTGTACAAGATAGTTACCTTCAACACCCAATACTGAAGTACCCTGGACTTCAGTAAGGGCATACCCTTGCTAAGATTAACTTTCAAATACTGCCCACATCCTCAGTATTTTGCTGTATTTGACTATGATCTTGCCAATACTGATTAGCAAGTATTGGCAGGAAGAGATACAGGGAATGTTTTGGGTTTTTTTAAGAGATACAGATGGAAAAGAGAGGCAGACAACATACTTTTTAATGATAAAGTTTAGATACCACAATGTGATTGTGGAAAAAAAATATTGTAATTTACCTAAGAACAAATATCCAATTTTTTTGTTTCAATTTATGGGCAAAGTGATTTTTCCCCCAGATTAGAAATGTTTATGTAGTTTTGGAAAATCCTGATCAGCACAAGCACAGAAAACCAGATTAGGAAAACAGATTATAAGCAGCAGTAAAGCAGCCCATCTCGTTTCATCATGCAAGCCAAACGAAACACAGAAATTAAACTAAGAGTGGGAAAACAACTAAGACTTAAAACTGTGTTGGGAATACTCCAAAGACTCATTAACAGATGAAAAAGTATGATTATCTTATTAAGTGTACTACCACCCATACAGAAGCTCTGATCAAAACAATAATTAAACCACCAATAACAATCTCCCTGCATCATTAAATACTTTTGTACAAATAAATTAACTCTTCCAGACAGAAACATCAAATGGAGATAATTTACCTCAACCAACTAATAAGTCCAAATACTCAGAAAGCCTCTCACATTCTTACCTGGGAACATGCTATCATCCTTCTTCCAAAAAAAGCTTTTAAATAAATGATCTTGACAGCATCCCTATAAATTTCTGTGTTTACACCACCACTGATAAATCAATGAACCATGTGGCTTGAGATAACAACCTGTCCCTTTGCCAGTGGTGAAAACTGATTCTTTTCCAACTAACACATGCAGCTGGGCAGGAATATTTATTTCTGAGCAAAGTAAATGGACACTCAAGTGCAATTGTTGATATGCAGAATCTGGCAACAAATCAATATTGACTTTAAATAACCAATTTATGCCATTACTTTTTAATACCTATGAATCTTGTTAAAATCCCATAGCATGCCGTCCTGAAGCAGCAAAGCCTGCTTAACTTCTTTTGGTTTGTGGGTTTATCGAATTTGAGGCTTTAAGAATCCTGTTATTGGTGTCAGTTTCTAGCTTTTCTCTTTTATTGGCTTCCTTTGAAATATCTCCTGAGCTCTTATATCTTCACTTCAATTTGATTTTTTTTCCTGTGTCTGAGAAGGGTGCAGGTCTGAAGTTGGCATGTGTGTATTACTGCCTTGAGTCTACAGAGGCAACCAGTACCAATATTATTTGGGGTTTCAGGGGCATAGATTAAAGCAAATATACTAAGCCTTTATTTATGTTCCTTTAAGCAATCTAAAGAAGTGTAAGTATATTAGACAATTTGCCAGATCATGCAAAACTGCATTCTTGAGCTACATAAATAGCAGTGCTCATGTATATCATCTTGTAGCCTAATTATCAAAAATCTAAGATCAGGGTTAAGAAAAATGCCTAGATTCCTGAGGTCAGAATCAAAATTTAGACACAAAAATACGATGCAGAAACCAGGAGTTGAAATTCCTATAAAGCAAAAACCAACCTTTCCAGATGCACCTCCAAGAATGGGTTAGGGCTGGGGTACACTAGCAAAGCAGCACTTGCAGGGAATTTCATCCATTGCAGCCCATGCTGTACCTGTTTAGGGGAAAGCAGAGTAATACAGTGTTACTCTGGAAGCTTTTACTAGCAGAAAGCTCAAAAGAGTGTAAAATTACTGGTTTTAAGTAGATTAGAACTGAGGAGCCTTATGTTAGCATGACGGCTTAATATGCATTTTTAGGAGCACCTCACAAGACAAGTTCAGCCTGTTCATGGAAGTGAGGAGACAGAAAACCCATTGGAAGAATCGCGGAGAAAGAGAACTTTGTTTTCTAATGTGCTAGACGCTACACCTTCTTTGACTAGCTACTGTTTTAGCCTTGATTTGTGAATATATTAAGCAATTGAACAGGTTTACATGTTTATTCATTTTCTCCCTTAATTTGCCAGGAAGTTGTACAACAAATGGAACTGTACTGCCGTAGGGAAAAATACAGACTGCGTCCCACAATAGATGCAGTGATCAGCACAGCCACGAGCATCTGCATTATATCTGGCTTGCTTAAGAAATGTCACCTAATTTTTGGTGCACTTGTAATGTGCATAATACAGTGAGACTCAGACCTCACGCTTACTGGTATAACACAATTATTGCTACACTGTCAGCAAGCACGCCAGTCCCTTGAAGTGTCACCAAACAGTTAACTATTTTGGGGCTTATTTTGTCTTCTTGTGTGTCATCCATTAGGAACTATCTCTAGAGAGAGGATAGTAAACCAGGAGGACCAGTCTGATCCATTCTAACAAACCCAATATTCCTAAATCATGCTCTTTAGTTTCCCAAATTAACTTACTTCATGGTTTCCCCTTTGTGCCTAGAAAGATTTATTGTTTTTATTCAACCTGAAAATCTGCTGGCATTAGATATATTAGGATACCCACAGGTGGTTCTTTTGTCATCCTATCACTGCAGTGGGAAGATAGCAAAATAAATCAATAAAAACAATGTCTCAGTTGATGCTTGGGGAAACCAATCTGTGGTTGAATATATAGCTCAGCAACAGACTGCCCCGTGTGCAGACAGCAGTAGGTACCAAGGCTTCCACTCACTGGAGATCTCAAATAAGGATTCTGGTTTTTATTTAGCTTTTTCCCACCACTCAGGTTTCTATCTAATTCTGTGTCCTTTTTAAAATAACGGTTTCTTATCTTTTCTTGTTCAGATATACGCTAGAGTGAGAGTTATTTTTCCGCAAGGTCATGTTTTCTTTCTTTGACTTGAACACAACATTTGCAGCAAGAGCCTAATATAAAGCTGGTTTCCAGTTGCTACTATTCAATGTTTGTTTCCAAAGACTATATGCAAATCATGCCAATGCTGCCTTCTGCACTTCCTCCATTTTATTTTCTATTGAGACTGAATGTGAAGAGCTGCAGCCTATTTAGAAGATCATGGTTGTTGCCGCAGAAAACCAAAGCTATTTCCAAAAGTGAAATTTCTTAGAATGAGTGTATTTTCTTCTGCTTATAATAGAAACGAGTATGAGCATTCTGAATCTTTAGTTATCCTCCCAAGTCTGAGAAGATGTGAGGAGAAGCAGAGTGGGTATGGAAAGAAAAGCAGTTGATTGGTAAATCCATTTATTTATGCTCTGTTAAGGAAACAGAGTGGAGACTGCTGGAGTGAAGTGAAACATAAGAGAAACAAGTGGCAATTTACCCTATAACTGCATTCTCCAAATTATTTTTCCCTAGGAACACGGTAGACATTAGCAGGCACAGGCAGAGTCAGCCAGCTCCTGCAGAGAACAGCCTCTAGTTGAACTTGGTACCCTGAGAACCACACAGCTCCAGGGCATGCAGGGCAAGTTGTGGCTGCCCCCCTGCTTGTATGGGGGGAGGCATTCCCCACCACATACGAAAACCATGCAACATGCCTTACGCAGACGTATGTATATATTGCTTGGATTACGTGTGTCTTCTGGACTCTAGACTAACTGCCAGAGGAACATTACTCAGAACCTGAGCTAACCCAAGAAGGAACGAAGCAATGTCTGTCAGGATCTAGGTATCTCTGTGCCCTCAGAAGAAGGGTGCTTTGTCCTCCTCTTGTCAAGCCAACACTGATTTCATACTTGAAGCCTTTGATAACTCAAAACTGATAAAGCCATAACTGAAACCATTTAATAATTGAAGCCATTGAAGGACCTCTACTGGGAAGCACTGCCTTGGTTTCCTGGTATCCTACTAAGGGAAGACTGGCACTGTGTGTGTTGCAGATCTGGTTGATAAATTTCTGATTTTATCTTGAATACAGTGTGCAAGCACGTATCCAAAAAGCGAAATACATAAGAAACAAACAAAGGCTGTTTCCTACCGGCTGCTATGCCTACACTACAGAATATTTTTCACCTTGTCAATCAAATATAGGAGATATTCAAGGGAGGTAGTTACACAATAGAAAAGGGCATTCTGTTTTCCAGAGTTCTCAGGTTTAAAGTCCTCTTACTGCAGAGCCAGGTGCCCCTTCGTGTTCCTGTTACAGAAATGAAGCCCTGCATCTCACTATCAAGGGAAGCATTTGTTAATTGTTTCCAAAAAAACCTAGACTGAATAAACATTTAGCTAAATAGCTAAAACATGCATAAGGTGCCCTACACAATTTTCAGCGCTATCAGCTGCAGCACAAGATGCTCATGTAGCTAGAACAGTCATGCCAGATGTTACGTATGAACCTGCTTGTTTCCGCTGCATTTCCACTGTGGTAGGGTTGTTTTAACTTTGTGACAATTGTGCAGAGAGCTTGCTGAGGCAGTAAAAGCCTCCCTATGCCCTAGCATATCTGAGACCCCTGCAGGACCAGAGCCTTTGTGCTTTGTTTGCGTCTGACACGATCGGGCAGGAAGCCTTATGGTGGCACTAGGAGCCAAGACTTGGTCACCTCATTTATGAGAAACAGACTCAATGCAATTACTACTGCGGAGCAAGGAAAATCCTTTTTTTTTAAAAAAACATTCAGAGTTTGCTGCAGCAAGAAAGAGTGTGGGGGTTTGATTACCAAAATTGCTCATTTAAGAGTTTCCTTTGCTCTTTTATGTCCCCTGTATAGACAGATTTTTTTTTTTGTTCAAAAACTGGACAGCAGAGGGTGCCAAACCCCCAAGAGGGAGAGCACCCAGGCCCACTGAGCTCTCATGCATCACCTTAATTCCCCCGCGCTGATAGCTCTACTCCAGCAGGAGTGGTCAGGCCACACCGAGACACTTCAGAGCCGCATGTTCCATCTGTGCTGATAGCTGTACTGGAGTGTATTATCTCATTTGGTTGTGTCAGCACTTCCATTACAGTTTATAACCTCTTACTTTGTGGATCAATCTAGGCTATTGCAAGCCAAGTTATTTTCTCTCTGATGTGCAATTGGCACTCAATGTTATCTCAGGAATCTGAAGCCGTGTTTTGTTATCAGGATGTGCAGAGACGACTCACTAAATTAAAAGCAAGCACTTGATCATACCGAGCCGAGCATAAACCCTCCCCCACCTTTAACATGTGGTACAAATATGACACAGCCGTTGATGAACTAAATCTGTTTTACTTAACATCATTTGTACACTGCTTTTTACTTTGGACAAAGAAACATGAGATTAAAACATCAGCAGCTCTGAAATCCCATTCTCATCCTACAGTGAATTATGAAATGAAGCGGTATTGTATTAGCAGGCATTTCTTCCTGTTCTAATAAAAAGATACACATTCCACATTTTCTGCAAACGCTACTCATGCGAATGAGACGGAAATTGGTCTGGTCCTCGAGTAGTAACTAGTTACAATAGCTTCTAAAAAAGCCTACAAATTAATCTGATTGTATTTAGGAGCCAAATGCCGAAGCTTCTATTGTATTCAGATTCTTGTTCTTTGCTGGAGTCAAAATTGCTGCCCTTGGTCCAAAGAGCATTTGTTTCTCTTCTATTTCTTGCCAGTTCCTGTCCTGAGGATGAACATTGTCAGATAGCCAGTTTTACTGTTCACATACTGGATACATGTAATCACTGGCCCATTATTTCTACATAGGAATGGGATCCATCATTCCTAATTGAAAATTTTGCAGATAACAATTGATAATTTGTAAACAGTTATTCACTTTGAATGAGTTATGTAGGCTTTGTTTACTTAATCTAGCTATTTGTCAGCTTTATCAGTCACTTATCAACAGAAGCAGAAAGCAGGCCACATATTACCCATTCATCATCCCTTCCTGTCTCTGGAACGCGCAATATATATTGCACGTGCCACAGCACTGGTGAAATAGCTCATGATATAACATTGCCAGCAGAACTAAGTATAATAGTTACTTTCTCAACGCCAAAAACTTGTGGGCGCTTCATAGCGGTGGTAACGTTTTCATTCAGTCCCAACGCTTAGGCCTAACAAATTAAGTTATTGCAAATACGTCGCTGCTGCTGGCAGTTAGGAGAGGAGGTGTTGTGACGGGCTTCAGGCTGGACCGGGAATGCCCGACACCCCTGTGCAGTAATGGGGGAGGACATTTTCTGAACGGGGAAAAGTGCAGGGAAGAAGACACAGCTAGAAAGGCCCTGTGGTCCCTCAGGGTACAAGGAGGTACAATTTTTAATATCTTTGTGTGGTAGCACATGATACTGAACTCAATTTGTTAGAAAGCAATCATTCTGAAGGCATTTTGTCACAAAAATGACCTGTAATTGCTTGCTGTACAGGTAGTGTGATGCCCTCGGCCTGTACTCAGTAACCCAGCAGTACTCAGGGCTGTACTCCCCCCTCAGGGGAGCACAACTCAGGAACTTTTACATCTCAATTAAATCAAGAAAACTGAAACACCAGCACCATCTCACCTTTCCATGCCTCACCAGTCCCGTCAGTGCCCCAAGCTGAAGGGAAGCGCTTTGACCGAAACGTGAAGTTCGCCCCAACTAAGTGGCTCAGCGGTGGCTTCTCCCTGCAGACATCTCCTCTGGGTGCCTGCAGCCCCTCACGGGACTCAGTTACCCGCTGCAGCTCTGCCGAGCAGAGGTGGCTGCCAGGGACGGGCAGGGGGTGCGGAGGAGCCGCAGCCTGCACCGCCCCGCCGGAGGCTGTGCTGAGGAGAAGGTTCTGGAAGGGGACGGGCTCTGCTCCCAGCAGGTGGCGGCGGGCGCCAAGATGGCCGCCTCCCGTCTCCTCGCCTGCTAACTGTGCCGATGCCCCCACACACGCGTTTTTCCTCATACCAGTTTTACTGCGTGGACGGGCGTCCCTCGCCCCTTCTTCTCTACCTCATACTTAACCCTATGCATTTCTTGTTACCTCCCAAATGTCCTCCCTTGCTCTCCCCTCGTCCCCGCTGCTGGCAGGGCCTGGCTGGGGCTTCGTCCAGCCCAGAAACTCAGCGCGGGTGCTTCTGTCACGGTTTCAGTCAAAACAAAATTATTGTGCGCCTTAACAAAAAAGACTTACTGGAAAACCAAGGTTAGAAAATCACCAACTCTGCCCTTATGCAGCAGTAAATAGTTCACTGCTAAAAAAAAGACACACACCGCCAGCCTTACACAAAAGAAGGGCATTGGGCTCAGTACATAAACTTGAGTAAAACACCAGAAAAGAAGTATCACACTCTGTAACCTCTTAAGTAAAGTCTGGCAGGAAGATGAAGGCTCAGAAGAGCTTTAAAAAAAATAAGCCCTTTCTATTAGATCTTTCCAGGGAAGGTGGAAAGCTGTTGTAAGGATTTCAGATGTACTATGGCATGAAAACATTTTTGCTTGAAAAAAACCATGGAAATACATTTTTTAAAGTTATTATTTTGTAGTTCCCACAAATTCTCCATACCTATCAGTTAAATATTTGCTGCTGCTTATTTTTCCCCCCAAAATGTTCCTTTGTTTCTTCCTTTGACTTGGGGAGGATAGTTTTGTGGATTACTACTGTGATTAGCAATTTTTTTTCCAAGGGAAAACTTGTGCTATTTTTTAATCCAAGAATCCACATGCCCCGTATGGGCTGGAAAAATAAAGCTTACAAATAATTCAACAGAGTCTTCAAATTCAGATAAGTCATTCAAAAATGAGCTAGCAATAGTGTAGAAGCGGACAAGCTGAACAGGCTCTTTCACTAATAGCCCCACGGTGAACTAGGAAAGGGGGGTCTTGCAAATCTCCCTCGGGTAGCTCCCAGGAACCCTACTTTGAGTAGCCAGAATCTCTAAAATTGATGCTTTTCAGGACACCACAAAAGGGAACATAGAACAGCATTAAAAATCACAGTAAATGTGTCCATGCAGTCACTGATCCTTAGCTCAGTTCAGACACTAGTAAATTCTGCAGTGTAGATGAGCCCTTTGGAGAGCGTAATATGTTAAGAGAATCCATTACTTTTTGCTGATTTATTTTATAATGGCTCATTTACATGCACTAAGAAATGGTACTTTTATACTAGTAGAAAGGCACAGATTGCCTCTTTGCAGTCATACAGGTTTTCAATTTTAGACAAGATCTTTAAAAAATTGACAGTATTATGAAGTTCCAAGAAGGTTTTCAAAGTCACTTAGGTTTCTAAAATCTATTACGGTTATTTTTTCCTTCGTATTCCAAAGGTCGTATTGTTGGACTCATGGTACTAACGAATCCTGTTGTATATGTTGAGCAATAAGAAAAATAGGGCACTAATGTTTTAAAGTCTCTAAAACATTTCTCAAATTGACTGTAAAATGTGGCATTTCTACAATACACGATTGTTTGGCAGGATATAAAAGCTTACTGGTTCTCATTTGGGTGATTTGCATAACTTGTTCATGGCATCATTTGTAAATATTATGCCCATCCCAAGCTGCCGCTGATAAAAGAATAAAATTGCTTTTGCCAAAGCACATCATACTATAGAGGAGAAAAAAACTTCCTGTCTAAAAAGAGTGAAGCTATACAAAGCGAGTTAAAATTTTATACTGCACTAATCTCAGGAAATCACTTCTGATGTCTGTTAGAGAACAGACATCATAGAGAAAATTTCCTTTCACAAAGTGGTTCTATGAGGGTTGGACAAGCCAAGGAGCGGTGGCTATTCTGGAGGAGCCGTTTGCTGTGTTTCATACCAGCACCCAGAAAGTCCCTTTGCCCGTGCAGCAGAGAAGACGGGCTGGGCTGAGAAGGGTTTTTCTGACTCCCCAGGCTCGCTGCCGATTAAGACGAAGCCAGCAATTCTGTTTCACGCAGACAGATGACAATTCAGTTTGCTCACTGACCTGTGTTGACTCTTCAGTACTAACGAAACCAAAACACTGCTACAAATCTATTTCACCCAAAGAGACTGAATACGGAGGAAAAGCTCATTTACTTAGCAAGGCGGGGCAACTTCCATATAATCATTTTAGAATGTGATTTAATATTCATAACTATGCTAGAAGGTGGCAATTTTGAATTGTGCTACAAAGTTCACTGGCCTGTGCTTGCTTAGGAAAGGTTCTTCAAGGGATGCTGTATTTCTTGTGGAAAAAGGCTGCGGTGAACATCATGATGTCCATCTTTGGAGGCTCTGTCACAGTCACCAAATAGATGGACGTCTGGAAAGCACATGTGTTTGTTCCCCTTCACAGTCGAGAATATGTCATTGTGGCTGCTTTCATGGCCTCCCTGATTGTCAAATGAAGATCTTTGTCTCTATAGTTAGAGTATTTAGGGGGAAGGAAGAGTAACTAGGATGCAGAGTGTAACTACCTCTGACTGTTTCTTAGAGTTGTGCTAATTTTTATTCTAGTAGTTGAACTGGCTGTTGTAAACTTTCAGGAAATACACCAGGCACTGAGAGATGCTAATATCTCTAGATGTGAAGGTAACACTTTAACAAGGTACCATTTATACATGATCTGCGGCAGAGCTCTGAAGTTACTAGCGTGCCGCTGGGCAGGGAGGGTAATATACTGCTCAGCTCCACTAAACCTGACAGCTGGCTTAACCAAAGCGTTTGTCTCCTCCACGAGGACTATAACAGAGCAAGTATCTCAAAAAGATGCTGTGGCTTCTTAAATCAGTGAAATTTAATGGCTTGATTTGGGTAGTGCTTTTCCTGCCCACCTTGCATTTTTCTACTTCTTAAACTTAGCAAACGACAAATGAATGGCTTTTTTCAATCAGACCTTAAACTAGGGGGAAGAAAAAAAATTGTAAGTCAGCAGCCAAAGCAAAGAGATCCCCAGAGAAAGTGCTTGGCATTATTTCCTGTGGTGAATCTTTGCCTGCCAGGTTGAATTTGGGAAAAGAGGCAGAAAAGAAAGTTAGAATTTGCTTTCAGCATGAAAGATGGGAAAAAAAGGGTAAATGACTAATTACATCTATAAGGTATACATATTCTATTCCTTTAGTATATAGTTGCCAGTAATAACCTCAGGCATAGGAATATTTTTAAAGTACAGTGTTGGCACTTTAGTAGATATAGCAAAAGAAAAGTAGCATAGATTGTATTCTTCCCATCTCAATTGCAACAAGATTAAAACAAGATTTCAAGCCACTAAAACCACAGTGTTTTGCCAAAGTAAGATTGGAAATATTTATAGGAACATAATACGGGATATAACTTTCTAATTTGCTACAAACCAAGATTAACTCAGGTAATGAATTTATACTGATGAGTGGAGTTCAAAGCCACTGATTTTTGAAAGTAGATCTGACTATCTGGGCAATAAAGCTTGGAAGTATGGAAAAAAAAAATCTTCCTTTTAAAGACCTGTTCCTAATCAATAATGCTACATTTGAGCATGGAAGGTGCAATTGACTTTTCAAGCTGGTTCTTGGAGCTCTGCATGGGTGATTTTTAGACCAAGATTTAGTTGTTCCTGCTGCGGTAACAAGCAAAGCTTTTCTTTAAAAACTGTGGAAAAGACGAGGTTTGGCTTGTGAAAGTATGAAATAAGGAAAGATAAGGATTTGTATTTTAGAGTTTGCAAATACCATTGCAATATCTGTACATTTATCCACTGTAAAGTCTGCACTACAGCAGGGCAGGAAAATGCTTTCCTTTGCACAAATATTTGAGATTTGGGAATATTTTTGCATGTGTTAGGAATAGCACAAATTCTTCCAAAATAGGCTGGTGTCTCCCCAGCAGCCACAACATGATCAGAACATATTTTGTGTGCAAAGAATTTGGATTCAGGTTCCTGGTCTGCTGATCTTAAAGAGGAAATTGAACCCAAGACTTTTACTTTAAATATCAGCCGCAGGTTACTCAGGAGGTTGATCCAACTCTAGGCTTAATCAGAATTGGATCCAAGAAATTATTCTTAAAAATCTGTACCTTCCCACAAACACTTTGCTTTGATGAGCCTACGTTTTTAATGAAAAAGCAGGGTATAAAAATACTTCTTAATAACTTTTCTCTGGATTATACAAATAAATTTACTTCATGATCCCTACTTAATTACTGCTACATAGGCATGTCAGCACTGGGTCCAGAAAACTCACCAAACAGAATTTAAAAAAAAAAAAAAAGTGAATACTTAGCATTTGGCATGTCCAGAATCTAAACCAGGTGGGGGATTAAGCCAGCCAAAGAATGACTTCCGTTAAGTGATCTTGAGTAAAACCAAGCAATAGAAAAGCATGGAACCAACAGCGCTACAGCATCGCCTGTACCGTGCATTTCTGAACCGTGAAATAGCTCAACAAGACACAAAAGGTTACTGCTAGCGCATGGCAACAGCCGTACAGAACAGCAGTGATCCCAAACATGATTATTTTCCAAAGGACACTTTCTGTGTGCTGGAGCTAGCTCAGCAGATAGCTTCTCCTTCACAGTTTGAGCATCAGTGTTGGAATCAGTCCTTCAGCAAGCTTGGGAAGGGGACGCAGCTGCCGAAAGGAATACCAACCTGAGCGTTCTCCAGCTTGGATGGCTGCAGCTTTCAGGAGAGCACTGAAACTTGTCGTAGAGCCTCTAGAAAGAAAGTCCTAAAAGAATTAGTCACTGACAGCAAAGCCCTGAATATAGTTGCAAAGCCTGAGCTTACTGTGCTTTGATCACAACAAAATGCCATGATTGTTCATGGGACTTGGCTAGAAATATGGCAAGACAAAAGAGTTCGTAAAACCAACTGAAGCTGTGAGTGACCTGGACTGGCTGACAGCACATAGCATCTACCTAGTAAACAGTTTGATGCAACAGAAATGAAGGGTCAACTATTCAATAAAAAGCAGAAAAAATCTGGAGCTGGAGCTCACAGTGGTTAGAAGATATTGCAGTGGCATACAGACATGTCCTGGAAAACAAATACATTACTCTCCACTCAGTTCCCTCCCAGCAAAAGAGTCGAAACAGGCAGCTCAGAACAGGTCCAACCCCACAGACCACGTGCCCAATTTGCTCAGGGCTGCCAGCCTTATTAAGTGACCATAACATGAAAAACAAGGCTGACCAGGTGGAATGGATGATGAGATGATCCAGCACAGAGCCACAGTCCTGTTTCTGAAGAAGACCTTGAGCCATTCATAAGGAAGAGGAGTGGACCTTTTATTTGACTAAATCTCCCTCTGCAGCAAGCCTTAGGTAAAAAGGCAGCAGCTGGAAGTCAATAGATGGGACTAGCAGCAGGAGGAAGATAAACATAAATTGCACCTTCTGTAAGATAGTGTTGTACATGTGTTAATCCCCTTCCAGTATATAAATCCAGGAGCTGTTGCGATTATCATGGTGAGCAAGGAAAACCAAAAAATGTACTGGCAGAAGAGGCCCAAGAATCTATTAGATGCCCCAACAAGATTTTTTTAAGGAGTCCCTCACTTTAATCTCATTCTTTCTGAACATAGGATGGGATCTGGTTATTTAAACACCGCTGGCCAGAATGGAGCCCTAAATTAAGGGAGGAGAAGGAAGCACTGCATCACAGCTGATGCTCTCCCACCTTAAATCAGCTGCAAACACTGCATTTCTGTAATGCTCACTACTGCTCACTAACCTTTGGGTTGACTGAAGAACCAAATAAATTGGTGAGCTGTGCTGTGGATGAAAGGAGAGGGATTAATCCTTTGAGCATGCCTAGAATCTCCTGCAGGTCTGTTGTGACAGAGTAGCTGAAAGCCCTGGGAATAACACGCTGCTGAAGAACAATACAACCTGAAATTTTTTTGAAATTTCCTTCTTATCCTCAAAATAGTTTGAAACAACAAAAAAAGAAACTATAAGCATGTGAAAACCAGGCTGGAAGGTCTGATTTCAGTAGAGCAATATTTGCTACCCTGGCAGTTATAATGCTACAAGTTATATTTTTATTGTATTTGATTTTTCTGTTTTCAAAGGACTGACCACAAAATAAACCTTGACATAGCTGAAATTGGGTGGTACTAATGAAGCACCCAAGAGGACAACACGCTGTTCCTCTGTGTGAGCAGCAAATGGTTGGTAATTAAATAGCTGTCAGTGGGGGGTGCCTGATGTATTTTTATTAACTTTTTGTGTATATTGCATACATGCTCCAGAGTGACCAGCTAAGGTAGGTTACACGGCATTTGAAGCTGAATTTCCTGAGGTGAAAACCTAATAACCTGACAGAGCACAATATTATGAATGCTTCAACCTGCTCAGTTTCTCATGGTGGGTGCACAATTAATTTTTGATCTGGAGCGGGCTGACTGACATTTACAGGCATTGCAGACACCTGCTTTAGAGCAGGGATTTCATTCTGTTTCTATAAAGTGCAATACACGATTCAGCTCATATCAGATAAATAAGGTCTGTAGAAAGTTTGTAGCTGCTTAGTGGTCTGAAGCTATTTTTTTTTTCCTTTGATGGCAGAAAATGAATGTACCTAGTACAAAAAGTTTTTGGTTTGGGGATTTTCTCAAGTGAGTGTGTTTTGTAGTACAAATGAGTTTCACAGATAAATACCATAATATTTGATGCTGAAATCCAGAGCTTAGCTGAGCCCAACCTGAAGAATGCACAGTTAAGGAATGAACATTAAAAAAAAAAATCTTGTATTTCAGTTTTGTTTTATTACTGCTTAGTAGAAAGCATAAAATGGTCCAAGAGAACAAAATGGGCACACACTGTTTTAAAGACTTTAAGCTGTTAAGCAACCAGATTTCAAGGGAAGATTGCAGAAGACAGACTGCCTTTTAAAGGAAAATAGCAAATATTAACACAAGAGCAAGTAAGCAGAGATTTTGATGATTCGCCAAATATCCTCAACATGAAACAGCAAATCATGTTGCATTTAAAATAACATTTGATGAGTTAGGACTTGTAATCTCTATAGGACCATGACCAGGTATATAGGTAAGGGTGACATGTGTAAGCCTTGAACACATGTTGCCCTTGAACACTGTGGCAACGCCCATGGGCTTTATTAGAAATGCCAAAGGGAATATTCAGCATATGGTCCTTGAGACAAATGCTCTACTGATATCCTGCTCTTTCAACGAAAAGGAAAAAAACCACAGAGCGCATTAAATTCAGGTTTTGTCAGTACTTCTCAAAGGACTGCCAAACTTTGTCATTTATCCTGAAAGAGGACAGAGTTTCCATTGGCGTGATTGTTCTAACGGGTTGAAGGGGTGGCTTTCTTCAGGTCCTCCTGCTGCTGTGGCGTCACTGGAGGGTGGCTGCTGCCTGCTGCTGTGAAAGGATTGCTCTCAAGGAGCGCAGGGGAGCGGACAGCTCTTCAGGAAGTACTTTGTATGTCGTGGACAATACATCGACACTGCACTCTGCAATTTAATAATCTAATATTCAACTACCAAGCTGCCACATTTTCAACAAATCCTTGGAGAAATGTAGGAATCCTATCAGAACTGCAGCCTTATCGCTCCTTGGAAATTTTCTGACCTGCAGCAGAGCAGAGGGCATGTCTTATATTGAAAATAAGACCAGTCGTTTCCTTTGTCTGACAGCCAACTCTGGTTAATGGGATTCTAATTTAATCAGAATGCAGAATGGGGCAGATGTAACATTGATAAATTATAACAGGGATCAACATGCAAGAGTAGCGCAGGCAGGAGTTGCCGTGGAGAGTGGCAACTGCTGGAGAAACTACAAGTGTCCAAAAAGGATTTTGCATACAGCAGTGGGTCAGTCCCACAGCATAACAAATTGAAACACACCTGGATTTTAAAAATGCTCTCAGTTTTCTTATGTATTGTACTCTGTCCAGCCCTACCTGAACATTCACATCGTTTTTCAAAGGAGGCTGAGTTGTTTCAAAACACAAATTTTCAAAGCAGACTAAGCTGCAAACACATGGAAGAGAGGAGACGAAAGCTCATCCAAAACCTTGGTTTTTGCTTCCCAGCTAGAGTTTCCTCACTGAACATGAGTAACTCCCGCTTTCAAAGCTTGCTGCGTGGACATCTCCTTTGATGACATCTGCCTCTGAAAGCAGCCTGAAGAGTTCAGTAAGAGTTGCTCTACACCTTCCACCGTGTAATCCCTCTCCTAGAACTAATGCTTCAGGCAGACAACCAGGATAAACTGGAAGAAGATCCTTGCCACATCATTGGACCTCCTTGCCACAGGAGGTTGAAAATGCAAGCGTTTATAGGGATTCAAAACTTACTGGACAGATTAATAGAAGAAAACTCAGTCAAGGCTCTTCAAAACAGGCACCATCACTGGTTTAGGAAATATTTATGCTGCAGATGACGAAGACTGGGAAAGTATTTTGAGTAGTATCACCATATGCTTGCCCTGTCTTTGTGCTGTTCACCTGACATTTGCTACAGGCCAGAGACAGATTATTACAGTAGATGGGTCTGTTGCCTGACTTGATGCTTGATTATTTTCTGCAGTGATGGTAAATGTCCCTGTCCAGAGAACTCGGTGCTTTACAGTAAACATCTGGATCTGTTTTCTTCACAGTGATTATTAGCTGACTCAGCTGCATAAATTAACCTAGCCAAACTGCAAAGGCATGCTGAGTGCTGTGTGGGTGCCTGAGAGGTTCAGTGCTGCCAGGATGTTCAGGGATGTCTAGTTGTTAGACTTTAGCAAGGCATATTTAATATATGTAAATAGGCTTTTTACAATGAGTAATGTTGCCAAATTTTCCAGATTGCTAGCACTGTCCTCCATTAAACTTGGAGGACAAATTCACAAAATACATTATTAGGGGAGGGAGCAGTAATGCTAGTGAGTAAATCTGGTGATGCTCTTAATCTTGGGAAACAGAGAACGGATATCCTTGCTTCTTAGCAAGGTCGATGTTATATATTGTCAAACTGCTAGAAATAGTCCACGGTATTGTTCTGTTTCAACAGATTTAGTCAGAACACAAAAAATTAAGTAAAAAAACCCAAAGAACAATATCATATGATTCTATAATATCTATGATTCTATAAGGGCCACAAGAAAATATTCCAGACAACTAAAACTGAAACTATGTTACTTACAGGATAATGCAAGCGATCCAAGTCAGAATTAAAATTTCTCTTAAAAGAAATGTTTGAGTATTAAATATTGCAAAGAAACATACACTTAGATCTACCATAAAAAGAAGAAAACATTAAAACGCCTACATCCCTAATGTAATTTATTCTAATCTGGCAACAAAATCTTCAACCACCTTAAACACATGCTGTGTGACTTCACAGGACAGAGTTAAATTTCTGTAGATACTAGAATTATGTACCTTAGAAGCTATCCTGTATGGTCACTTCCTTTCAATTCAAGTTGGTAAAAGATGAAAATGTAGAAGAATCTTTTCCACGGCCGTATAGATATTTGATGGAAGCAGTTTCAGTTAGTAGTGTGTGAAGGAGGCAGTTCTGGAGAATTAATGCTATGAGCATTAGACAAAACAGATTTTGGATCTTCTCTCAACACTCCATTCATCTTGCTTAATCTATTTCATGTTTTATTCATGATTTTTTGAGTTCATTTACAAAATTACAATGCTTAACTAAATTGGTATGTTGCTAACAGACCTTTCAAAAATCCTCATGAACTCTTTTGCATGGTGGTACGATGCAAAACATTATTGAAAAATAGCTATTTTATAAACCTTGGGAAAGCTATTTAATAACTGCAATAACACACTCAAATGTAGTAACACACTCTATTAATTTGATTATCACCAGATAAAGACACTTCTTGGTTGGCTGAATGTGCCAGTCATAATGCACACACTGCAAGGAACTTGGTGATTTCAGGGTGTGGTGTCCGTGTGCTTTGTGACCACATTACTTCAGTATTAGAGGCTGTAATGGGACGAGTCTACTTCTGCAATTACCATCCTGTGCAATTTTTGATGATTAGCTACAACAGGACAATTTTATAAGAGCACCAGAACTGCCTACTTCAGTATATCTTTCACTTCAAATAAATGATTGTCAACAGATTGCCTAAAATTCAAGCTGGGCTTAAATCGGGGTAGAGGATAGCATTTCTGGTTTGAGGATCTCCCATCTTCACTTTTGCATTGGGATTCCGTGCAGAAGATATGCAGTAGTCAAGTAGGCAAAGTACTGTGGGATGGCAGAGGTGGAGGACTTCCAAAGTAGACCACAGTGCAAAGTGCCTACCTGAGACATACCTTGACAGGCAGTTAACTCATTACCCCTACAGAATAGGAGCCCAGAATCGTGCCCTGTTCCCAGACAGTTGGTGAAAGACAAGGCCTTCAAGAAAGGTCATGTTGATACAAGTCATTTCATGGAAAAGAACCTCAAACTGAGTGTGAATCAAAACTTCTGCCTCACAAGTCCAAAGGCTGGTCTAGTCTCATGGCTGAGGAGGTCTCCTCAGCTCCAGAAGCAGCTGTATTCTTAACCCCATTGAACAAGGCATGCCAGGCGATGGGCTGGTCCCAAGGAAGGAGTTTGGCAGAGTCCTCAAAACAGACAGCTGTGTCAGCACAGAGCAATGGGCTTTGTAACTACCAGTGAAGAATGAAATCTTGGTATTCTGACAGATAGTGCCAGCTCAGTGCTCAGGAACAATCCAGATATTGTTACCAGGAAAGGAACAGGGACATCCACAATCTGTCTGTGTCTTGACAACATGAGCTGTTCTGGTCACCATCCCTCTCAGAAAGGGTTTACTAGAAGTGGAAAGTTCATGAAGATGGGCAATAATCACAGTTAGGGAATGGCTTCTGGTTGTTGAATGACTAAATGAACGAGGACTGCTAACGCTGAGAAAGATACAACTGAAAGGGATTTCTTCACCCAGTGCACAGTGAGGCTGTGAAGCCTATTGCTGGGCTGTTGCAGAGGCTAAATTGGATATGACTTCAAACACAACTAGACAAATTAATAGAAAAAAAAATCACTCAGCAAATAAGCACACAGATACCATCTTTGACTCAGGAAAGCAGAGCTGCAGCTGCTTGGGCACAGGGAGAGTATTTCCCATGCTTCTGCAATCCTGTAATCTTCCCAAGGACCCTGCTGTCGGTCTCCAGTCACAACAGGTATTGGCCGGGATGGGCTCTGTTTTACCTATTCTGGCTGGTTTTATGTTCTACCTGCAGCTTTTCTGCATAAAGCTCCACAATCACATGCTAAAATATGCCTTGACTCACTTGCTTTACACCTGGGGAGTGGCAGAATAACCAACCAGTAGAGAGAAAACATCCCCCCAGGCACTTCGGCCGCACATCAAAATGCAGCTCTCCTTCCCTGCTGACAAACTTGACAACCGAGAGTAGCGCAAAGGGGCAATCTGGTGTGTGCGCCGAGTTTCCCCAAAAGCAGCCCAGCAGTGGGAAAGACCTGCTGTACCCGATGGAGACCAACATTATAGCCCCTGACAAAGAGAAGCACGTTTAAGCCCAAGAGAGGAGAATAAGGTTCAGGAGGCTGTAGCATATGGGCTGGTGTTCTGAATCTCTCCTACCAATTTGTATAGCAAACCTGCAATTTCTGTGGTAGCCATGGAAACTAAGGTACTGGAGTACAATGAAACACACGTGTGAATGCCGTTGCCACCACTGAGTGTACATCACTCAGCATTTCTCGAGAGCAAGGGCAAAAAGAAGGATATCTGTGTAATCACGGTTCAGTTGTGGCCGCTGAAGTCTAGATCAGGCTGACGAGATGACCAGACCACAGCAGCTCTTCTGCTCTGACCAGGGAGTGGGATGGTTGCTGGAATGCAAGGCCAGTGTCAAGGAAGACCACCTTCTCCACTCCAGAAGAAAAAACAAAGAAAGGATGGGAAGAAATGTTCCCTGGTGAGCTGTACGAAAAAGAGAGAAATCTGCCTCATTTTTGTCTCCCTTCACGTTGCTAGTAATTTCGATGCCCATAAAAGTTTGCTTTCTTATGGTTTTTCAGTCAGGGAACCACAGAATTCAATGGAGTCATCTCACCTGGAGTGACAGGCAAAAAATATGTTCCTGCCAGACAATTTTCTTGTGAAAGAAATGTCTAGAAGCTGGTGAAGGACTTTCATTCAATGTACAGCATAAAGCTGTAAAGAACTGCAAACTAGGAGGCTCATCCTGTAAAATATTAAAAAAACACCATTATTTCCCTCAGACAAGTTGTCTGTAGATCACTAGTGTTTGTTTAACCATTGCTATTCAGGCTAGTGTTATGCTTCTGCCCAGACACCTCAGGTGTGTTGGGTGTTGAGCAGGCTGTGCTGCGGAAGATTTTAAAATTGCATAAATCAGGTCAGAGTCTGGCCAAAGTATGCCCTCCCTTGGGATTTGAGGCAGACCCGAAAATGGAGATGTTAGCCTCTCAGGATGGTTTACACCAAGGAACTTGAGCTGTAAAAGCTGGATAAGAATTTCAACAGGGAACAAACACTGATAGCCCTTCAAACAAGTTGGATTAAAGCAAAAAAGCCCCCAAACCGTATTGCTTAAATATTGAAAGAGACCATGTACAGTTAAGTGACAAAGGGGCTTTGAAATAGTGCAAAGTACAAAAGATTCCTTATGATTTGCAGCAATCACTTGGCTTGCACCTATAGGAAAGCTGACAGAAAAAGGTGTCTAACAGAGAGGTGATGCAGACTAAAATGCTGAGACCGGACTGTTTGAGGAGGGAGGTGAGCAGGCACCAACAGCGAGCCAGCTCGAGGGTCAGACCGGCCAAGAGCAGATAGCTGTGCTCAGCACTCCCAGCCCCACAGTCCACAGCCTTGTAGCACCTTCTCTGAAATGGAACAACTCAGGTTTCTAATATTAAGAGGTTCTTAACATTCATCAGATTGATGTAAGAGCTGAATGCTGTGGCAGGGGTGCCCGTTCCTTGGCAGGGGAACCCATGCATCACAGCTGTGTCTCCTAATTAGGGACTCCTGAGTTCACATTTTTAATGGGCACAACTGTTTTACCTACTTAAATCCTAAAGATCAAAACTTAGCACTAAGGTAGACCTGTAGAAAGAAACTGCTATGTGCTCATTTTTCATTTTTATCTTTTAAAAGGAAAGGTCTCTGCCATCAATGCCCTCCTGTAAAATCTAAACCCTGGAGTCCTGGATGTGACATTTTTTCAAGCAGTAAGTGTCTCTGCACTCTGTATCTGTTCTCTAGCCAATACGTATTTGTATATTAACTGTACCTATACCTGGGCATGAGGTGAGGACCTGTCAGAATTGGTCCCATTTCATGCTTTTTTTGTACTGTGGGCTTACTAGCTAGAGTAACTTCAGAGATGCCTTACAGGATATCAGTCTCACCAGGTGCCTGATAACAGCAGTTTAAGAGTAAAGACATTGTCTAATTTAGGATGCCAAATTTGCACACATGACAGCTCTATGACTGGATGGCGTCACCAACCCAGCTGCCTTAGCAAACCTAGCCAGAGGTAACATGACACCGAAGTATTTCATATGGGATCTCTAAGTCACCACAGACTCCTCCAAATGACTTTATTTCCACCAACAGTAATATTCATAAACAATATGAATGAAACAATAGAATGAAGACAAGGTTTACATTTATAAACAGAACTGAAACATCACTTACCTTCTAAATTCTGTTCACTTTACTTTTGCCTTCTTCCTCTCGACACTCATTTAGCTGAGCTTTTACATCCTCAAGTACAATACTCACAATATTTGGGGGGTTGAAGATTGTCCCATTTCCCCAGAAGCACTTTTCCCACCAGATCCGGATTCCTGCCTGGCATTTCCAGAGACACGTAATATTAAACAACCACACAGAGGAGCAAGGCTTTGCTGTAGGTTACAAAAAAGTGACACTTTTTTGAAATTGGATGAGCCAAACTCTCAGCTCTGCCAAAGGGACAAGGCTCTACAGGAAAAACGACAGTAAATATTCACTGGCAGTTGAGGAAGAAAAATGGGCATTTAGTTCACTGGTCTAAGCAGAGAAGCAGAGGCAAGAATCACAGGTTAATTCTGTCCTGAACTTGAAAGTCACAGAAGCAAAAGGGATCATGGATCCCCTGTTAATCCTCTGCTTTACAGCTAAAATGCTGTGTGGCTGTAGCAGGAGGTATGTGCTTACTGATATCCAGGTTAGAAATTTTAAGAACTGCTTGGAAGAGCAATAGTGGGAGGGAATTACATGAAAACAAGTTCCTAATTGCTCTTCCTTTTCTGGTTGAGGATCACGCAGTGTTCATGAGCAAATTAAAGTTAAGATTTTAGCAAATGCACAGCCCCATTGCAAGTGTCCCATAATTTCTAAACTGGAATAAATAATTTCCAGTGAATAACTCAGTTGCATTCTGCCTATGAAGCACATACAGATCACACTGTCCTCAAATTATTCCTGGTCAATTAAACTTCACAAGTTCGACTTTATAAGCTGTGAATATTTGAAATTTGAGCTGCTGCTCAGGGGTGATATTGATTCTCTTCTTTCCCTGGTTGAGTGCACAAGCTTGTCTATGAACACTTACATTTAACAACTGAAAATTCATCTTCTGTAAGTACACAGGTGTAACTGAAATTTGTTTCCTTCATAAATTTTGGCTACTAAAATTCAATTACTTAAGTTAGGGTTGAATTTGATTTTATTTTTGTATTACACAAGCACCTAGAGTCAAGTCCAGCCAAGGTTAAGGTACTCTAGGTACTACTGAAGCAGTCTGTATCTTGCAAATAAATGTCCTAGAGCTGCATAAACATTTCAGAAAGGGAAATACGTTTATACCCAAAAGAAGTTGCAGGATTTTGGGGTAGCTGCATTTCTTCACACATTTTTATGGCTACTGAATAGTCACAGAAAGATTTTGCATACCTCGGGAGACTAATAAATTACAACACGACACAACCCCTCTTCACAGAAGTCTGTTACGCAATGTTCAATAGCAATTCAAGCCTCTGCTTAAGCAGTCTCAGCCCTCAGAAATAAGAACAATATTTTGTTATTTCAGGTAACCAGTTAGGCATTTTAATAGAAAATATGAGCTCAAATGAACTGCAGCTGCCCAAATTGGGTGTTTGTGATATTCAGTGAGTACTTTTGTAGTGAGGCTACAAAAGTGAGAAGCGGATTAACTACTGAAAATAGGAAAACAGCACATGTAGTATTAGCGGTACCTGGTTGCCACATTAGGGGATCCCATGGGCTTGTAGCCAGCGGGTTGGACATGCAGCATCTCAGAAAAGCACGGAGCTGGTACAAGTTCAGGTGAGCAGCTCAGCAGTGATTTATTGCTTGCAGAGACCAAGACACGGCTCTTGTTACATCTCTTGGACATGCTATCTCAGCTGAAAACAGGAGGCTTGCAGTGTCCCTCCCGGATTTTCTGGAAGGAGGGTCCCCCCTTGGGGACCAGGCACACTATTTCAGGGTACGGCTGCAGATGCCGTAGGAGCTATGAGCACCACAGCGTGCCATGCTGTCACTCCCGTTTTACCAGCACTGTAGTGTTTCTCAGGCTGGAAATTTCTGTGTTTGGAGCCAAATTCTGCTAATGGTATGATGTACAATGGGAATGTAAGGTCTAGAACCTTGGCATGGTTTCTTTGTTATACCCTATACTTCCACTGCCCAGAGAGAAACCATGTTTAGACTATTGCCATTCCCTGTGCCACTAGACACCAACTCCAAACCGATCCACTTCAGCTGGCTGACGTGGTAAAGGCAGCGCTTAATTCAGCTTTAGTCAGTTTTGGCTAACCTTTTCTTCAACCTAAGCCTCTTAATTTTGAAACCTTTTCTCTAAACAAAACAACTTCAGTCTTTGTAAACTGCACCTCATTTATTCAGAATTAAGAGTTTTCGAGTTACTGAATGCAGCTGTTTCTGTCCTTCTTGGCTTTCTAATGGCCTCAGAAATTTGCCACACGGAAAGGCTACTTAATGCAGACTGTATATAAGCTTAAAAATGGGATTTTGACCAGGAGAAACATGGAGTTTTGGACAAAGAAATGGAGTTGGTAGAGTGTGAAGTGCTTGTATTTTAATTCTTTATTTAGATTCCTTCACTAAACGGTAAATGGAAGATGCAAACAGGTCTGAAGGTACATTAGGAAAAAAGAGATCTCTTTAAGCAATAGGGTTTTTTGCTTGTCCAAATGGCAGTTCAGGCATCATGCACTTGGTTTTGACAACAGTGAAATTTAAGAGCAATGAGACACGACTTACCAGGAAGACAAAGTGAGAAGAAATCCCAGTGACGCACACAAGATACATGATAGGGCTGTACTAACCAAACTCTACACTTAGCTGGCTTAATCTATGATTATCAAAACAGCTAACGAACGAGTAACCGCTTCCTATCCCACAGTCTGAAACACAGAGGCCAGGGTAAAAAGCTGTAAAAGAAATAAATAAACAGAAACCGAGTAAACCCACAACACTATTTCTCTAATCCACCTGAGCTGGGAACTACTAGGGTCTGCACTGACATAACCAAGGCGCAGACATCATATGAGGCACAAACATCACAGCAACTTTATTTGCACCGCTCTGAGACCTCACGAATCTCTGGCACAAAAGTTCTTTCTGCTTTATGTAGAAATGGTTTGGCTTTTGTTCCCTTCTCCAGAAATTTCTTCTTTGTTTAAGTTATGTAAAGGCAACAGACTTGAAAGTGCGATTAAAAGATACAGTCACTTGTTATACATATCACGCAGGAGCTAATCCAGACACGCTGTAACATAGCCTCGTGTTTGCTTCCACACTCCCTGACTTTAAAGCTTCCACCAATATTGCCATACAATATTTGCAGCATTCAGCGTTTGCACCCACCGAGGTCACCAGTCCTTTAAAGCACTGCAACGAGCAGACTTCTTGGCATCTCCTTCATATTTTGAGTTATAAACAGGATCGGGCAGGACTTTCTTAGGTAGAACGGTCTCAGTAATCTCAGTAATACTCCCTGCCATGAGGATACAACGGAACAGCTGGGAAGCACTTCCTGGGAGCAAACCTGGAGCCCCTCTGCTTCCAGTTGAACCCTTGCTGCTTTTATTAAACTCAGGAGAATCTCAGGCTCTGACAGACGCTGAGCTCTCCCTTTAAAACACTTTCAGGGAGGTAACATGCAGCATAAATGTTATGGTCTTTGCATTCTCTCAGAAGAAAACCTGTCTCTGCAGAGAAGTAACACGAAAAAAAAAGCCACTTATACTTTATTTCTTATTTCCCGCTTTCTTTTTTCTTACTTTCAACTTGTATTTTATTTCTTCCCAATGTCCATGTTCTTTAGCCTGCCAAAAATTCTCGTGGCAGCATCTTTCAGTCAGATGTATATCACAGCTTCCCCGTCACGGTTTTTTGGCCTCATTTGGGTAGTGCACATGTCCGAGCCCAAGACAGTCCCTGCAGAAGGGGAATCCTGATTCAGTTCCGATGTGCTGCCTGGAGCCTCTCCTGCTTCCCAGTGCGCAGCTGATGTTGGCCTGTCCTCATACAAGCCCCGCAATTTCACTCGCATCTGTTTTGATTAAATTCACCAGATAGCCAAAACTCTTCTGCCCTTTGAAAGTTATTGCCTCCCAATAACCTAATAAAAGAATCATCTGGAAGCCTTCAGAAGTTTAGATATGTCCTATTTGATTTACTGTATGAAGGGAAGAGGAACAGGACTGACACAATATGGGAGATTGGAAACAAATACATGGTTCAAACTTGAGAACTGCAAAACCCTGCTATTAACAACGTGTCTGAGCAGTATTAATGCTGTGGTGGCTCTGTGATAAATGAGATTAATATAAATTTTGTATCCATTAGCACCTCCTATCTCTTTTTCTTCAAACTACATAGGACATGACTGCTCAGCAAACCCTCATCTATATGCAAAAACTAAGCAGCTTCTTTACTGTACAAAATCGTCCATGTGCATTTAATGCTACATCCAAATTTCTGAATCCTGGCCTCTGTAGTGATTAAGCAAAACGTGTTTATGGGACTGGCTGCTCCATTATGAATGAGACACCGGCTCAGAAGTGCTCACTACACTTGATCTGGAGGGTAGGGACTCCTGACAGCAAACAGAGCTGCAAAGGAGATTTCTGCAGAAAAACACATTCTGGCATCGTTTGAGAACTAGATTAGGAAACACTAGACCGTACAATCCTGTGCGTGCGCACACACACATCTGTGCTGTAAATACAAGTTGAGTTTCAAATAAAAGGTTCTATAGTTAGTGAAATTTTCTGTCCTTACCTCTGCCCTTATCTCCTAATTTATTATAATTATTTTTTGATAGTTCTCAGTGAGGGAAGCTTTAGCAACAATTTGGGCCTTTAGCCTTTTATGAGTTTTCCCTAAATCCGGTTGTTTTTCAGATTCACTCAGCCCTGCAGTTACTGCGCACTCTGAAAGTCCATAAAATCTTGCAGAGGTTCCCACAAATGTGGTCTTTGTGACGTTTTTCTCTCCTCTATCCTGATATTAAAGATGCTCAACTTTTAAACATTTTCCCTCTCTGGTCTGGGAATTGTCAGGTTAACCTCCTGACTGCTTCAGTCTTACTCACTTATCTTTTAGTTTCCCACGTGAATGAGAAGCTTTCGCACATACCAATGCAAGGAATAAAGATAGGAAAAGTAGTTAAACTTGAATTTAAAAAAATATTGTAGTACATTGCCTGCAGTGGAGCTACTATTCAAACATAGCTAGGTTTGCAAAGCTGTGTGGCAAGATGCCAGCAGCCTGCTCCAGCTTCACACGTGAACAGCAAAATGCTTTACTCAGAGATTCCCAGTTAACTTCACAGCTTGCAGGACTCTTTTCCCTCTTTAATTCAAGTACAGCTGCAATCTTCTAATCCGCACTGTAGCAGGTTGTGGTATTGGTAGTCATCAGAAATAAAATATTTCTGAGCTTTTTTCCTAATTCATAAGCAGTTTTTTTTGCTAATGTGTGGAACAAATAAGCTGATAATATCTATTCTCTGAACACCAGCAACAGAGGTTTGGAAAAAATCTGTGCAGCAATAAGGTTGACAAAAACAGTGGCTTTGCTGTATTAATAGCTGAACTGTTCTGAAGTGTGGTAGAGATTCTGTTAAAACGAAGCATGAGCTAAGTAAAAGTAATATATCTCAGAAATTGAAACTATATCATATTTTTATACAAAAAGTAATTAACTTCTGGTACCTTCATTTTCAAATCCTGAGTTTGAAACCCCAATGGGCGCAATTTTGATGTGCAGAGCAACTGCCGATAGCAAAATCAATTTAATATGTCATAGGTTGGGAACTTAAGTCAACAGATATTTTGAAGAAGCTGATCAATAAAGCTATACCAACCTTTAGACCAAGAAGAAATTATTCTAGCTGAGAGATCAACTTTCTTCCCATGAAGAGTTAGCAGTTTTATCTAAGTGCAACATGAAGAGACAGAGACCCTGCAACTGAAGGAAAGGGGGTTAGATTTTGTTACACTGGAATAAGTCTAAGAGGAACTCCTATCGAATTCACCAAATAAACTTTAGCCAGGGATTAATAATGAAAGAGGAGATGTGGCAGATGGTGGTGCTCATGGAGTAACGTGGTCCTATTTACATTTTCTCCCACTGAACGGAAGCATTCAACAATATAAAAAAGAAGGCTCCTGGCAATGAATTTGGAAACTTCTTAGAACAATCTATTATTTAATACAGGAGATACAGAAGAATTATTTCCAAATTGGGATTTGACATTTACACTAGCAAGAATAATATCTCTAGTAATACTAGGGAGTTTGAAGATACAAAAGCTGTTAATATTTCCATTTCAGTACATAAACTTGTCATCAACGGGGGTAAAGAAATCTGTTCCTCCATGGCATTGCATCACACTTAATTAAACAAATTAGGGGAAGGATACAAGGGGAAAGAGAAAGGGGGAGGGGACAGGGAATGAATTGTTCTTTTTTTCCCTGAGTCCATCCATCACTGGTTACAGTTAGCAACAAAAAATCAAATTAGTTGCACCAGTGGTTTGTTCAAACCTGACAATTTCTGTATTTCTAGTTTAAATTAGAGTAGAATCAATGGAAGTTTTACAAAGATAAGTTAAAGGCAAAGCTTACAACGCACAGCGTTCAATCTGCCTGCCAAGGCAAGGTTTAGCCTTACAGGAGTCATTAAGGTTAATGCAATCTATACTGATGTGACAGTAAGATGCTCTATTTTCATTACACCAGATAGAAGCTCTGATTCACTGTGGTTAGGGCTAATTGACAGTTTCCAAATCACACGGTAGTAATTGTTTACAGTTGTAGAAAGGGAGTATATTGTTTTCACTGCTGGTTTACTTGATACATTTATCCACTTAATCCCTCTCACTTAATTCTCTTTCATAGGTGGAAATAAGAAATAATTGAATTCTAGTATCTTTTGACATTTACTTTTCAGCTAAGAAACTGTTTTGCTTTTCAGGTCAGGGGAAGAGCTTGAACACAACTGCCTCTTCCTTCTGAGAACAACCACCTACCCCAGCTCGCCCAGCTCCTTGATTTAGTTTGGACAAATCAAAAGCATGTTCACTGGCTCCAGAAAGTTAGAAGATACATTCAGAGTGCCACAAGTTTTCTTACCAACAAAAGCACAGTGCGTACTCAGCCTGCTGCACATCTGACTCATCTCTTCTCCCTCCTCATCCTGTTCTTCAGATACTTGCTTTTAGCAGCCTCTATTTTGTGTGCTCTCATCATCCATCGTTCTCCTTGGAAGAAGCCTGGTACTCCGTTGCCATTGCTGAGCGTTAGAAGGCCCTGTACATACAGAAGAGCTACTTCAGGGCAGCTCTTCAGGACAGCCTGATTGATGCAGGACTTCGAGGAGGCAGTGGGTGAGTTGGGGAAAGAACCACAGTGGAGACAGCCCCAAGTCCTGCATGGCTGAGGTATGGCATGAGAAACTCTCGTGAACGAGCCCAGCTTCCATGCAGGGTATGGATCTGGCGTGATCAGCAGCCTCAGGGGCTTCATCCAGTCATTCCTTGCATTTGCAGTGCAGTAGCTCCAGGACCATACCAAGGCAATGCAGCTCGAGTAGGTTTCTAAGCAAACTTCAAAAATAGCAGTTTAGAAACCATTCTCCTCAAAACCGCCTTCTGCCAAGCTCACAGAGGACATTTTATAACATAGTCCTAGTTAGAGCAGCTTTCCGTGCAGAGCGGAGAAATGCTTTCAAAGGACCGTTCCATTTGGAAAGTTTTCACAGACAGGCACATCCTAAGGGACCAACAGAGCTGGTTATTTAAATGCCCTACTCCACAGAGGTTTTCTAATCTGATCTGGAGATCCTCCTGACAGCACTTTCTTGATGAGAGATTGCCTCATAAGGGTGGTCTGATCCAGGGGCTTCAATAGGTATACACAGCGCATGCTTAATGAAGTTCATTTTCTGCAAGGGAAGCGCAGGGGCATGCCTTCGCCTCCAGGACAAATGATCAGATGATTACAAAAATAAAGGAAAGAAAGGAAGTGTCCATTTATACATTAATAGCCAACAACACCTAGGTGACAGGGAAATAAGATTGTGATAGTTTGGCAAGGCTGTGGTAGGTATGTGAACATTGCCAATACAGAAAGGAACTTTAAAAAAAGATATAGGACTTATCGTCTATAGAGTCAAATTTATTTATTTTACTAGTATAAAACCAAATTCTCTTATAAAATACAATGAATCCTGCATGAACTAAATGAAAAGCAAACATGTTATAAGCTTCCTGAGTGAACTTGAATGCTTCACGGTTTGTAAAACTGACCATATTGATATTTGATGTGATGGTGATCACAAATTCTGACTCACATTTTGATACCGAGCAGTGCTGTGATGCTTTAGGATGAATAAGCCTGTAGTTGATCATGTCTCCTAATTTGCTTAGTGCCTTTTATAAACTTTGAAATGAATTCAGGAAACATCAGCGATTGAGGAAGGCACCATGTGATGCTCTACCTGCTGAATCAGGTATTTCATGCTGTAATAAATCCCGTCTAGAGTCAGCTGTTTCGAAATTTAAAAACGAAGGGGTAAAATCAAGTGCATACAGTCAGGTCTGTTAGGTACTACCCTATATGTTTAGGGTGCAATATTAAGAAAATAATAAATTGTCAGATACTGGAAGTTAAAAGATGAACACAGTCACAGGCCCCAGCCACTAAATCCAGTGAGAGTTGCTGAAAGAGATGATTAGTTTGAGGGAAGGTACTAGATATCATAGGCTCAATTCTTCAAAAAAGTCATCCCAGAGGGTGTTTCAGTAACATTCATGATGGCAGTGAAGTAGTTAAGTGAACCAGCGCTGAAGGACAAAGTTAATTCTGCTTCCAAATCTATGGGTTAGGTGTTACCTGTTTGCACAAGAGGTCTCTGAAGCATCTGTACACACTTCCTCCAGCTATTGCTTTATGAATCCTGCAATTTTCTCTCCACGTGAGGCTGCAAACCTCTGTAATTCACTGTCTTTCCCTACACGTGCGAGCTCAGCAACTTCTCCTCTCTTAGAGCCAGTGATGGGGTTTGCCAGGGAAATTCAGCTCTCTGAAAGCACAGAATTGCTTCTTCCAAACACAGGCATTTTCAGAGAATCTGTTTGAAAGCAGTAATGGAGGTGGTAGTGGGTCCCAATCATTTCAAGACCCCCCAAAAACAACATCTTGTGGCCACAGTCCCACAGCTGCAGCATCTCAGCCCTAGCCAAGGCTGTCCTTTAACGCTGGGTTATTTGTCTGTCGTTTTAGGACCCCTGAATCAATGAATCTTTCAGAAGGCTGTAATGTATGAAACCTGAAAAAGTGTAAACCCACTCAATTTCAGTACCCAGGACTGACAATAACTTCCTTCCTCTGACTGTGGTTCTTAGACCGTCTCTTATTTCACTCACTTAGCAAAGGACATGGTGACTAATGCAGCCTTTGAGTCTTCCACCACATCACATCTCTCAGCCTAATCACGTAGGACTCCCAAAAGCTTAAGGCACCAGCCACTGAAAAATATGAGAAAAACAGTTCTTTATCAGCCAAGAGACCAAGTCCATTGCTGCCTGCAGTTACAGAACTTGTTCTGGTCTAAGATGAAGAGTTTTCCATGGACAAGCTGCCAGCTCCCTTCTCACACATGCTGGGCATAAGCTGAGGGCACTGCTGATGCCTTTGTTCAACAGCGTTTGACTTTACATACCAAGCTGGTTGCAGCCTACACAAACATGACCGAATGGGCTATCCCTGGAAGTGCTACCCCAGATATGCATTTGCTGTTTTTTTTTATTTTACTATTAGCAAATTGAAAGAAGCAGAAAGATTCCTTCTCTTAGCACTTCACCTTTACTTGCCTGAAGGAGAGGAGGGATCCCCATGGTATACTACACAATTCAGCCCATGCGACAGAGGACAGCAAAGCAGACAAGGTGCAGTGGTTTGTACATCCTCCTTTGGTACCTCTCACTATCCTTCCTTTTGACATCTTCAGCCTGGGAGTGTCTTGAGTCTGTTACTAACATGAAGGAGCTGCCGGAGCTGTTATAGGACTGTTAGCGCTACTGAAAAACAAAATAATTTACATCAATGATTAATGAAGAAGGCACTGAACAGATATCCCTGAAGTATTATTTCTAGACCCCACATCATAGCCTGGATTGAAAATTATGTCAGACTTTCAGTTTGACTGAAATTCTGTAGGAGGTTTTCATGTTTGTGCAACAGCATTCTCCTGGGATTACTTGGTCTTGCATTATCATGCTGTCTTGAGCAAACAATATTGAAAGATATTTGATACTGTCAGGTTGCTTTTTTTCTATAAAGTTTTATTGTTATGTAAAGGAAGCATTTGTTTGCCCTTCCCTACCACATTTTCCTTCCTGCTCCAATTTGGTTAATTGAATGTTACCAATTTTATTTGTGGCTGATTTTAGAATGTCAACAAAATATCTGATATCTGTCACCAAAACTCCGACTGTTCTCACAAATCACTATCAGTGACAACTTCAACTTCTCTGCCTTGCTAAGGTTCCAGGTAAAAGCTACACATTTACAGAAGCTTTTGGGGTCTTTGGTATTGTCCCACGCTAAAATACAGCCATCTGGTGGTAATTAGACCTGTCAATAATTACTGGAGCTGAATGAACTGGGAAGATATAAACAGAGGCTTGTAAATACCTCCTCTATTTGTCACAGCAAAGTAACATGTAGCTATAGTGGCTCCACAGAGGCACAGGAGTGGCAGTACTCTCCTGTCAAGAATCAGCTGGTTAGCTCGGTTCAATGCCTGGCTGACCCACAGGGTCTGCTCCCAGAGCCGTGCTGCGCTCTGTGGTGCCCGCAGCACCTCTGCGGTGCACAAGATCCCCATCCTTCTAACTATAATCATGGTGATACTATAATAATTGGAAAAAAAAAAGCCTGTAAGGATGCTCTGGCACACTGAGGAGACACTGCTGTAGCTTCACAGCTTTGGAGGACTCCCCAGCATGATGGATCCCCAAGGGAACAGTTACACCAGCTGTAACATAGCTGTCTGCAAATATCGGAGCTATATAACTGCCTGCACACAAGTGCGTGGGAGCCTCTGTACAGCTGCGGGCACGGGGCAGCTGAGCACGACAAACTGCCCTGTTGTGTGTGTGTGACAGCAGCTGGCCACAGTGTCATTGTCCCAAACCTGCTGGGAGGCTGGAGCAGGTGATGATGGGTAAAGAGGTTGTGTATGGCTGCACTGCTTTCAGGGGCTAAGGTGCTCCACTGTTCATTTAAAGCTTAGATGAACAGGACAAAGCCTGACAGCTCTGGATTTTGAGGGCATGTCTTGAGTCAGAGCCAAACAATGGAAAACGGAAAACCAGAATTCAGACTCTTCTCAGGTGTCCTCCCACCATGGAGAGGAAAGTTCCCAGCAGAGTCAACCTGAATGTCCTAGTTTCAGATGGAGGGGTAAAAACACAGGTCCAGGTTGTGATTTACTGAGGTCTGAAACACAGATTTGAGCTGAGTACTCAAAACTTTATGCAAGTTTAATAACTGAAGCCCTGGCCAGACTCTGCACCTTTCACATAGCGATTCCGCTAGTGGTTAAACAAACCTGCTGGCAAAGCAAATAGCTGCAGATTTTCATACCGTTTTGCCAGCTACTCAGTGGTTTACTGCAGCAGCCCAATGCTCAAATACAAATAAGAGAGAAACAGTTTAGGCTTTGCAGGGTTCATCATATTCTCCCCCAATGACTTTTTTCTCTCAGGCCTGAGATTTGTTAATCTTGTGTTGCTCAACGCATATGTGAGATCTGCAGCGGCTGCTATAGCTAAGCTGAGCATTTCAGCAGCTCATCCTCCTCCCAAACCATGTAAAACTTTCCAAGCTTGAGCAATTTCCAAAATTCATTTCAGGTCTAGCTAAACACAACGTGTCACATATTCATTTTGACACCACTAGATGCCTGGCCCTGATACATTACAAGATGAAACTGCTTTTCTGAGTAGAGTTTCACTCTGAATTTTTGCAGGTGGAGACCCAAGTATATTTTTACACAGTGGAAACTAAATAAGTTAGAGTCTTAAGGGTAAGTCTGCTGGGTTTTACACAGCTCCAGTGTGCCTTGATGTTTAAAGCTTTCACTGTCATTATTCAGAGGAACTTGTGCTGCAAATTCCAGCTAATCCAATGCAAATGCAGTATATGCATGGACCGTCTCTCACCTTTTATAAGCAAAATGTAGACTGCAGGGACTTTTATAACCTTGGGCAAAAAAGTGTGTATGAAATGCTGCAGCGAAGAGCACCCGCCATTGAAGAGGCCTCATGATCTGATCTGCCTCATATACAAACCAGCAATCTGAGCTGGGCATTGCAAACCCTGTCTACTCATGAGAAAGAGCAAAGCTCTTTCTTGTGTGAACCCCTTGGATAAATCCTTTTTGATTCAGTCCTCCAGGAAGTGAGCACCTCTAAGACAATTTGCTTACACGGCTTTGTCAGCAAGACTCTCAGTGTGGTTATGGAAATTTCAACTTTCAATCAATAAAATAAGAGTAAGACTTACTTATCTTTGAAAAAGAAGGAACTCAAAAGCAAATCATATTGTATTCAACTAAATAAAGGTCTTGTGATGGATCTCATGTAATACCACCAGCAACAACAAATGTGCAGAGAAATACAAGAGGTGAGGATTTTTATAATTTAAGCTATTTCTAATGCACTGATACTTTTGTTGGCAACTTCTTTAACAGGCTGAGAAAAAAGATGAATAAAACTCAACATTGACAGCTGAGACAGCAGTGTTAGTAGAATTTGGCTGATGGGAGTTTGCAAGGATACATCATGCATCTAACGCACGGTCTATATTCCTCCGCATGCATGTGAGGAAAGGCTTTCAGGCTTTCTCACAGCACAGCTCATCTGTGCAGCCACAAAACACCGTGAGCAACGACTCAAACTGATACCACTTTTAAAGAGAAAGATGCATATACTGAAAAGACAATCAGATAATCAATGTGAAAATGACTCCTACAAGACTTCCAATCAATGATCTTTACTCTTGTCCTCTAGTCATGTTGGCCTTCATTATTTCTCCCCAGAACGCACGGTGTCCACATAAGCTAAATACTTACCTGTGCCTGTATCTCCCTTCCCTTTCCAAAATGCAGAACACTGATTAATAATGGGCCATCCAGCCCTCTATCCATGTAAAGAACAACTTTATAGTAGCTTTAAACCTAAAATACAAGTTTTGGAAAAACCTAAAACGTTTGCGCAAAATTCTGCAAAAAAACCTTCCGTATATTTAGTGCCACCTTTTGAAAAGATCAGCCAAACCTGAAAATGGAGATAACTGGAGACTTTTCTCAGCCTGGAAAGCAGCAACCACACACGTGGAAGGCTCAGCTTCCTGGATGGCGAGACTCGCATAATCTTTGCTTGGCTTCACTGATGAGCTCCAGTCACACATCCCCGACACTTCACACGGGTCCCACTAGTGATGGTTTTTGTTTTGTTCCTGTTTCAAGGTTGGTTGAGATTTTTAAAACAATAAAATAATGAAGAGAAAACATTCATATGCAAATACTTGCATTCATATATACATTTACATGTTTGTGCAAGAGGAGTTGTTTCCTGCATGAATTAAAAATCTCCTTGTAAACAGACATTGAATATTATCATAATGGAGAAATGCTTCAAAGGAAGGCTTACAAACAGAGTTGATCTCAGAATAAATTTATATTCAATAAATTCAATACCTAAAAGACGTTATTTTTCAGGAGGTAGTGAAAAAGAAATGCCAACTCTTTTAAATAAAACATCAGAAAACCTGCACTAAAAACATTCAGCCTAATTATTGTTAAAACCTAGCACTTTCATTTTGACCCTTCCTATCTAACTGATAAGCCTGCAGATTAATATCCACCATAAATGCAAGAGTACCATATAGGTCTGCAGGTAGCTAATACTCCATATGTGCTTTTTTTCTCTTCTCTGTAGCCCTCTCTGCTTTGAACATGGTTTTTGTTATTGCTCTGTGAGCGTTTTGCACCAAAGCATTGGCGTACACTTGTTCTCTGAGCTTGGCGTGGCCACGCTGATTATATTAAAACCCTTACAATTTACAAAGTGTTTGGATTCATTTGGTCTATCCATTTTTGCTGCCCAACAAAAGAGCTGAAATGAATGAATCAATTTTTAAAACAAATAGGACTTGACAGCAGAGACACAGATTTGTGTGAATGGCAAAAGGTGCCTAATTAAGAGCTCTAGGGATGACGAGGCTTTCATTTCTCTAATGAAAAGGAGCTTTGTGAGCTTCCAAGTGTTATCCAGCTCCAGCAGAATGGATCTCTTCTCCAGGAAGAAAAAGACAATTCTTTTTTCATGCCTCCACTTAGTTACTGTTACCCATTTTGCCTTCTGTGTGAAACTTGGGTCAAAGCTTTCAGGTGACCATCGGCTTCCAAATGCTGAGACAGACACCTGGAAGGGATGTTTTCAATTTACAGGCAGCATGGAGTGACCATTTCTAAAATCAAACTTGCTCACTGTGTCCCCTAACAGCCTGCCTAAAGCACCTGGTATTTTCTCTCTGAAAAAGCAAAAGATCCCAGTTCTTTACTGTGTGTGTTCCAGTCATGATGGCAACACCATGGTTGGATATAAATAAACCTGATTAGCCGAGCACACTGGCCTCCCTATTGTCTTCCGTAATAAAAATATACAGAACATAAAATAAAAGGTTAATAGGCAGGATTGCGTCAACTATTGCACTGCTATTAGGAAACCAGCTAGGAGGTGGCTCTAACCAACAACAAAGCTTGCTCTGAACACTGCCGCTCATTTGAAGTCCCCCAAGGGGAAAAGGCAGGGTGTTTCCACATTTGATTACTCCTTGTACGATTAATCTGGGCTTGCTTAATCCTCACCCACAGTGCACTACATGCATCTGCTTTAGAAGTCCATTTGAGTATTTTAGAGGGTGCTAAAACTGAAGAAAGAGCCCTTAAAGTAGCAGATTCACTTTTAATTTTTTTTTTTTTTTTTTTTTTTGAATAAAGAAACAGGCCCTTATGTAAACTGGGGAGGACTTATGGCTGTTTTGGCCTACAGTTGCAGTACTGTGCAGCAGCAATTAATGTGTTTGCGTAGGGCTTGGGGCAGGCGCCAGGAAGAAGCCAAGCTGCTGTGTTTCCATCACCTTTGCAATACTTATAAAGACTTTTTGAAAACGGTAATAATACCAGCATCCAAACTGAGCCCGTTGTTTGCAGAAAGCATTTAGTCGTACTGTTCCGTGAACAGCATAACCCTGGGGGCAATCTTATTTACAGACCCTGGATGAGGCTGGACTGCTTCTTAGCCCAAGAGAGTGCTTCGAAGTGCCGTCCCCAAGTTATTTATAGTCTTTTAACTGAGGTTGTTCTTTAACCCTCCCTCTATCTTCTCAATTCTTTTGCTTTAATATGAGATTAGTCCAAAATAGCAAGACCCCTTTGTGTCCTAAATGTTCCTTGGCACACATCCGGTGAGGTGCATCTGGCGCTGTTTTACTCAGGAACAGCGCTGCAGGGAGCCACAGCAAAGCCTTCAGTGTAGCTGCACCCATGCTAAATCAGATGTGGCTGAAGAAACCAGGAACAGAGTTAAAAATGCTTTTATTCCTCAGAAGAGCCATGATTTCATGACAATTTAGATCTTTAGTAACGTCTGAGTTTGAACTGCCTACAGGAAAGCACCTTGTTCTTGTGTGAAATAAATCCTTGCGAAAGAGCATCCCAAAGTGTGTGTTGTCCACCACGGCACCGAGCAGCCAGCCAGCCTCAGGCAGAAGACAAGTGGGGCAGAGCCTGATGCAGAGTATTTATGTGTTGTGGACAGATTTGTGTGGACACATTAGTCCATGCAGGTGAGCAACACTGGGCATTTTGTCCATTGTAGCCTATAAGAAAGGTGGCTCCCACCTAACGTCACCTCCTACATCTCTATAGGCATTAGGGAATCTGGACCGGTAAGCACAGACATCATGTTTGTGCTTTAAGTCTGCCCTTATTCATGACCTAAGAGAGAAACATCTCAGTTGTGCCTAACGTTGAGAAGCAAAGAATAAAAGCTAGTGGGAGAAGAAAGCATTCCCCCCATATTTAAGCAGCACAGCTGCTGAGGCTGCAAACCCCAGCATAGAGCCTCATGAGAGGGTACAAATGAAACCTCCGTGAGAGTCTGTGCACGATGGTGGATGCTCTGCATCCAAATAGGAGCAAAATGGCAACTTATCAGACAAAGATGCTTTCATCTGAGAGTTCAGTACATAGAAAACAGAGCATAGCTTGGTACCCACCTACTTAAAAAATATTAGAGGTAATGAACTTAAACAAAGCATCTCATTTTTCCTGGCAAACAAAAAGGAAAATCATTTTAACTAAACTGGCTTAAGTGAAATGTGAGGAGCTGCTGCCAGCAATCCAATTTAGGACTTTGCTTTTTTTTTTTATTTCATAACCTTTCGAATGTACCCATTCACTTAGGCTAACTTTCCGATGAGCGGGACAGTTTATTTCACTGGTAGTCTTTAAAGCTCAGTGGGGAAAGTTTATATTTCTTCCCATTTTCTCCAAGATAAAAACATCCAGATGGGTGGAAATTTTATAAAATGGAAGAGGACAGACAGATTTGCTTTCTCAACTATATGTATACATACACACCCCATTGATACCGCAAAATAAAGACAAAGGAACCCGCCTGTGATTCCATTCTTCATATTTAAGTTTGTCCTTAACTGTATCAGAATAATGACAAATTAACTGTATGTCCCCAAAAATTCATAAAGATTAAGATTTGCTGTTTTGTGAGCTCAAATTGCAGCATCTGTTTTAGCTGAGGGTAAATGGAGTACAGAACTGTATTTCTAAAATACAGCCTGACAACTGATGTTCAAAACCTTCCAGAAAATAGATATTTTTGAAGAGCTCAGTAAATACGTACACAGTTAGAAATTTATTAGGAAGAAATACACCAACCTGACCCTGCAACCCACGAATACGTCTCTGACAGATATTACCATCACATCTTCGTTCTGAAATGTAGTCTGCAAAATAAAAATTACAGCCAGATTTTCATTTATATATGTAAACACTTGTACTTTTAAGTAGTGACTTGGAATTTTCGTAAAAGCCTCCAAAGTAAAAAGTTGGCAATCATATTAAATAGTATTATTATACAAACTACCTTCATGCTGTGCTCAGAACACCAAAAACAAATTTAATTTGAAATACATCTTGAAAAATTTCAAAGTGGATTGAATGTTAAAAATGAAAACTTGAAAGAGTTTGATTATGCTGAAAAGCATTATACTTGACAACAAGCAATGGTCCGTTGGGAAAATGGGGAGCAGCCTGAACTTGCTCCTTTCAGGTTTTGTTATAAATATGAATCTCTACTTGTGCTATCTGGAAGGCTTGATGAGACCTGCCAGTTTTTCAAAGCTAACGTTGGTTAATTTATGGTTTCACACAGAACCGACATTTTTGCATGCTTTGGCAAACAAGTGAGTCATATTTCAGTAGTGATGACTGAATTTATGATTTCTCAGGTTGATTTAAATTGAAATCCCTGAGTTCTGTTCTGATTTTCAAAGGATTTTTTTCATGAGTAAGTCCAAGGTTGTAAACCAACACCATTTTTTAAACCATACAAATCAGTCAGACCTTTTTTCCTATAATTCCTGTGCATCCTACCATCACAGCGACCTCCTCTGTATAGAGTGTCCCATTCTGATTTTGCTTAAGTTACAGCAAACATGAAAACAATGGCACCAAAGGCAGGAAGAAAAGTGGCCTGAATTGAAATAGGACAGTTAATATGAAATATGAAAGTGCCATGTAGAAGTTGGCACCAAAATAATTTGAATACTTTTGGGTATTTTAGTAAGAGTTTGTGTGGGTTGTTTCTCTCACAAGGGAGGAGTGGTGCGAGCAGTCGTTGCTCGGTTAAATTGTAATGCTTGGGAAGAAGCAAGTACTTTTGTAGGTTCACCAAACCAACCAACATAACTGCTCATTTCCAGTTTACAGGGTCAGGATGGCTCAGCACACCCGAGTGAGGCTGGGGGCCGGCAGCCAGGTCCAAGCAAGAGTCCAGACCATCAGGAAAATTCATGGTGACAAAGAAAGGTCCAAAGTGAAGATGAGAAGTCAAACTGCAGCCTGGGGACAGGTCCAGTGATGGTGACCAGAGCCGGACCCAGCCCAGCAATCCCTGGGGACAAGGCAGGTCTGAGCTGGAGCGGGGTCACCAGTCAGGGTCTGGATCAGCAGGGATCAATGGCCGGGCAGGGGCACGGCTGAGGTGAGCTGGGACTAGCCCTCCTACAATGTAGCTCAGGGGAGACCTCGGGTGATGCCGACAAGGGTCATTAGGCCTATTAGAGCCCTCTGGCCCTGACAGAAGGCTGCTTTGGCTGCAGAGAGCATCGCAACACAGAGGCCCCTTGTGAGCAAGTCTCCATGGGGTAGCCTGGAAAAAAGACCATCTTGTCCCCCTATCAAGTCTACTTCTCTTCACAGTTATTCAAAAGGCTCAGCAGTAACTTGTGAAGCACCACAACGCCCTCTCTGTTTTTTTCCAGCGTCACTTGGAATTCAGTTCACCAAAGACTGGTATTCTGAGAAAGACAGACAAAATGCTGGGAAACTAAATGCAGCCGTACAGGCTCGTTTTATGCAGTTGCAGATCTGCTGAGTTAAATCCGTGTAAACCACAGGCGCAATCTGCCGAATAACCTTGTCCTTCTCTCCCGAGGCAGCGTGCGTACAGGCGTTCCCATACGGGCTCCTCCTTCCTTTAAGAGCCATTGAAGCGTGTAATTTAATGAGCTGATGAGACCGTCGGCGCTGCAGTCAGTAGATGGCAGTTACACCTCTGCGAAAGCCTAACCTCGAAAGAGGGCAGATGTTGTCTATGAAAAATGAGTTGATGGAAATGAAATAATACTTAAAAATAAAAAAACAATGACTGAATTTCCTTCTTTCAAACGCCTTTGATGCGGATGGCTTGGTTGGAATTCAGCATCTTGCCTAACAAACCATTTGTTCCTTCCGACTTTCAGCTGCTTCTGCACCAGCACAGCCCATCTAACCCCCACGTGAAACCCCACAGCTACTGAGCTTTCCAACTTCTATTTTTATTTAGGTCACCCAAAGAATTTTATTGATTTTAGACTTTGTAAAACTTAACTTTTGAGCCTAAGGAGTTCTGGCTGCATTCTGTGAACAACGCATAGCAAAGTTGTGTGCCTCTGAAGTAACCAGTATCTTTTAAATCTGGAAAGAAGGAGCTTTAAAAAAGGAAGAGAAATCCCCTAGCTCACAGGTCATATAGGCAGGGACTAGGACGTGCTCCCAGGAAAATCCAAAAGGGCCAAAAGGAAAAATAAAAATAATGAGTGTAAAAAGAAACTATTCAGCTTCTTCCAATATCACAGTGTGTTTACTTCAGGCTCAGCAGGAGTCTTGGGCCAAAATTAACAGAGAAAAGGCATAGAACTTATTTTTATGTTAAGCAGGTTGCTTTTTCCTTGCTTCTTCCCCTATACCATCATTCACGGATTTAAGAGCACAAAAAGCACTCAAAAGAGTAATAGTTACTATTTATTCACTTCTGACTGAAATTAAGGACTACGGCCTTGCCCCCAAAGGCAGCATTTTCTTTGATTTTATATCCACACCCATTTAAACAATCAGCTTTCCAAATAATATTTCACGAAGTTACAGGCACTGACTAATGCTGTAATAAAATGAATTATTTTTAAACATTTGGCAGACTTTCATTTTCTTCCTGGATTGCTAGCGGAGCAATAGCGGACGTTGCTCTCACGTGTCCGTGAGAGCCACTTTCTCGAGGGACGGTTTCAGCTCTCCGGCTCCTGCAGGTGCCAGCGGCTGCTGAGCCTGCCTGTCCCCTCTTATTCCTGACAGATAACACTTCCCCTTTGTTTACTTTCAGAGTGAAAAAATTTGTGTAATATCGTAAGTTTGGGAATAGATCATTGCGCAAATTATTCATGAGCTATGCATTATGCATAGGGTGTTGTAATGGTAAAAAAGAGTAGCTTGTACTATCATATCTGCCTTGTGCAGACATTTAATGTATACACAGCCTCATACATGGCCAGAGAGTCTAGTTTCTTGTGTGAATAAAATACAGGCTTTCCGCAGCCTGCAGCAGGGACATGTACTGTAACGCTCACTGCCCTGCTGTAGGTGCAGCCTGTTTCAGGCTTTTTCCTTTCCGGGGTTGAGCCAGCTCAGCTCACGCAGCACCATTCCGCTGCACCAGTTCAGGCGTTTGCAGTTTAGCCCCAAGCCCCGACTCCGCTGTCAGTCCGGCTGTAACCCTGTGTAGCAAACACCTTCCAAATAGTTTGCATCAATCGGAGGGAAGCGGAGGAGCTTCCTGCAGGTAATTCTGAGCAATTACTCATCTTTCCAGACCTTCCGTTAAGCTGGGCGCAGACTGGCATTCGGAGCACATTACACAGCCTTGCGTGCAGATGTAGCCATCGGGTATCCAGAGAACATCAAGAACCACCAGCCATATGGCTCAGGAGGGTTGCGACATGAAATTGTCTTTCATCTGTATGTTATGCTGAGCTTTATTTCAGCATTCAGATGGAGGAACTTTTCGTAAAATGGACAGTAAAAGTGCTTTTTCTTTTGTTGTTCTTTTCCAAGTATCTTTTTTACCAAGCATGGTTACACACACAGTGTTGCGGGTAACCAAGAGCAGCAGTTGGAATTTCCCCTTGAATGCATAAAAGCAGTGATTGAGGAAGTAGCTAATCAGGATAGCAAACGGAACATATTGTCAGGGGAAACAAATCCTTCGGAAGTTTCTAAAGCAGTATTTCATGAGGCGTAGTCCTCGTTTACTCCTTGCACTTCTGCCCTCCTGGGTCAGAACTTAAAGCTTCCTTCAGCTCTCACCAAAACATTTTCATCTTTATTAGAACCCAAACCCCCAAGTCAAAGGCTTTTTCCTTTTCTGAGGAACTGTCATTTCTCATGAAAAGCAGAAAGCGCCCACAAAAGTTTGCATTTCAGTAAGAACTCCCTTTCCCACTAGAAAGAGCAGGTTCAAGCTGAATTTAAGCAATGCTTTTCCCTTGGCAGAGATCTGATATGCTATAAACCCGCATTACTTGGGCTGTTTTTCTGCCAACAGGAAGAGATGAAAAAATGTTCTTCATGGACATAGTAATCTTTTTCTGGGTAGAATTTCCACTAGTACAAACCCCTTTTGAGTGCTTATCTGTTTAAAGGATGTGCAGGGCTGCCCAATACTAACAGACCCTAATCTGTTCAGCACAGTCCAATTTCTTAAATCTGAGAAAGCAATCAATTTTATGGTAAAATAAAGGAGTGTAAAAATCTGAGGTTATGACATTTCATGCCTGTTCACGCTCCATTACTGGCAGACTGAAACAGTAAAAGCAAAAAACTTTCCTTGCTGATCACCAGTCCTACAAATCAGATGCAACATCTAGCTACACAAGTCCAGCAGCACCAGTCTCCAAACGCATCTTAAGAACTAAATAAACATTGTATTTTTCTCCTATCCCTGCTAACTTTTGTCTTCTGGGAACATGCAAAAGAATTTTCCAGGTCTTGTTTCTAGCAAGAGCAATGGATAAAGAGAGCAGAAGGCACCCCAAATGTAACCCCGGTTACAAAGGCTTGACAATCCAAAGAGGATCTACAGGAATAATTTAATGTCTTGATCTAGTGATGAACATTTGAATGTGGGCAATGACTAGCAAACCTCATTAAAAATGGGTCATTCTTTAAGAATCGAAAGAAGCACAGTGACAGCTTCTGCCTCTGGACCAACCCAAGGCATACGGCAATCCAGTAACTGTGAGGCTCTGGGACTCCTGCCTCTGCCAGTGTGAATGCAAGCAGCTTTATCTGGCTGTCGGGATGGCTTCAGGAAACAGGCACACGGCTCCACTTTGTCTCTATAGCAGCATCTATAGCACTGAAAGTGTTTTGTTTGTACAGTGGGAGCATATTTCTGTATTGATAAAGCAGTCCTTGGCTAAAGTTGGTGACTTGAAACTGTGGGGCATCGCAAAGGGCTGGGAGAAAGGAAGGGGAGGGTTGTTCCAACAGAGCAGCACTGTGTGAGGCTAGCAGCCTAGAAGAGCCAGGGCTTTCTGAGGATAAACACATTCACTAATTAGAATTCACAGGCCTTAGTGGCAAGAGGTAGTAAAAATTATTCACCACCTATTAACAGTGTGTATTTATACGTACACATATACACACACCTCTTAAACCCAGTGCTTTCGGCTTCACAGCCCAAGCACACGTGTTGGTAATTTAGTTAAGGCATCAGTCATAGGAGACTGTCAGTCTGTTAATGCTCCGATACCAGCAACGCTGGTATCTGATACTGGGTGGTATGGTCTCATTGTTTCTCTCACTCGTTATAGAGACAGGAAACCTTTCAGAATACTGCCTTTCATTCAGCTCTAGGTTTGCTCAACTCCTACTGCAGCAGAATATTGCCCCAACCCCAGATTCCTGCATGGTCTGGGGATACCAATGCAAGCTAGGACAGAGCCATTAGCAGTACTCACCAGAATTCGTATTTCTATTGCGGGAAGGATTATGGACTACTTTTTGTACCGAAGTCGATCTAAGTACACAATTCTGAATAACTTGATTTTGTATTTAAATAAACTAGTGATTCCCTCTTCTCCAACACAATGTAAATAACACTTTATACATTCCATTTTTTACAGCCTCTCTGATTGTATCTCACACTTCCCTTCAACAATGAAAGTTATTCATAAGTAATAATACATTTTCCCAGTAAAAGGAGGACATTTAGATTATTTTTTCCTCCACTTTTTCAAATACCTTTACATCGTGTGACAATTACCCATTCAACTGGACTCCTGCTGCTGTAACAATTTTATTATTTTATTTCCTTGCACTTCTAAGGCTTGGAGGGAAAGAAACCCAGTGCAACGTATGGAACACCTATGAACTCAGTTCTGTCAGTCGCCAGTAAGGATAATCACACCAATTCCTTCCCAGGGAATGCTGCGTGCACAGAGCAGCACAACTTTCGGAAATGAGTTTCCTGACACTTCCCATAGAGAAACTGTCTCCTGTCCATGGGCCATTATTGTGAATAATAATGAAATTTCAGGCCACTCAGAGCAGATCAGGCCTGGAAGAACTCTCTGTCCCATTGTTCATGCATACCACTTATCAGTACAGTGACTAAAAATGTTCCCAGATACGGATGTCACACAGAGGCCCCAAGGAAACGTAGGGTGGCAGCTTCACCACATGGACTTCTGTGCATGCAAACATCCTACAATTGCATACAATTTTTATGCTAGAAAGCATAAAATTAACACAAAACTAGAAAGCACCGTGCTATTAGCCCCCATCCAAGTAATCATTAGCTTCTTTAAAAAGCTCTAACACCAAGAGGCATTTTTCAATTTTAAGTGATCACAGATTTTCATACCAATGTACATAATGTTTTAAGAAAGTCTTGTATTAGAGCATGATAATAAATAAATTGTGCTGAAAGCTCCTCCAATCACTGCACGGAAACACTTGCATGGACACAAAAAGACAGACTTGAAAGCCAAAGCTTAACTGAAAAAGCCTGTAAGAGTACATAATATAAAGATGTACCAAAATGATGTGGGAGACACCATGACACCCCAGCCTCCCAGGCAAGACAGACAAGTGGCACTTACCTGGCACTGGGACACTTTAGTGACCTTACAAAACACGCTGCTGAGTCCTTGTGAGCCTCAAGTGACCAGCGCTCAGGGAGCTGGGTCCCATCTAACGGATGGGGCCTCGACAGCATGCGCCAAGTCTCAACAGAGTTTTCTTTCCTCTCCATCTCTTGCTGCAGCACCTCTCTGGCAGAACAGATCTGGGGGAAGAGGGGGAAAAAAGCAGCTATGCTATTAATGTGACTGTAGAGAGATTTATAAACCCAGCACAGAAAGGGGAGCTTCCTTTGAAGCCTGTTGTCTCTTGCAGTACTGCCAAGAGGGGGGAATCAGAAAGGACCGATCATATTTGGTCTTCCACAAAGAAAAACACCTCTTCCCCCCCCGCCAGGCTGAGTGTGTTTCAAGGAAACCAAACATTTTCTACCACCATAATGAAGCTTATGTCTAATCAGAAGGCAACAAGAGAAAAGGCTTTTCAATCTATGATAGATAACCTGCACTCCTGTCACAGCCCAAACCAAGTGCTCTTCGTAGCTCAGAAACACCCCGCAAACATGCAGCAGCCGCACGCACAGAGCTGCGCTGGGGCACGGCAGAGCACGGGGTGTGCCAGGGAAGCGGAACAGGGCTGCCGGCTCAGCTGGGCATGGAGCGCTGCAGAGGGCGAGCGGCTCAGCTAAGAGCTGGAGAAGCGTGTGCCAGCTCGACGGGGTGCCTCCGTCCCAGCCTGGGCATTTATTTGCTGCCTTGGAGAATTTTCTGCCTAATTAACAAACTAAGTGGGGGGTTTCTTTGTTTTCCAGACCACCGGGTCACAGACCAAAAAAGCTTCCTTTACTTCTCACTCTGACTCAATTTCTGTGCTCGCTGCTATTCTCAGGAAAGAATCGGGCATGTTATAATCATCCTCAAAGCTTTATTTATCCCCCAGTGCATACCGGCTTTACCCTGCTGTTTTCTCTGGCTGAGTGGATAGTATGTCTACACAACATGTGAACGTGTGACGTGTGGTGCAAACGCCCAAGCAGCCTGTGCACAGAGACAGGACACCCACAGGGGCTTGCAGGATGCTACAGCTTGTGCTGAGGTCAGGGTCCGCACACCGCTGCTGCAGGGGCTGGCAGGCTCCAAGCAATAGTGCAAGCACCCTGTTTTTTTCCTGCACGCGCAAACCCTGAGACTGGTGAGCATCTTGGTTTGCAAAACTCTGTTTTGCAACTCCAGCTTATGCACGTAAAGAAACCTGCGCTGGCTCTTAACAGCCTGCAAACTGCTGTTAAGGCCTCTGCAACTTTCATCACAGGAGGGATTCAGCGTGTGTCACCAAACGGGCACCCGCAGCAGTGGGTCACTGAGCCAGTGGTGGTGTGGGGAGTTTTGGGTGCTGGCATTTCCCCCTGGGGAAAGGCACAGTTATAAGAAGAAGAAAAGAAAAGCTGTTTGGAGCACTTGCACAGATCAGAGGAGAGACAGACACTGCGGGCAGCACCTTCTTGTAAAATGGCCACACTGGGGCTTCAGCTGCTTGTATCTGATGGACCAAAAGGACTACGACCAGAAAGGCACAATGGAAGAAATGCCTATGGAAGGTCACCACTTTGCTGGAAAAGCTGGGACCAGCTTCAGGTGCAGGAAGCTGCCTCGAGTGCAGGAGTACAGATCACCCCCTACGGCTATTTCCACATGGGTCCCTGCATGGAGAAGCACCACCAGCTGGCTGCCCATCCTGCCTCTGGTTGCGCTGTTGCCTGCTCCTTCAGGGACCCTGCACACCCATAAATATTAAACAAGGCAAAAGGACCAAGGGGTTAAAACCACTTCGGCACCAGCTGTGTTGGATAAAAGCATGGAAGATGTTCTCACTTAGATCAGAATAAATCAGAAATACCTCCACTGACAAAGAGGCAGCGAAGTCTGTCTGGGTGAACAAGGCTGGAATCAAGCTAACAACAATTAGGACTCTCTCACTATTTTTCTCCTCCGCTCCAGTTGTTTACCTCTGCCTCCCTGCCTGCTCCCTGCTTTTGACATGTCAACTAAAACGTATTTGTTCACAGTCTCATGAATCCTTTTTGCAGAGCCTTCCTTGAAATGTTCAGATTTCAGATGGTCACAGGGTTTTGCCTTTAGATTTCAAGCTCCTCAGGGCAGAGACAATGTCAAATCAGTGTGAGGCACTGTGCATACTAATAAGGCTATAGAAACAGTAACTGTACATATAGTTAACATATCTTTTCTAATCCACATCCTTCAACCATTTTGTAATCTACACTGCCAAGAAACAAGGGCAGAAAGAGCAGGGATGTCTTGCTCCTTCCATTAGATTTTACAGCTAACAAAGTACTTTTTCTGGTGTGCTACAGCATATCCAACTCAAGCACGGCCATACACTGTGCTCTGCAATCAAGGATCTTTCTTCCCCTCTGCCACACATCTTAAATCACTTCAGTCACTTACAACGTGCTGCTGCCTGGAAAGAGTTAATAAGTCTCTGTAAAAGGGCTGTATTATTACAAATTCTGGCAGTGGCCCATATATACCAATCACCTCAATACAGGATTTTTGGCAGGTATTTATGCTTAATTTTCTATTTAAATGCCTATTTTATTAAGAAACCACATGTAGTTGCTTGACATTTCGCTTTAGCATGGATGAACTCTGAACGACACCTCCTCCTCTTTCAGTGGGTGCTGCACTCCTGGACTCAGTGCAGACACACGGACCGCAGCATCCAGCACCCAGATACCACAGCCTCCTACTCCAAAGGATGGAGAACAGGAGGTTATTGGTGGGGCTACATGAAGTACATCCCAAAATAACATCATGACTTTAGATAGACATGATGAGGAATATTTTACTGAATGCTTCAGGATTTAGAGATGGGCAGCTGAAGACCATGTTGTTCAGATGCCTTCCTGCCTCCCAGATGGCAGACGTTGAGCAAGATCTTGTGCCGCTGAGGTGACCTTTTCTGCTCCCCAGAGTTCATCCTCCCAATTTCAAATGTTAGTACTTTAATGTCAGAATCTAACACAAGCCAACAGTTCAAAGGTGAAAAGCATTTTATAACAGAATGAAAATCATAACAGTGTTCAGGAGGCTCAAAATGACTCATTTCCCAAGGGGAAATTATTGATATTCTCTCTCCAGCATCTCTGCTGGTGTCAGTGTCATTAAAAAGAGGGAGTGGGAAGACAGATAAACAAAGTCTTAAAAAGCAAATATGTTCTAACTAGTGGTTATCACTGCACTTAATAATTAGGGTACTAATTAAGAGGGTAAGTAACACAGTAGGTATTAGCTTCTAGTAATTAGTGTTTTTTCTCTAGATAATAACAAGCTGAAAAAAAAATAAAAAGACCTGAATCCATTTTGCCATTCACCCTGTCCACCACATGAAAACCTATTACACATATTAATATTAATCATTAGCACCACAAAGCAATACTTTCAGATTTTGCAGCATCTTGTAGCTCAGCATTTCAATGTGTTTTTTGACACGCACAGACTCAACCTTGATGATGTCTAACGGGACTACCATTATATGCATAAGTCAACTCCTTAAACCACCCAGCCTTAACACTGGCACGACAAGGTAGCTAAGAGATGCACGCACACACAAATGATCCAGAGCTGGGCAGCATAATGCTACCATAGCAGGGAGAAAGCACAGAGAAAGCCTTTTTCTGAGAGCAGGGCAAACATTTTTCAGAGCAGTGTTCTCATAGGTGAGAGACCTGGATTTAAATACCTGAAGCTAAATCAGGCAGGGAGTGAGGCCGAGTTGTCTCATATACCTGTCAAGTTGTGCTCAGGGATAATTTACCCCATGATTTACAGTCCTTTCCTCTGTGACACAGGGTTTTCCTGCCTTCCCCCTCAAACCATGGCCCTGCAAATGTTGTAAGAAGTGGAGAGCAGTGCCCTGTGTTAAGGCAGGCGGAGGGGGGTGATTTCCTGGCCGGACCCAGCACAGGCCGACCTCCCCCTGCCTTGTGGTGCTCTGTTTTTGCACTTATAGCCTCAGCGGTGGTCAGATAGCAAAAATGGATCAGAAGTGATGTTTCTTGGATACCCTTTAAAGCTGCGATGGGCAGGCCTGTAAGCAGGTGGTATCCAGTCGGTGCATCTCTGCCAGCCTTTTGGTTGTTATCAGGAGGGAGCAAACCTCCCATCACCCTCCACTTACTGTGCTTCAGTTCACAATGCAGAGCAGTGCTGGAGTGTGACAGCTGCATCCCCTGGGGTTAAGCTAAACCAGAAATTGCACGTGAGCTGTGCACCTCATATGCTGGCCCTCGGGACCTTACCAGAGCTTGTGCGAAGCTGCCCCATAGGAACGTGCACGGTGTGGATGTGGGTCCCCAGCACCTGTGGTCTTACCTCCACATCCATGGCACCACAGCGCTTGCTGATGGAGACACAGCCAGTGATACAATTGCTCAAAAAGGATCTCAACTTGGGAAAGAAATGAGCCACCTGGCTGTTTTTGACTACTTATGCAGAAAAGATGATGCTTGAATTACGTGAATTGGGTTAAAAGTAACTAAACAATAAAGAATTTGAAAATTCTTGCATTTCTGCTTTTATGGAGAAAAATTATCAGATGACGATTTGCTTGTACATGTTGCTTTCCTTTTGCTGATTTCAGGGGGTTTATTAAGATGATGAAAATACTTAATGCTGAGCTGCATTCTGTGTGTTCACTTTTAAAATAAATCTTTGTGTGGGTGTAATTTAGGCTGTGGGTAGATTAATACTTTCAGATTCGCCCATGGATAAGAATATCCCTGCAGCTATATTAGTTACAACAAATCAATAATGTAAAATGTAATATCTTGCTAAAGCATCTTTTTTTCCTGAAAGATACGTCAAATTACGATATCACTGAACACACTGTAAAGGTGTTAGATACCACTGAAATAGAGTACTATCTGGGGTAAAAGCCAACAGCCACTCAAGCTAGCAAAGTTACAGAACTGTAATGAAAGACAGTGAAGAAAACGTTACATCTTATGCTGCTTTTAGACTTACCTCTTATATGTATCTTCTCAACACTGCTAGAAAGCACAGGAATGGTTCTCACACTGCTATTGTCTTGAGTGAGCTGGACTTTCCCTGACTTTTAGAAAAAAACCACTTGAAACAATGAAATCAAGAGTTATTATCTGCTAAAGCTGCATTCCTATACTCTCATACATTTCAGGACCATTTTATGAGCAGACACACGCACGTGCATATGCATTGGTCCCACTGGGGAAACAGGGTTATTTAAAAAAACCCACATAACTAAGAGCAAATATGAGCTGCTTAGAATTTTTTTTTAATTTGTATTATTTAAAATGCATCAGTTGCTAAATTTAAAATTGTTGGTAAGTAAACAGTAGGTAGCATTATAGAGAGCCACTCTTCATAAAATTCTAATTATCCCTTTCCTATTTGTTGTGACATGCCTTCGCGCAGATTATGGGTTTGGACTGATGCCCAGTCTTCTACTTCGAAAATGCAAAGTAAGCACGAGAGGTTTGTATAACCTCCAATTGGTTTTCTGTGCATGGTTAGGACATTTTGTGAAGCTGCTGCAAGTGAAGGTAGCTCAGGCTGCCTCACCTGCTTCTTCTCATCCTTTCCTCCCCCCCGGAGCAATCAGTATTTCTCCCCATTGCACGCTCTGCAAAGTGGAACTCCTCCAAGACCCTTGTTGATGGGCCAGCGATGATCCCTACAGAAACACACTTTAAAATCATTCACAAAAGGCATTTCTCTCAAGATACACTCCATCAGTCCCCCGGCAGGATCCCCTCACTGAGCCTGATGTCGTCCATGCAAGGTTGTTGGGTCAATGCAGCATTGCTCGGTCGCTCTCTTGCCCTCTCATGGGAGCAGTTCCCGTTGATGTTCCCATCTGTGCTCTGGGATGTTGGAGAGTGAAAACAAAACACTGCTCTCAAGTCTTCCAAGTTTCGAGTGGGAAGCAAGGAAGAGAAAAGCACCAGTGGGTTTGGGTGCATCCAAGTCACCAATATTTCTTTCAAATTAGCATGGATTTTTTGTGTCCCAGTTTTTTGCGTCTGAATGCACAGGGTAAAAGACTTCCAAGTATGTTGTACAGAAAACCTCCCCTCAACCCTGAGAGCCAAGGAAGCCCAACTCACAGGACACGGTGGGCGCAGTGCGCTGACCATCTCCACGGCTCAATGACTGGTGCAGTGTGATCAGCAGTAAGGATATATGTGGCAATAACTACTATATCAGCTCTAACATACTGTATTGTGTATTTAACCTCAAGGCTATTACCATTATCCAGCTTAGCCAAATGAATGTAGTAGAAAAACATTTACAGTTGCCAGAGGATTAATCTTCTGAATGATGCATGGATTTTAGAGAAAATGTCTTTGATTTATATAATGCTATACTAGGGGATATAATTTCAATTACTAATTGCTAATTTTGATTTAGTATGTTACACACTGGATATAGCAGGTTTATTATGGTTATATTATCTAATTTATTATGATATATATTTACTGTAATGGGAATATATATTAATCAATAGATACGCTTATTAACTAGCGACTATTCACTACACTGCAACACTGGAATAACACAATCAAGCCAGTAACAGACACAGAGTATTGTCAGATGCTGTGAATGATATATCTAATTCTGAATTTTACCCTGGAACAAGTACAAAAAATAGGCAATGATCGCCAGGTTCAGAAATGAACATAACTGTTTTAACAGGCAGCATTTCAGATGTAGTAGCTAAGCTACTTGCCCAGAGAGTCCAATTCTTCTCCAAGTGGATGATTTATATATTTTAATATGAAACGTATCACTCACCAAACAGTTTCTTTCAGTGTGTGATATATACAGTCCACCTGTCAAGTACATTTTGATACTGTAATATATCCCGTTGCCTTACTTCTTTCAGGGGAGTCTGTTTCTAATTCTTTACATGCTTCCTGTGTCAGAACGGTATCAATAGCATCTTTCATGAAGTTAGTCTCATGATGGCTACACAAAAGCTTTGCTTAGTGCTTTGCATAGAGGATTGTAAGCAGCTGAGTTGCCCTGGAGAAATCAGGACCCGGTAATGCTTCCTTTCCTGCTCTGCTCTTGGGCATGCCCCATGCTGCTGCCTGGCAGCACGGGAAGCTGCTAAAGAAATAAAGAGCTTTATCCAAAAAGACACTCTTTCCCCCAGTCTCTGACAAAAGGTGTGGGAAGCTGTAAGACTGAAGCCAGAGGGACAGAACCTCTGACCCCTCACAAGCCCTTAGGAAAGCTGCTTGTGAGCTTGTTCCACTGTTATGCTTACAAAAACATGTACCAAGTTAAGGTGGGAATAAAGGCTCTGGCTCTTTGGTTTGAAAGAATACCGGCACAGCTTTCTACAAGTCTCTGTCTGTCTTTTCAAAGCTGAGTTTCAGTGGCAGTCTACTGCCTTGATGGACAGTGCTCCTATGCTGAGCAAATAAAAATGGAGAGCTGGGAAAGGCCTTGCGAGATCTTCTAAGAACCCCCTCGGTGCAGAGGCAAGACAAGTATCCCCAGACGCTCCCTCTTTCTTCCAGCCTGTGAATTATTTTACACATATAAGTCAAAAGAGCAGGACATTCCCAGCCGTCAGATGGAAGGAAACCAGCACTGTGACAGTCACCGACAACTCCAGTCACACCAGTAAGTGAAGGGTCATCCTCTTTTGCCCTTCTTCTTTTAGTGACCTTCTTCCAGAGCTGCATTCCTCAGGCTGTTTTCTGCTCAGGACCATCCGCACGTCCGCCCACTGGAGCTATAGCCCTCAGCAGATCTCCAGCATCTGCAGTTCCCCAGATGAAGACAGCCACTTTCCTTCGTCTGTAAGGACTCAAACAATGCCCCACGATTCCAAAACCTGTTTGTTTAACTGGTTCTCCAAAATATTCACAAGCTGCCTGTGCAGCACATTGCACACTCTCAATCCCCAACAGTCAAGAAACACTTCTTAATACCCATTTTCTTTGCTGCAAATTCTACATCCTTTTGATTTGCTCTTATGGAGAGAGAGACAGAAGACAACAGGGAAATAGTCCCTTCATCTATGGGATGGCTACTGTCATAGCTGAGACTTTTCTTTCCTGTGCTGAAACTCTGCTTTTGCTCACAGATCATTTTCTCTGACCTCTTCTCTTTCTTATTGCCATCTTTCAGAACATCTCAGACTTGTCCATATCTTTCTCATCCCACGTTGCTCAGAACTGGAGGCAAAGTCAGACATAGACCTTACCAGTTTTAACGGACACAGAATAATAACATTTTGTGACATAGATAGGATACATCCAACAGCACATCCCAGAATGACACACGCCACAACGCACCACATTGTTGGTCTATATTTAGTTTGTCAACTTGAACTACAGGTCTTCTGTCATTTTTATGTCTAGCAGCATTCCTCCATTTTGTGCTTGGGGGCTGATACACCACTTTTATCTCTCCGGACAGTCATCCTCAGCACCCCATGGACAACATTGCTGCACCCCACCATGAGAAAAGGGATGCCAACGGAGAGGCCAAGCTCCGAGATACGACCCAGATCAAGGTTCCTATACCCCATTCACATCCCGTAAGTATCCCCACAGCAGCAGAGCAGTGACCCACACGCTCCTCTCTGTGGTGGGTGCTCTGGCTAACGTGCACCCTCGTTATTTGGCCTGGGATCATAGAATAGTGTGGGTTGGAAAGGACCTCTAAAGGTCATCTAGTCCAACCCCCCTGCTATAAGCAGGGACATCTTCAACTGGATGAGGTTGCTCAGAGCCCCATCCAACCTGACCTTGAATGTTTCCGGGGATGGGACATCTACCACCTCTCTGGGCAACCTGTGCCAGTGTTTCACCACCCTCATCATAAAAAATTTCTTCCTTATGTCCAGTCTGAATCTACCCTCTTTTAGTTTAAAACCATTCCCCCTTATTCTATCGCAACAGGCCCTACTAAAAAGCCTGTCCCCAGGGATGAGAGGGGAGAGCAGACATTTGGATGATTGTTGGATGATAGACAACAACTAGAGAACCTACTGCACCAAAATGGGAAAGGGAATTGTCACCTGTAGACATTAGTGATTATAAATCATGTCAATGTCAGCTGAGATCAAAAAAATACTTCCAGCTCAGCAAAAGTAATTGGAGAACTTCTGAGAAATGCAGGAGAGGGTGAAAGGCTGTTTGATTACCAAAACCAAACTCCTCAACTCCTCTTCCCAAGGCAGATCTAGAGAACACAAAACGTATTAATCTACAGGATTTTGAGGGCCAAGTGCACCAGAAAAGCCACTGTTTGCAGAATAAGCAAAAGCGCTACTTAGCATATGAAGAGCATATGCAGCGGAGGAAAACAGAGGCTAGTTCCAGCAATGAAAAAAAAAAACAGCTCCAGAGTGTAGATTTGAAAACCATATGCAGGTTTCTAAGTAACCAGCCCGATTTTTCTGATGTGTTGAGGGCTGACTAGTTCCCAGTGAAATCAATAGGAGATGTCGATTGCTCGGTACTTTTGAAAATCAGGCCAACTCTTCAGAAGCATAAGTAGGGGCCTGAAATGCCTGATTATGCCCCATTTGAAGTCTGAGCCTCGATGCACAGCAATGCGCCTGCTGTTCGGAAACATGTCTCACAACATGCGCATCCTCTGCGAGGATGAAAGAGGAACCCTCCCTGCGACAATCAGACTGGGGACAGAAACCTCTATTCCCTCCCCCCCTTTTAAAACCGAATATGCTAGCTTCAATTATGAAACAGGAAAAACCCTTTTATAGATGCTGCAGCGCATTATCAAACGCTGTATGTTATATAATGCAGAGATAAAGTAATGGAAACTTAAATTTGCAGGAAAATAAAAGCCGTGATGTGCGTATAACTGTGACCTGTCCTAATCTACTCACAGGCAGAAAGTAAGCCAAGAGGTGAGGAAAGGGTGAGGCAATCAGAAAGTTAAATCCAAGCCTTACAGAATATATTTCCTAATTAAAAAATCCTCCAAATATTTGCTCTGAAGCTTTATTTTTCTAGTGCTGGCTACTGGCGTGCTTCAAAAAGCACTTTGTCTGGGTTTGGGGCAGGTCGTGTGCTCAGCCGTTATTTCCTTTATTACCATTTGGTGCCTAACAGCTGCATCGGAAAACACATCGCGTCCTTCTGTGAGCACCTTCCCACCTGATGCATGCTCTGGCATCTGTAAGTAGTGATTTACTGTTGAATCACGCAACAAAACTGACTATATCCTTTATAAATTCATAAATCCCGAGTAGGACGGTTTTCCTATTATGGCTGCAGTATTGTTTCAGCGGTGTAACCCGCGTTGCTGAAGGAGGGACAATAAATCGTGAGGCTGTGAAATCCATTGTGTTTATATATGAGGCTGCTTTTGGTCTCCATTTCCTAGTCACAAATAAACTGAGATCTTTTGAGTTTGCCACAGGGATATTTATAGATTGCAAATGGTGACACATTAAATCAATTGGCTTCTATATTTTCTCCAGGATATTTTATTGTTTCCTGCAAGTCAATGAATATTTTCCCCATCCTACAGACTCTTTTCCATGTGGAGAAAGTCTGGATGAGCTTAGGCTTTCTTCACAGTCTTCCTTTATACTTATGAGGCTGTGATTTATACATGTACACCCATGCCCTTCTTGCAGCAGACAGAAGCAGCATGAGAAACTGTATTTGTTATATGGCTTTTCTGTCACTTTTTTGTCTTTTACCTACTAATGCCTCTCCTTGGAGTTACTTATATAACATTCACAGAAATCCCTATTATAGCATTTATAATAATGATTATTCAAAGGTTTTTTTGAGAGTTTTTGGCAGTACCATTGTATCTAGGATGTGGTCCTGGCCCAGGACTAGAGGTGTTAGACACGGTCTCATCCCAAAATAAGGACTTTCTGAGATCTAATCACCATAGTTATAAAGCAATACACAGGAGATGCAGCCAGATAGTCATATACTCTCCTCTCGTCCCCCAAAGTTAAATATCAATAGTTTTAGAGGACCACAGCAGGGAACATCTCCCACTCTAAAAATCACTCAAAAACTTAGGAAGAAAATTAAATCCATGAAACTTACCTGAGCTGTGTGCCAGCTGAGTGAGGGAACAAAACAAAAAAACAATTTGTTTTTTAAAACAAATCAACAATTGTGCTGGGGAATGGAATCATTCCGTAAATTTAAAATCAAACAAAGAAGATAGAGAACAACATAGAAGGTATCAGTAGCTAACTTGATGGGAACACCACCAAAACAAATTAATATCTTTTCTTTCATCTCCTGCCAATTGTGTCTTTAAGTAGTGGACATTCAAAAGACAGGATCTATCTGTGCACTGTATATACTTTGGGATACCGATATAATTGTCAGGTAGTGTGCATGGACTGGTCTGTGGTGCTGTGGGACCTATTCAGCTTCCTGAAGAACAAAAAAACCCAACTTCTGTTTCTTTATTTTCTTCCCTGGTGTGGCGATGCTACCAAAAGCGTATATCAGGATTTTCTCCAAGTTTTGCAGCAATCCTGTCCACAGCAGCTATATCAGCAAGACTAATTCACCAGGTGCCGATGAGAAGCTAAAGTGTTTGGAAAGTGGTGGTTCTTTTTTTGCCCTTTTATTCACATGCTCAAAACGGCAATAAAGATTCAGGATTTTTATTTTGTTCTGTTAAAGTACATGCATTTATGCTTAAAGACTTGAAACAAATTCTGCTTACTGCTGAAATAGCTTTATGTTCAAATTAGTAAAATATGAGAAATGTATTGTTGGATACTGTAGCTTGTCCTTCTGCTTTGACTTATTTACTACTTTTCTGCAGTACTAAGTAAGTTTTACCAATAATTCTGTAACTCTCTGCAATCATACTTCTACATGCAAATTTTGGTGTTCAGATCTTGCCTTTTCTGTTATAGGCTTGAGCAGGATGTCTAAAGAATATCTAGAGCCGCAACACAGACAAATCTGTTAAAAAAGAAGGCAAAAAGCTCTTTAATTTCTTCTGCATCTGTCAAAACCAGAGCTCCACATTACACAGAACACCAGTGACAGGAGCAGGAGAAGAAATATAAAGTGCAGTTCTGTGCTCAGGTTAAGTGAGAAGCGATTAACATGTTTTCCCAGTCCGATTTTGAAGTTTGAAGCTCTAGTAATCTTCTGGCATTTGATTAATCCTTTTATTTCTAGAGCAATGGTTGTAAAGATCAGAATTTAGACAGGACTACAAATGATGCAAGATTAGCAGGCCTCTAACTCATCATATAAAGGACAAGCTGTTAACACGGTATAAATAGGTCTAGCAACACAGGAGGCTAAGAAAGCCTGAAGATACTGAACAAGGACCAGCAACACCCATCCAGGCTCCAGCAGTCATCATGCCATGGCAGCGGGGTGCAGAGGGCTCCCCTTACCCAGCTCTGCACTGGGAGCAGAGCACCGTGCCAGGAGGTGGAATAAAACTCTTCCCCATGGCAGGTGGTAAGACCAAGGCTGCAGCACCGGACTGGGGCTCATGGTGATGCTGCCTCTGACAGTGCAGAGCACCAGGGGCACAGCTCACAGACCCCAGCCACAAACATCTTCACTCTTTAGAGACTAAAACCTATTTTGGTTATTAAAAGCCAGCACAGTTCACCAACAGAACACGCTGAAAGATGCTCAGGAATTAATAACATCAGGAAAGTGTCCTCTTACTGCAACCTAACAATGCAGATTTAGACACCTCCCTGTCTGAGGACTCACCAGCCCCATCATTCCCACACCCTAGTGCTCTGCTGACCTTCCAGCAGTTCCTACGGCAAGAAGCTGGAATAGATGTTGCAAACTAAAATGATCAGAAACTGATTTGGGCTTAAATATATAAAACGCAAACATTTCTCCTACCTCTAAAAAAAAAAAAAAAAAATCTGCTGCTGTTAATCTTCTTCCCAGAGAGCAGGGCTTTGCACATCTTACCCCTAACTCAATAAAGTTCTCACTAAAATTTTAACTGTTACAAAAGATCTTTGAGTCCTTACTCTGTTTTATCATCATCAATTCCAAACATACACATCTCTCGGTAGCATGTTGTAAGCTCAGGGAAAGATGAGCAGAGAGCAGTGGTAAAGCTGTTGCTGTAAGCATGATACAGTTCCTTAACACAGAAGAAACTGGAGGATCCTAAATAGCTCTGTGTCCTATTTCAGAAGGACATAAACCCAAAGGTCCCTGCCTGCTCCCCGCGCATCACAACACTGGGTATTTAGGTTTCAGGGAAGCAAGGTGTGTTGAAGTCATTGAAGAATGAGAATGAATAGCACATTCAGTTTCTCTCTGAAATAGCTGCAAGTTACTTGTAAGAAAAGATAGGATGTTTCTGTGGTTGTCTACACAAAAACTTTGCTTTAATTTTAACTAAATTAATGGAAACAATTTAATCAGTGCGAAGGCCAAGCTGGGCTGCTGTTCTAAAAGTTTATCTTTTGCTGAAGTCATCTTTCTGCCTGCTGACATATCAAACAGGGCAACAGTGTCAGCAGAGGATGTCCTGGAGGAGGCAAAAGAGAATTGCCAGAGAAGACATCATGGGAAGAGAGAAGAGAGCATCATGAAGGTTAACAGACAGTAGGAGAGAAGGTGGGTAGCGGGAAAAAGCCTTAAAAATTCTAAGAAAATACAAAGCAGCAGATAAACATACAGGGAAATAAGAAAGGGCAGCAGGAAAAAAGAGGAAATAGAATAAAGAGAAAGTTGAAACAGTGGGTTGATTTACCAGGTGGTGTTCTGTGCTGTAGACAATACAGTTGTGCTGTAGATTAGTTTAGCCTAGGACATAAAACGCAGTGGAAGTTGCAGAAGAACCTATTGTTCACAGGTTGATTGGTTTCAAGTATCCAGCAAGAAGCCAGGAATATCTGGACACATTGCATCCTTTTTTGAAATACCAATGGCCTCTAGGAGAGTTGGAAAGTTAGCACTAGCACAATAATAATTCAAACAGATTGAATCTCTCTTGCCTATTCCCAGTGAGCTCCCAGACAACATGCATGCAAAGCATGCAGCACAGCAGAAATCCCGTCTACGCTGAAGCAGATACAGGCATTTACATGGGAAGTTTTAACTTCAATCAGTTGGTGCATTCTACAAAAACAAACCAAAAAGTAAAACAACAAAAATTAAAATGTGTCCAGTGTGCTGCAAGAACAAACTCAGTACCTCCTTCCCAGGTTTGGATGCACATCTGCCTGTTGGGAGGCTCAATCCTTCCTCCTGAACATGTTCTGACTCCCAGGACTGCCTCCCGTCCACTGCCTGTTGCAACCACCTTCTTTCCTGCATGGCCCAGCACTCCCAGTTGGCATCAGAAGTGTCTGTGTATAAGGACAGGAATGAAAGCTGTCCCTTTCAGCTTCCTGCTTCTCTCCTAAGTGCACACAGAAGTGGAAGGGGGGGGGACCTTTGCTGCAGGCAGCAGGGGCTCAGCACCTCTGCTTCTCCTGTATCCTTTGCCTTTCCATCTGTCAGGGGATTTCCAGCTGCAGCAGACACAGACATTAAATTCTAGGCCCAAAAAGGGGCAGGCAAAGTGAATGCAGTTTGAATTTTGGACTGGCTTTTTAGCCATGTCCTTCCCAGAGATAGTGCAGGCACCTTCAGGTCTTCTTCTAATTGCAGACCTAAAAGCCCTACTCTCACCTCCCAATAGTCAAAGTGAAATTAGCTACTCTGTAAAGCTCTAAAATGCAGCCACTAGACTGAACTCACTTTCAAAGTCCCTGCTAGCAACTGATCTCTGCAGGAAAAGTACTTGTATTTCACTCCAATTTTCAGGTATTTGTAGAGTACAACAATAGGAGGCGAAAGACACAGGTGCTTTGTACCAAAAATACTTTGCACATGCACTGTTGTGTTCAGCTCACACAGAAATTCCATGTTTAGATAAAGATGTTTTGATAAAGGGGCAAAAGGATCTGTTGCAGGTACAGAAACAAACTGCTGAAAACCCAGGGAGATGATAAGAGCCGAGTCCCCTGAGCTGTAGCGCTGTGCTTGAAGCACAGCCTCTTTGCTAAACGGATCGGGGAAAGGTTGCTTTCCTTACACCACCTCGAAGCAGCTGATTTGAACACCACTGTATCTTTTCATACAGACAAGAAATTAGGTCAAAACTTTCTAGGAAATTTCTGCCGCCTATTTTAGAACACAGTTCAAAAGATCAAAGGAGAGAAATTCTATAGAAACCCGTATGCAATCTCATGTGGAAATGAAACATTAACAGGAAGAAATCTTGTGACTGAATACTGCTGAGCTGACATCCAGGGGCTTATCTTTTTAAAAACCTCAGCACAGCTCTGCAAGGCAAAGAAAGCGAGTAAACTTAAAAAAACCCCTTCCATCGGCACCCACCCCAAGGACAGAAACACCATTCATTTTGTTAATATTATGGCATCGTTTCTCCCTGCTCCCATCTCCACCAGCAACTTGGCTGCAAAGAGCCACATTAGCCTTTTACCAACAGTAACAAATCTTACCCGAGCAGCGGAGTTTTTATCAGTAGTTAGAGCTCCTCGCTTATATTCAGTATTAAAGTGTTCTTTCTTCTAAAGCACTATTTTGATTAGATGATCTCTTCCTTGAGAAAGAAAAAAACACTTAGGGCCAGATTTTTAAAAAGCTATTAGGCTCCTGCTTAATTTAAATGCATAACAGCAGGCAACTCAGCCTAATTCTCTACTTGAGCACAGAGTCTCCTGATTTATACACACAAGTGGAATAGCTTTTGTGGATGCATATTTTGCCTCTTGTTTTATCCTCATGTTTTAATAACTTACCTTTACTTATGATTTTCTTAATTCAGACTTAAATTACACAAATAACCATTTAGCACACAGACTGCATTGACCAATTTCCTCTGTTGCTATGAAAATAGAGTTCATTGGACTCCCTTTATTCCAAGTCATCTTGTGGTGCAGGAGTTTTGGACCAGTCCTACGTTTGAGAGAGAAACCTGGCTCTTGTTGCGAGTCACGGAGGGGGAAAAAGCAGAGGGTTTAGCTCCACACATCATTACCTCCTCCCAAACAGCCAGAGGGAACACTGAATCTCACAGTAAGACAACTTCTATCGCTGATATATCTTCTTGCAATTTCCACGCTGATCTCTCCATAGATTCCTTTGATTTATGAGGTCATTTGTCTGTTGACAATTGATTGAATTAACTACTCTAGAAGAGCATTTCTGTCCCAGAGCAGGGGAGGTTTTTTAACCCTTTTTTGCTAGCTGTAGTTAAAACCAAGTGATTGGACGTGCAGCTCATCTCTATGTGATGGCTACACTTCAAAACATTCCAGAGACGTACAACTTTCTTTAAAAGATTCAAAAGAGACAAAGATCTCCTTGATCAGGTGAATAGTGTTTTTTTGCACTGAAGAGAGTAGCAGGTTGCAGGATGTAATATTAGGTAATATTTCCTAAGCATATAATCACTGCTGATTGTAATTTATATTGGAATACAGCTCAGCTAGCATCAGTTTCCAAAACATTTCCACCTGATCATGCAACTCTTCCTAAAAGGACACCAGAAAATTAAGCTCCTACTGAGAATGAGATTACCACCTGAGGATAGCGTAAACATACAAAATAACATGGATCGGACACTAATTCTGCAGACTTAGTGGTGCACAGACCCCAAGCCACAGATAAAAACTCTAATAGACTGGGGCTGTGTAACCTGAGTAGGGACAATTCCTAATACTGTGGGCAAGTAGGGACTGAGCATCGCAGAAATGCCAAAGGGGATGTCCTAACGCTGACGGACTTGCATTCAACATTGTGTGGATTGCTTCATAGATTTACAACCCTAGATAGGTGGTGGGGAACAGGACCCAAAAGAAATGGTTAGAGGAGAGAGTAGGAAAGGTGAACTTTTCACTTGTACAGCTACAGTTGACCACAGAACACCACCAGTGTTGTTTAGGCAACCACTGACTATGCAACCAAGGCTAAGGGTTACATTTAGTCTTCCTAGAAGGATGTTGCTCAGTTAAGTGCCTCCACTTACTATATTTTCAGTAATGCATGGGTTGGATAATAACAGAAAGGGTCAGCCCAGAGCAGCTTTATCTGGTAATGATCCTTGTTCATACCGGGGTCCCCACCAGCGGGGAACAAGACCTATACTTCCTTGAAACTCAGCAACTTACCCTTGAACAAGACTTGTCCTTGCAGGTTGGGTTCTTAATTGCCATGTTATTACTGTTTCTTAATGCCCTTGAACTTACCAGAATTTCAACACTCGCATTCTTTTCTTTCATCTATTTCTGTAAAATTATGCTATCTAAGTTTTTCTTTCATGCAATATTGTATTACCTCTTTTGAGACATTGGTTGTACTCCATCATTAACGTTCTCAGTGCATTTTTTTCTTTAGAAACAGTTCTTTGGACTATCTTGTTTTTTCTGGCATTGATTCCCTGATTTTTTTTGTTGTTGTTGTTCACAGCTCACTTCTCAAGGCCAAAACTCCACAGGCAGGATTTCTATCAATTTTAGTTGGAGTTCTCACCTGATTAGAAGCTGCAGCAGAAAGTTTTATAATCGCACCCAGAGCGTGAGGTTTCAGCTTCTCCTGACGGATCACTATTTCCAGATTTGATTTCAGTCCAAAGTGTGCATTGCAAGTTGGAATTAAAAACCGGTTCATTTTCAAAATTCCCTGTAAAGGAGAAGGCACTGAAATAAAAATGGTAAAAAATTCTTCCCCTCAGATTAATACTGAGGTAACTTGAAACACTGGTTTTTATTTAATTGTTTATGTTTCTTATTTGACCTGGCTGTATGACACACCAGTAACAGTATTACTTTCTAATCACAGCATCTAATCACAGTATAAAAATATTTCTTGGTAATGCATAACAGTTTTTCTGAGCTGAGAATAAAATGTAATGTTCATCTGCCTACAATATTTAAAGTAAATAAAAATGAAATACACTATTGGGATTACACCATATGAGATGATTGGAAATGCTGGCGTGATTTGACATGTAACAGCCCACTTTGCTGGTATTAGCAGGCCGTGAAATCATATAAAAAAAGTAATAAAACAGAAGAAAAAATAATGAGTTTCATAAGAAAAATGCACTTTTTGATCTTTTCTCAAAAAGAAACTTTCTGTTCTGCATTTTGTCCCACACCACTTTTAGGGTTGTTAAGGAGGAGCCTTTTCACAAACTGCACTAATTAGTCAGTAAAGTAATGAAACCCTTTGCAGACCAAGCCTAACTGAACCAAAATCTAACTGGCAGTTAGCTGATCCCTGACTCTGTTGGCTTCTTCAGCTTCCGCCTGTGTTGGCCGCTGTTCAGTCTCTATCAGACAGCTCAACTGGTGAAGTTTTGCAGCAATTCCAGCCATGGTTTAGCTTCACCACATGCCCACGTTGTGACCAAACTGGTGACATTGTCCTACAACCCCACTGGTAGTCAGAAATCCTCCTGGGGCAGCTGAGATGCTGAGGGTGAGGAAACCAGGGCCACTGATGGACATGACACCCTGTAGATGAGGGCAGGCCCAGGCCTGGCGTGCACTGCAGACTGGGTGGATCCAGCCCCTTGGACTGAACGGGTCACTTCTGTCTCTCCGGACAGCCTACAGTGCATGATGCATAGCAGAAGAGGTCTTGGGGTTGCTCCGCCTTTGCCTGTTCTCTACCCAGATGTTTAGCAGGTGAAGAAGGACAATCGTCAGTCTTTGCTGCTGTCTGTGCTGTTCAAGAATTAAATGATTTCATTGTATTACCCTTCACTTACAGACAAGTGCCTGTTGGCGCTACAACACGGGAGCCAAGGAAGGAGGAAGAGAAATAATGACGGAAACTGCCCCAAATGAAAGCAATGCAGTTAATGATCAACAATACACTGAAATCACTACAGCTGAAAATATGTTTTCCTTCCATTGAATAGTCTATTCATTAGAAGGAACTTAAATTTCACTGGCTCTCAGGTACTTTCTCCCAGCTAAGACTTTTAGACAAGATCTGGGTTACAACATCCCCATGGAGGTCTTACGGAGTTATGGTCCTACTCCCTACTGTCGGCTTTTGAGATGGACGTAATATATCATAAAATTAACTTCTTTTGAGGTATTTCTCTTTGTGGTATTAAGACAATATTTCATCCTGCAAAGAACACATACACAGAATTTTTGCTCCACGGACTCCTGAAGAGTTTTCTGTGGAAATGATTCAAACTTTTTAAACATGACACAAAAGCCTTTTACTTCATGGATCTGAGTATAAAACATACGAGGAGCTACAGAGACCTGCTACCTGAAATGAGGGAAAGCAGTTAGATTTCACAAGATAAACTGAACTGGCCAAGTCTATCAGTTGAGGGCACATCCAGGAGGATACCCAGTTGCTGAAGGAGCTCATTTGGACAGACAATGGTTTCCCACCTGCACTGACCAAAGGCTCCAACACCACGGGAAATAATGTCCTCTCAGCCTGAGCTGCCACTTCAAAAGTAGCCAACAGCAGAGAAAACCAATCCAGAATATTTCTGTAGGATAAAATGGAAACAGTCTCTTTTTTAAAACTATTGCATTCTCTCTAATGTCAGAGACATTTCATCAACGTTTTGTAAAAGCACACAAAGTCATTTGGTCTGAAAAGCACCACATCAGTACATTCTGGCTTTCAAACATGCATTTTTCCACAACCATCATTTTTATGCATGCAGAAACTTCAAAGGAAAAGATTAGAAGAAACAACACTTTTTATTCCTCCCCTATTTTATCTATCATCAGGATGGTAATCTTTAATACCCACTGCAACTTCCGCTTCAGTCAGCACTGAAGCAAATGAGTATTATCTGCTGAGTAACATCATTATTTCATCAGCAGTTCCTCTGTTTCATTTGGAAGCTCCTGACCGAGGCACTGCTCCCGCCTTGAGCCTGGTTAGTGCATTAGCCCTGGCAAGATCACAGCAAAAGTCGTATGAGCAAAGGTCCTCAGAAATGGAAATTACTCCATGAGCTTTTAATGCAAATAAGAAGAGGTCAGTCAAAATAAGCACCCACAGGAAACTAATTGGAAGTGAAATATGGACTCAAATGATAAAATATAGCTCAATTTTATACAGCTTGATGCTCACATGCATTTATTTCTAACACCCAAGGACAACAGTATGAAAACATCAGCCTAAGCAGCTGGTTTGCACTTTTCTTCCTGTCTGTAGTGATACCTTTCAAGCACAAAGAATCAGCAAAACCAAAATGATCTCAGGTGGGTAACATTATCGCTTGAATCATTTCATTAGAACTTCAAAATATTTTATTTAAGTAACGTCACAGTCCTATAGGCATCATTGACTGAAGTGACTTGTTAGCCTATAAAATCTGAACACACGACAGACACGAGGCTTTTAGACACAACAACAGTTATTAAAATTCGGGAAAAACATACAGACATTTGTGAGGATGAGGACAAGCAAGCCCACGTGGTGCTTTATTGCCAGTTTAGGACCCACATGGAGCACAGAGAAAGGTATTTTAAATTAGGACTGTTAATAGGCCCAGTTTGCTTCAAAAATTTACAAATTTTGCAGTGAACCTGCCCAACAGTGAAACTGTGTTACTGAATGGATGGAGGAAATGGGGGCTGCAGGCTCGCACCTAACCTGGAAGTGCAGGGAGGTACCAAAGCAGCAAACAGCAACACCACCGAGCTGCAGGGCTTACAGCTCCCTCCAAGGTCTGCAAGATTAAGAGAAAGGACCAGCCATACTTGTGTGAATTCTTAAGAAATTGTGGAAATTAATTCCAAGCTAAATACAGACCTCCGTTTGACAGCTGACCCATAGCTATGTTAGAGCCTAACCTAAGACATGGAATTCTCTTATACAACTCAAATGCTTGTAAGTGAAAGTGTGCTGCTGAGGCTGCTCCTGCCCTTCCAGCAGCCTCTTCTCCCTTCCCCAATCCTCCAGTACAATTAAAAAGAATGACTGGACTGAAGCAGTGTTGGGGCATAGAGAGAAACCACTTCTGTGTTCTGCTAATAAGTCATGGGCCAACTTTCAAGCAGGTGCACATGTAACTTGAAAAAAGAAAATAAGAGCAACATGCTGGCACAGCTCTCCTTTGGAGAGGTCACAAACTGCTCTCCCTTCCAGCAGGTGAAAATCATGCCAAGGGAAGGGGGCTTAGCACCTGCAAAATACTGACTGATCATGGTGAATATATAAGCATCTGTTTTCATGCACCAGATAATTGGGTCCTTGGGAAGCAAATTAAAAACACGAAGAAAATCTCTAAAATTCAGATTTTGTTTTAAGCCACTCACTTTTTGCCAGCAATCATTTTATAGAAGAGCAGTGACCGAGTACAGATGCAATTGCAGTTGTCCTGTCAAGCAACCATCCATATTTCTTGGGTCCTATTCCTCTCTAATGGGCATCGTTTCCCAGAGATCACGGTGTCAAAGCACTACCACTTTTTACTGTAATCTTTTTTTTCACCTCTTCTTTCTCCCTGCACCCACTGAAATCTGTGTGAACACCTAAAAATATGTATGGCTTGGCAGATCTACGCTGGGGCTCCTCACACATCAGCAGTCTGCCTAAGGCGTTGTGTCCAAAAGCTGAACATCATTATAAGTTATCCAACTAGCTGATAAAAATGTTACTTCATTTTTGTTTCCATGCGTTGATTTCCCCCTTGATGTGACAGCCCAATCTCCCACTCACTCACTGTCAGCTGCTGTTTTCTATTTGATGCTGACATCCAGTCACTCAGTCTTTTCAATACACACCGTCATTAGCATTAAATGTACACTTGCTATGGGTTTGGCATGCTGAAATTGCTCAGGAAAACTTTATTTCTTTAGTTTAAAAATAATCTAAAATATTTCTTCATTGTTTAAGGTAATCACTTCCCCTTGGCGAATGACATCATGCTGTCTTTTATATATGTATACTGTATATTGCAAACAAATATATTGCATATATTTATATTTTATATATATATCTGTATTTCATGCCTTTTATATATATAAAGCCAAAATCTTCAGTGACCACTTGCAGTCACTATGGATTCCTGACCACCCATCGGAAGTCTGCACTCAACTGCTCACCAAAGCCCCAGTAAGGCAGGTGCCCACCTTCACCCTCGATGCCTCTAAAGTTCATTAGCAGACCTAGCTGGAAAGATATGCTTTCCTTCCTCAGCTAAACAACCCATCAAGCTTAAGGCCTGTATTCTTGCTGGGATTCAAACAGGCGAACCAGGAGGCACTGCAAGTCATCTGCAGATAATTGCATCTTAAAAGAAAATCAGCATTCATAGACTGAACATAGTGCATTTGTTTGATTTGATGTTTCAATTCTCTGCAGAAAACTGGGAATGCATAAAGCACTGACATTTTGATTGCCAGGGTTGACTGTGTTTTCTGCGTGGTAAAGTTGGTCTGATATGTCAAAGCATTACAGCCAGATTTTTGGATAATGGGTTTTCTGTTAGTGACTGATGTTCCTTCCTTGAGCTTTGCATCTAAGTAAAGCTTTTGAGATGGTCTTTCTTTCTACCCTCCAGTTATCCCAGCCCAGTCATTCCCCAAATGGTTAAAGCTATCCTGACTCTTCATACAAGATAAAGGGTATGCGCATCTGAAGACCAGATTCAGCTTGGCTGCTGAGTTCAATCATCCACTGCTGGGAAAGCATCAACATCACGTGCATTCTTTAAAAAAAAAAAAAAAAAAAATTTTGAAGAAGGAGCAGGTGCTTCCACTCCCAGTGCCCATCTTGACACACCTTAAAAAGCCTCATTTTCTGAGGATAAACATTGAGTCAGTTTAAGATTGTTAATTCCTTTATATTCCATTTTCTAAACTTTCCATAACATTCAGAAATCTTTCGCAAGGGAATAAGTAAATCGAACTTTTTCTTATAATCTCATAATACGTGCTCTAGGTAAGTTCTGATCACTCTCTGCTCCTTAAGGGGCACTTATCACATCCCAGTGATGACCCTTACACGTCCTCTTCAAAATAGTGAATGATAAAACAATGCAGTCATGATGAACAGTGTTATAGTGAACAAATAGTAAGTATGATTAGAAACAATGGTTAAGGTAACTGTCAGATCTGGAGAACACCTTACTGAGAGTCAAGTTACAAAACATATCTTCATCAAACAATGACTTGCCCCCACAACAGCACTTTTCACCATCTCTATATGAAACCACTGTCAAAATTGTTTTGTTTTTTAAGGTTCTGGAATCACTTAGCATTTAAAAAGTACTTGGTTAGAAGAAAAAAATGAGGCCAACTTCCCTGGTACAAACCTTTTGGAATTTTTAAGAAAAAGAGAACTATATTGGACAGTGTGAATTTTGCATATATAAGTGTGTTTTTGGAAATTTGCAGTTTCCAAATGTCGTGATATGCTCAGTATTACTCTTGATGCCTGTAGCTACAGGTTGTCAAGAGAGAGGAAATGGCAACAGTCAGGCAAACAGCAAAAAAGTCAAATCCAATAGCAGTAACCCGCTATTACCGTCTGTCACTTACACAAAAACAAGCAAAGATGAGCACTGCAGCCAGACTACCAGGAGATATACTTCTTTACAGATGGTGGGCAAGACAAGCAGAGAGCCCTTTGAGAGGTCTTGCAGTCTGGACCTGATCTTTACTTTAATCCAAAATAGCCTGAACTATGTGGTATTTGGCATGCTAGAAAAATCCCAGGTTTTACAGGATTTTTCACAAGGATATGCTTCCTGTACAGAGGAAGGTGAACAAAAGTTCCTGTTGCTGCTGCTGGGAACTGAGTCCAGCAAAGGATGTGCTTGACAGCAAAAGAGATTTCTATCATGGCTCTCTCAGCCTAGGGAAAATTACATTTTAAGTCTAAAACAAAGGACTGAAGGTCAAATTGCAAAAGAGCTGGTATTCATAATTGTGAACAGATTTTAAAAGAGTTCCATGTATATGGGCTGAGTACTTCTGAGTTTCTGACCACAAAACCAAACACTAAATTTTTATAAAAGCTCTGATGCCTCAAGCCATGCTACAGCCTATATTAAAATATCTTTTTAATATTTCAAGGTTTTCTCAGTGCCAAGCTATTAAATGTGTAGACTGATTTCCTCAGAGCAAAATCCCTCCCCAAAAACCCAGACAGAATGTCAATCAAAATAGTTAATTACTAACCAAAAAATCCCAGTAATTGACTGCATGGATTTTAATTTTATGAGATAGAGTTATCCTTATGAGAGCTCTCCAAGCTGAGGTTGGAGAACAATGGCTCCCTGAACATGAAAGCTTTTTCCAAATCACAGCAGAGATGGTAAGGTTGAATTTGACCTCACTGGCTCCAACAAAAATTCAGGTTATGTCCATAAAAATGAGTGAGAAATAGGTAACAAAAGGGGTGACACAAGAGGAGGAGGGGTTTTTTGAGGGACCCTTTTGCAAAAAGCTACAGCTAAAACTGCCTTGGGCCTTTCATCAGAAATGGTCTCTAGGAGGTAAACAGTTTAGCAGACTGCTATCTACAAAGAATCACTACAAAAGCATCTTAAAAGTCATTATTACACAGAATTCTTGCATATTGTTTCTTCCCTGCCCAGCAATAATTGGTCTCAAACAGGGAACAGTGACAACGCAAGTCCTCCACGCCAGGTGATAGGTATTCTCACAAAGAACGGCAGTACCCATTGTCAAAATTTTGTCTCAAGTTTCACACTTGGATTTTTTTCTAGAGACCCTGCATTTATGTAAGAATCACCAGGAGGGTATTTTAAAACTATTATTAAGGTTCAAAGTTGTGGTGGAAAGCTCTGAAGTGTAACACAGAATAAAAACTGCATTGCCAATGCTCAAAGCCCAAAGGCTAATTAAAAGGCTCCACCAGCTTCTGGCTGCAGAGCAATGCCGATTTCGACTCCTCCACGTGCAAGGTGCCCCACTCACAAGCGCAGTCCTCCTGCTCTGAGCTTTGGCATTCAGCGTGATGTTAGCGCTGAAAGGGGAGAGGACCCAGAAGAGCCATACTGAGATTTGCGTGCCATGTCCATCACCTACAGCACCAGCGTCGATTATCCATGATGTTGCTTGTGCTGGTTTTGGCTAGGATAGAGTTAATTTTCTTCACAGTAGCTCGTACGGGGCTGTGTTTTGGATTTGTGCTGGAAACAGCGTTGATAACACAGGGATGTTTCGTTCCTACTGAGCAGTGCTGACACAGAGTCGAGGCCTTTTCTGCTCCTCACCCCACCCCACCAGCGAGCAGGCTGGGGGTGCACAAGAAACTGGGAGGGGACACAGCCGGGACAGCTGACCCCAACTGACCAAAGGGATATCCCATACCATGTGACGTCACGCTCAGCATATAAAGCTGGGGGAAGAAGGAGGAAGGGGGGACGTTCGCAGTGATGGCGTTTGTCTTCCCAAGTCACCGTTACGCGTGATGGAGCCCTGCTTTCCTGGAGATGGCTGAACACCTGCCTGCCGATGGGAAGTGGTGAATGAATTCCTTGGTTTGCTTTGCTTGCGTGCGCGGCTTTTGCTTTCCCTATTAAACTGTCTTTATCTCAACCCACGAGTTTTCTCACTTTCACCCTTCCAATTCTCTCCCCCATCCCACTGCAGGGGGATTAAGCGAGCGGCTGTGTGGGGATTAGTTGCCAGCTGGGGTTAAACCATGACACTGCTATTCCAAGAGTCTGGCTGCAAAGCAATCCAAAGCTAAGAAGAAACTGCCATTCTGAAGCTAAATAAAGTCTGTTCTTTGAAAATTCAAAACCGGGACAGACAAACCATGGCACTCCCATACCAAATGGAGCAGTATGGGTATTACAGCAATTACCGCAGGATATGGAGCGATGCTAGACAGTCTTCCTTTCAGCTGGTGGGCACTGGCAGGCAGATTTTCTCCTAATACAGAACTCACTTTCAGATATACCTATGCGTCTCATTCAGTGTCACCTTCCTTTTCTCACAGATATTGTTTTAGAAGTGTTTAAAGATGAGTAGTTTTGCCTAGGTGTCCGTAAAGTAAGCTAAGGAGATTTCTAGTAACTCCCCCCACCCCCCTTAAAAGGTCATTACCTAGAGGCTGGATAAGCTGAAGCAGCTCTTACTAGAAGCAGCCGAATACCTTTAGATTTTTACTAGTCACAGCACCAGGTAACTTCAAAATTTTGAAGTTGTTTATCCCCTCTTGGTTATGCTATTTGGTTCAGCATGGGGTTTTTATTGTTTCCTTAACAATTTGACATACCTCCATGAGCTAAAAATAGCAAACTGATAGTGCATCCATCAGCGGTGTTTCCTAGAGAAAACTGCACATACTGAACGTTTGAATCCTATGCAGTGATAGGCCAAGCCTATGCACTGTCCTCTGCTGGAGTATCACTAATTTTGCCCACTTTACCTTTTTTTCCTCTTTTATTGCAAACAAACTAGTAAAGCATGCCCGTGTTTTACTACACAGGTGGCCCTTCTCTGTATTTAGTACACCACACCCCAAAACCATGGATAAAAGGCTCAATAGATACAGTGTTGCCTGCACCGAGTGGAAATCTTTGAAGTACTGTAAGACGTATTTTAGGTCTGAAAGTTTGTCTCTGGAAACTTCAATGAAGTCCTTACATACAGATAATAAACAACTAATGCTCAGTGCTGGTGTGACTGACATGTGGCGATGTTCTCCGAACTGGACAGTTTCTCCAGCTGGAAGCTCACAGTAATAAAATTTATACCTTTGCTTCATGTCAGCAGCAACTGAAACAATGTGGGACTAATAAGTGGCAGGTTTAATTACAGCTCAGTTACTTCATTAAAACAGCTGTTAATTCAAACTGGAAGGAGAATCCATTCTTTTGGCTGCCCACCAGAAGTGCTCCCCACAAAAGGGGAGTTCTGCTCATCAGCTCAAAAGATCCTTTGAATGATGCACAGGAGAAAATTAACACAAGGAAATGCAAAGGAGATCCTGTTTATAGCTGGTACCACAGCTGGATTCCATTTGTGAAAGACTGACAAGAATATTTTAAACTCCCAATAAAATTTTAGGCAAAAGCAGAACATCTTGGAGAAATCACTTGAAATTTTGTACGCAACTGTTCTAGCTCACTATGCCATCCTAGTAGCTTTACAGGTGATATAATTCTGTACTTCATGTCACCATTCTCCTTTATGACCAAGCTATATATTTTAGGTAATAAAGCAGGTAATAGTTCCCCTCTGTTGGCCATTGCAGAGTATTTACAGAGCTCCACATAACAGTTTACTGCAGGATGTACAATTCGGGCATAGACACTTGCTCAGAGAAGAAACTGAAGGCAGAGAGACACCCAACTGATGTCTCAGAGATGCTTTGCTTCTGCTTTGGCAGAATAGAATAGAAAAGAAATTTCTATCCAAATAGAAAGTTTTCAAGTTTTCAATGAAAACAACATACTTAGAAAAAGGAGGGGGGAAAAACCCTAATGAAATCCCATTGATGCTAGTTAAGACCACCGAAAACATGCAGCAAAGGACATTTTTTGACCACAAGATTTCAAAACAACAGTATCTACCACGTTATATATTTAATACGATGTAGCAAACCACGGACTTGAGGATCTATTATTTCCTCTTTTCTGGACAGGCAAAAGAGAGCCAAGCCTGTAACTTCTTAACCTCTGATACTGTCTATGTTATATCCTATCAAACAAGAATACTGCTTATACAGTGTGTGTATATATATATAAAGTATGCTGTATATATGATGCTCCAGCTCCCTCCACCTACCCAGAAAAACCCTAAAAGCTACTGTGCATTCTGCTGTAAATTAGAACATAGAAAAAAATCGTTCTCATTTGTCTTCACAACTACATACAGTTTATGTCGATGGGCAACGCCTAGGACCACATTTCAGCACAGCCAGGACTCTACCACACTGGGGTGATCACTAACCATGAATCCAGGGTCTCTTCCTGCATGTTTCCCACTTGCTGCAAAAGCCCCAGGCTCTGAAAGTGGAGGCAGGGATCTCGCAGAGACAAGCTCCACTCACTGCCCAACCAGGATTTGTTCCCTGATTCATCTGACACATGTAGCGAAGGAGCAGAGATCCCATGGAGGAAACAGCAGTAATTATAGAACAAGGCTAATCACCATGTGCCAGTTCAGTGAGGAATGTGCAATTTAGGAAACAAAAAGACATAGTTATTCACATAACTGTTCATACACACAACTACATTCAGCTAAACTTAAGCACACATGAACAACAGTTCTCAAATAGGACAGAGGTTGCAGGAAAAAGCGGCTCAAAGAGTGAGTGACTCAATTACCCAAAGGCAGTACTTGGCAGGGTTGAGCCTCCAATCAAACAGAGGGATTAGACAGTCAGGAGAAAAGTGGCATAGCAAAGAAAAACAAAATGAAAGGAAACAGAGATGAAATAAGATTCTCTTATTGATTTGCACTGAAGATGAATTACTTGGTTATCACTGCAGTTGTAAATGAAAGCCATGCCAAAGGGGTGTAACTTCTAAAGGAAAACAAATTAAATATGTTTTCTTCCTTGCTTTGTGTAGAGAATGTGCCTGACTTCAGAAAGTCACTGCAGCAAAAGCTGAAAAACAAATAAAACAAAATAAATGTGTCCTGCACAGGGAAAAGCAACTTAAAGTTGTGCATTTAGCAAATGAGTTCACAGCAGTCCTACAACTAGAATCATACACTTCTCACACCTAAGGGCATAGCAAGATTGCACAAATGAGGATTTCCAACAGAAACCAGCAAACTTGGCATCTCGAAGTCCAGATTGTCAGCAAGTGCTGAACCTCCTCCTTACACAGAAAACCTGCCCTGGGAAACCACAAGTCTAACACCCAAAGATGAGCCATGTGTGTAAGATCCTAACCCCATCCTCTGAAATCACGGAGAGGCTGTGTGGGCTAGAAGAGGAGAGACCAAAAGGAGAACAACTTCCAGTATTCTGTCCACTGGGCTGGTGCCAGGGAAAGACTCCTGCCTCTCACGTCCTTGACCTGTTGTTCACACCAGTACCGCATCAAAGGCGCCGGCAGTGCTACTCTGTTTTGTCATTGCTACTTCATAATTTTTCATAAACGAAGCCAGATACTTTAGTGATAGCGAGTCCGACTTACCAAACACATTGTACACTCACAAATGATCTGAAAACTGTGTTGGTTTTGGTGCCGATTAGACTTCCTATGGCTGAGAGTGAAAGCCCAGTTGATGTGATATGCAGGGAGTCCTCTCTCCAAAAGAAAACAAGTCTCTAACCCAGAACTACAAGATAATGGACTTCAAAGCTGTGCGGTTTATGCATGGAAAACCTGTCACTGGTGTAGGACTGAAACCTGCTTATCTTGGCCTTTCACATGGTGTAATTTGACAGAGCCCATAGCACGTCTAAAGGGAAAGAGATGGAAATGCATCTAACTGTATTGAATTTATTTACTTATTTATTTTTAAATAGTGGCAGAAGTTACTCTCTTCAGCTTGTGAGCAGTCCCTGTAGAAGTGGATTAGTACATGGGGCACAGCAGGTAGTAGAAAGTAAAATCCTTTACAAGGTTTGCCCATGCTGGTCAGAAATATATCTGTAAGTTGAAGAAATCATTATACTCCTGAGAGTCCTTGGGTAGGAAATGAGTTTATCATTTGCTAGCAAATGATTTTGACCCTTCTGGCAAAGGTTAGAGGACAAAGATATGTTAACTGGAGTAATTTAAGTCAAGTGTAAAGTAACAAAGAGTTACATGGCCTTGGGGAAGAGTCTGAAGTCTTAGTTGCTGAAGATGTTTCAGCATTTGGTGGGGTTTACTATTTTAAGAACAAAATTATCATCATAAATTTCTGGGTTTTTACCTGGATGGGACTGGAACAATTTAAATCTCTTAATAAAGTTTATTGCCACTTCATCTGTCACTTGATACTTATATCACAACACTACACCAGGCTGCCAGGGTTATGTTGTCAGCTCTAATACAGATCATCTTTGTGATCACAGAGACAGCACTTGCACTCCGCTATAATCTTCATGGGTGTAACTGTAATTGAGTTTATTTTGGGGCTGCACAGCACTGTCCATTAAAGTTCGTGAAGAACTCAGGTCCTCAGATGGCTGGATGAAGTATGTCAGATAGAAATATTTTAATAGATTCCTCACTTTACCCCTATAATCTAAGACTTGTTTCAACAAGCAGGAGCTCCTACGATGGCCTCCTGCCACCTGCATGTCCCACTTGCACATGCAGCCCATGAGCAAAGCAAGTTTCAAAACCAACTTGTGTTTCCAGATCAGGATAAGGCAGCTCAAGCAGAGCCGAGAGCCTGGTCCAAGCATGCACCCTGCCCTGTGCACCCCCCACTCTCCCCTAGTCAAAGCCCCAAGGAGCCTGGCACAAAGTTGCCTTTGCAGGGAAGTGTCTGCCGCAAACACTTCTGACTGCATCATGCTGCCAGTGGCAAGCACTCCTCAAGTAGATTCTCCTAGAACCAGGATGGATGTTTCTGAGTGCCACATTTACTTTCTCCTCCATAAAAATCAGCCATATGAAGACAGTGACATGCAATGCAAAAATGAATAACTCACAGGAGTGTTACTCTCATAACAACTCACATAAACCAAACAGGCATCCTTGATATGGTAACATACTCCCCCGAGTGATCCCTCCTCAGCAGCTCATTGTGCCCATATCTCACAGTCCCACAGCTTTCCAAGGAGCTCCTTGTGCACGGCAGCACCTGAACATGTTGGGTTTCGCAGTCACCCACAGAGAAGTGCTGCCAGTCCCCAGCACAAGCATTAGCTTGGTGGAGGTCTCCTACTTGCCTGAGGGCTCCTGAGATCCTGTTTCATGCCGTGGAGGTGATATACTCAACATAGATGGTGAATTATCCATGTTATAGTGGACCAGAACAGCAGCATCTACAAACCTGTAGGCTGAGATGAGAGAGCTTGGGTAATCTCAACTGTTAATTCTATTAGTTCATTTTTGTTAAAGTGTTTTTTCCAAATGCCTTTGATTTTTAACAAAAAAAAATATCCCTCACTACAAACCTTTCCCAAGACCTAGCTCCCTCATTTCTCCCCCTTTCCTTCTACTCCCAAGTAATTCTAGGTACATTAGGAAACACATGCAACCAGATTTCTACCTGACTTCTCCAATAGTTAAGGTCTGGACAGGTCAGAAGATATTATTACCCAAATGATCAAGAGTTTGCTTCCTAATTTTATCATGCGTTGGCCTCTCCCATTATCATTTTGCTATGATATAAGACTACCACTTCCAATTGAAATACACTTTACTATAATACCCAAGGTAAGAGCTTGCTGAAGCAATACTTAAGTTCACTACCTTAAACAGTATATAACTGCTTTTTCAAATCTCAAATGGAAAGCAAAAATCCCTGTTGTGCTCAGATGCCTTGAACTTTGCTAATTCTCCATGTGCTACCCAGATTATTGCTCCTTACGTCAGGCATGTCAGATGAACATGTGTGGTCCTCTACTCTCACTCTGCAACATAATGAAAACCAGCTTACCTCACATCAGTTTCTAGAAGAGCTCAGCTATCTAAGGTTATCCAGGACTTGCTCTATTTTCTGCCACTAAATTAATGTTTGGGGGGGGAAAAATAGCATGTGAGAGATGCAAATATCATTACTGAAAACAACCAGTTAAGGAAGTTAACCCAGTATCACATACTGACAGCGTTTGAAGGCAATGCACAGAAAAGCTAAATGTTCAGTCTTGCTAACATGGTTTTGGAGGGTTATCTACAAGTAGGAAACACTGAAACAGAAGCTTGGGAATACGACGATTCAACTCTTACCCAAAATGTCAGCTAGCCAAGCCAGGGAGAGACATTTCTTCCTAATGCTGAGAAAATCCATCCTAGGGAAAGAGGTTATGTGCTGTTATTTTAAAATTGGCCTAAGTTCTCCCACAGTTTTCAGCTGAATGATTTTTCTTTTCAGGGTAGACTCACAAAATGGAAGAGGACAATAAACACCTTCTACTCAACATAATAAGGACATTTACACAGAATATGGAAAACCCAGACATTCATTCTCTGCCCGATTCACAACACGGATTTGAAACAAGTCTTCCCATTTCTTTCGCTTTGGAACAAGAGTGTGTCCCAAGGCTGTGCTGTGCAAGCTACTGAGCACGTCCTCCTGGTGAGCATGAAATGTCTCTAGAGAAGCCCCAAGAAGTGAATCCTTTAGGGCTGCCGCTCCGCAGCCCAGGGAAGCGGGAAAACAAAGCTTCAGGACCTCTCTTCCAAGGTGGCAAGAAAGGCTCAGCCTCTCCACCGCTCATCCAGTTTATAACAAAGACTAATAGCTGCTGAGCTGGCAATGAAAAGAAAGTCTCCCTGGCCTGATTAGAGCATCTACTTAACAGGCGGGACACGGAGGTATCAGTTCTTCTCTCATAAATATTTATGTTCTTTAGACAAACTAGAAGAGTACTAACAAAAGACTGAGAACAACCCTACAGCCTCTACCATGGTGGCTTGAACATTGGCTGCTGAGGTCCTTTTAGGTAGGAGTTTGTCACACCTTCAGCAAAGGCCATCACCCCGACGTACAGTGTCTGAGGAAGAGGGGTATCTGCACCGCCTCCCACCTCTCTCCCTCATGGCTCTGTATAAATCCAGCTCTTCATTTCCTTTGCTCCTGTGATGTTAAAGATATGTTTAAAAATGGGTACGACTTTTTTCCTCAGTCATGGATTTGATCCAAATTAATTTCTGCTTTGTTTTTTATCTTAATGAAAAGAAGTATTTGTTAAAATTCAGACAAAACTGACTTTTTCTTTCCAGCAATAAAAAAAGTTCACACAGCAATGCCTTATACTTCCTGAGACTATGGAGAACAAGGAGAAAAAGAAAGTTTTAATAATAGTAACAATATTTACAGTTTAAAAACAACTTTTCCATCTCAGTGTTATTCATGTTTTGTCTCAGAGAGTGAAACTGGTGCACCATTCGCTAACTCAAACTGAAATCCACAGCAGAAGACAACCATGAGTCAAACACTGTAGATCATGCTGCCCTCAATGCCATTTGTCAGTGCTCAAAGAATTTTTTGTAGTCAAATATGAGTTGAAGCACAAACTACATTTTATAAGATACTATCATCACTCTTTTGACAGTTCACAGAGTGAAAAATCCCATTTTTTCTATGACAAAGTAACTTTTCCTCAGAAAATCACAGTTTTAGTCTAAAGAAAACTCCAGCTTGCATTCAATGAAATAGCAAGTGGAAAAATGAAGATGAAGAGTTTTCAAGAACTGCAGCAAGATCTTGCCAAACATTTGTCTGTTCTGGGCTATTTTAGCATTCAGCATTTTCTAATGGCACTTACTCTTCCTCTAGTCATCTAAAAATTGAGGTCAGATGGTCTATTGAAAGATTGGGCCCTAATGTTACCAAGGTCCCAATTTTCACTTTTAAAAAATATTTTGAATGGGGAAAAAAATCACAGGTAACATCTTTTCCCTGTGATCTCTGCAGCAGCTACAATAATCACGTCCGTCTCAACAGTTGCCTCCAACAATGGCCTTCACCTTCTCCCAGAGACCATGAGCCCATTACTCATCCAGATGTTCTTCCTTAAGTAACTGCTTTAGTGCGATGAATGGTTTCCTTGGTCCTGGCAGGACAGACATCACAAAGAACTAAAAAAAAAAAAGAGCCTGAGATCATTTTTTTAAAGACAGAGGGAAGACAGAAGTCATGCAGTTTAGCTACAGCACAAGAGATGACAAAACTAACAACCTGCCAAAAATTATGAATGCTGTGCTCCAGTTGGGAACATACCTTCTTCCCTCCAAAGTAACGGCCCCTTTCTGTCTACCCCTTACTTCTGAACAGCCATCTGGATGCAAACCAAGTTCGCTTACTGACTTGGTCATAATTACCTTGAAACTTGCTGACAATTACTGCGCCGGCAGCTCGATGCAGCTCAAAATCAAAAAGAGCTGAACTGCCCTCTCCTGGGAGCAGTGCAATCAGCAGGGCAGCCTCTAACAGTCAAATGCATCATTAGCAGGTGGAGAAAGCTGTGGAAATGGGAAATGAATGCATCAGGCAGCCTCCTCCAGATGGACTGCCCAGCTTTTCAATTTACAGTTTCACTAAAATTGGACTTTGTGTTTTGGATTCAACTTAAACAGCATTTCTTCTGCAGTCTTCAGAAATAGGTCTTTTTGCATCAATTTCTTCACAGGTTTACACAGATAGGAACCTACCTGTATTTTAAGATTAAATCAATAGGGCAAAGATTAAGTGAATGCTGTGTCAGAACAAGAGCTTACAGAGGAGTTTTACAAGACTGACATAACGCAGTCTGAACAGGTAACTGGTACTGTACATAAGCTTGTTTGCACTTAGGATTTTTCCAAATCTCCTGTTAATTTACTAGAAAGAAAAAGGGTCCCAGGTCTATGAGTGATGAGGGAAAATAAATCAGCCTCCAGCTATAACCCAAAAGACATTGAAAACTTGAGCTTATCGAAAACAAAAAGAGCTTTCATTGTTACATGTTTTTATGATACCAGACTTGAAGCAAAAGACCTGTAACTGGGGGACGGATTAGTGACAATAACATACACTTCAGTCATCATCAGCCTCCCCTTTCAGGTCAGAAAGTAAGGCGTTAGCTTAAAAAGGCCGCAGGAGAGATGTATATATATACACACACACGTTTATTTCTTTTTAATATACATATATAATATTTTTAAAGTAGTTCTAGCGACAAGAAGCTGGAATTGCCAGGAACATCTCTCCACTAAGTTATCAAGAGAAATCACAAGGTGGGTGATTTCTGCAATTTAAAGAGTGGGAAATGGCAGTCATTATGCTAATTAGGAGAAGTTCTAGGGAAAACATCTAAAGCAAAACCCACCAGGAATAAGATGGGTATATGTTTTTAAGATTAAAAAAATATTCAAATTGCCTACTGTAGCCTCAGATGTTTTTGTTTCTTTGGGGGGTTTTTTGTTTTGTTTTGTTTTAAAAACAAAGTTATGTTTCTCCAATAACTTGTTCTTCTTCTGCAGGCACTTGGGATAAGGAGGATCAGGTGAGTCACTTCATGAATATTCCTGCATCCATATGGCACGTACAGGAAATCCATTAGAATTAATATTTCTTTGCATGGTTATTTATTTGAGTAAGCCCTCCCTTCAAAGTGCTGCTGCTGTTCTCTTAACATAATAATCCTGATAAATTACTCTTCTTTTCAATGCCCCGTAAGCAAGGAACATAAAGACTCAGTGCTGCTATGTTAAGACCCATTACTCTGGCTCATTGCAAAGAAAACACCATATTTTTAAACACATTTCCTCCAACAACAGATGCCTCTCTACATTTTAGAAGCTTCAGATGCAATTTTTAAGTAAGAAAAAAACCAAGTCAGCCACCACTTGTAATTATTAAAAATTAATTTGTTTCTGACTGCTTATTGCTCCCACATAAATTTGGGAGACACTACCATTCATTTCCTGACTAACCGTAGCTGCTTCCGGACTTCCAGTCTGCCTGGGGTCTTTGACAGGGCTCTTGATGAGACACACACAGAATTGGCTGAGTATTTTGCATGTAACTGGATACAATAGCTAGATCCTCACTAGATTTAAGCCAGAGTCACTCTGCTGAGTACAACTCAGCTAAGCAAATTGCCACCTGTTGAGGATCTCCTGAGCTTCCCATGTAAGTCACTCCCATTTGCATTCAATTCCATTCGAATTAATTTCTCTGAAGAGCAATTGGGGTTTTTATTGTGGTTTGATCATAATCAGGTTCACTAAGGCTTTAGATACATGGGCTGGTTTGGAAAAATTTCAGTACGCTCTACTCTTCATATTTAATTTGTGGCTATAGTTTTTCTTGAGGAATACCTGTAAGCCGTGGGAGGGAGCCCTGTGAACATCACATCGAAAGCCTGACCTCCTTTCCAGGACCAGCAGCTCTGCTGGACATAAGTCACACTCACAGGACCGAGGGGTCACAGCGATTTCTGACCCTTCCTTTAATATTCTCTTTCCTCCTCCTTCTCCTCCCCAGGCTGGCATCCTCCCCTAACTGGCCAGTATAGTTCAGTACTAAGCCTTACTCTTACAAGGACGGGAAGGGATAGACAAAAAGGCACAGAGCTGGCAGCATGAGCTAGAAAGCAGAAGCAGAAATGGCAGAAGAACCTGAAGACTATGAAGCCTTAAAGAAAAAAGGATCTTATCCTGTCTGCCAGTGGTGGATGGGATGAGGTGCTGCTCACAGGAGAGGGTGGGAAGGAGAACCAGAATAACACAGTTACTCTCTATGGACTTCAGGAAAATAGATAAACCTGACTGTCTCCTCCTCATCTTGCCCAAAACAGACTCCATGGCTAGGAAGCCTTGCAAGGAGCAAAGCACTAGCAGCAGGTTGTGCCATCTGTCCCACTCTGATCCCTTCTTGCTCAAACAATTTATGTCCCAGTTAGTGAGGAAGGTAAAAAAAAAAAACAACAAAAAACAAAAAAACAACCCACACCTGCCTAATAGCCAGGGAGCGGGGGAACAGGAGGCAAGGAAGCAGAAGGCTAATTTTAGTTAAATAAAATAAAAATAATAATAATTTTTTAAAAAGTGACTGCTAAATGATGCCTTCTCTCCATGGTCTACTTTTTTGCCCCTGTGCCTGAAGATGAATGATTAGATAGAAAATCAAACCACAGTATGGTTTTACCAGTAACACTGCTGCTTCTTTGGTGTGAGAAGATACTGGAGGCTGGAGCAGGACGACAGCCCCATGATGCTTCTCTTCCAGCTTTTCTGCTCTGCATTGGAGGGAATGTAACTTCAGAAATTATTACCTGAACATCCTTTGTGCCCCACATGTGTGCGTGCAGTCTGGTCTCCACTAGGCAAAGCCAGCCCACAGACACTTCAAAAATATTTTCTTGAATATTGCATGCAGTGTGAGTGGGAGCATCCATGAGACAAGCACAGCCGGAGCTGCCATACGTGCAGCCCCACATGGTACTGGTATTGCTGTGCTAAAGGACTGGAAAGGGTGTGTTGGTGTCGTGGTTTAACCTGGCAGCAGCCAAATACCACGCAGCCGCTCGCTCACCCCCCCCGCCAGGTGGGATGGGGAAGAGAATCAGAAGGGTAAAAGTGAGAAAAACTCGTGGGTTGAGATAAAGACAGTTTAATAGGGAAAGCAAAAGCCGCGCACACAAGCAAAGCAAAACAAGGAATTCATTCACTGCTTCCCCTCGGCAGGCAGGTGTTCAGCCATCGCCAGGAAAGCAGGGCTCCATCACGCGTAACGGTTACTTGGGAAGACACACGCCATCACTCCGAATGCCCCCCCTCCTTCTTCTTCACCCAGCCTTATATGCTGAGCATGACGTCATATGGTATGGAATAGCCTATTGGCCAGCTGGGCCAGCCGCCCTGGCCGTGGTCCCTCCCAGCCCCCTGCACATCTGGCAGGGCATGGGAAGATGAAAAGTCCTTGACTAGCATAAACAATACCTAGCAACAACCAAAACATCAGCGTGTCATCAACATTATTCTCACACTACATCCAAAACACAGCACTATACCAGTTAATAGGAAGAAAATCAACTCCATCCCAGCCAAAACCAGGACAGTTGGTATCACAGGGTGAGGTTTCACATGCAAGTTTGTGTGTTCTGCTGCCAGGCAAGTTCACTCACCTCCACTGACTTCCTTCCTTCCCCTGCAAACACCAGAGCCCAAATCAATAAACCTTTCCACCTGCACAGAGCAGTCTCTGTGCCCTTGCAGTGCTGCACGCTCTGGGCAGGTCAGCGAACAGTGGAGCAAAGTGCTTCCCCATCACGCCAGGAACCATGTTGGAGAGGGAGACCAGCTCTCATCACTCTCTCTGTTACTTGAAAGTTAATACAAGTATCAACAACCCCTGAGCCAAAATACAAATGCCCAGGCCATGTTGGGAGAGGCTGCATCACATCCTTCCCTACTGTTATCACTGTCTAACTTGAGTTTCCCACTGCAGTACCACCTTTATGAAACATGGGTAGACACTGCCTGGCGCATCCACCCTTCCCTTCTGTCACCTGGGGCTGATGTACATCAGACAGGTTTGCACCGTTTCCACCAGTGTTGCTTTGCCTATGGCCAAGATAAGGCATTTTCTCTGTCAAATCTATCTTACGTGTCACAGGCAGTATCCTCTCTTATCTCTGTGATATATGTATATGTATATATATGTTCCCATGTATTAAGCACTCTGGAAAATGCTGAACAATAAATACCAGCTCCACACTATAAGCAAGACCCTGTTGCAACCTCAGCAAAATTAACCAAGACCCAGCGTGCTCTTTGGTTCTACACTGCATGTAGCATATGAGAGGCAATTTCTTCCACTTGGACTAAATCAGGTTGAAAGAAATAACACTTCATTCCCCTGAGCTCATGACTAACTTTTTTGGAGCAGATGTCAAAACAAACACCTTAAATACAAGATAAAATTCATGTTATAACAAAGCAGCAACACACACCCCCCCCCTCAATTTATGAACTGCAAGAGTTGTAACTAAGTTATGAGAAAAAGAAAGGGATTCAATTCTGAATGATAAGGAAGAAATGACAGAAATTATCTGGCACAGCTTAAATGAATTTTATTTTGGAGCCATTCAGAATTTAGACTTTGGATGAATTCCTTATTGAGGCAAATAAAGAATTTGCTGGCACAATGAGGAATAATCTCCTATCCCAACAAATGAAACAGAGTTTAATTTGACTTAATTTCCCCAATGGTGCAATGAATAATATTCTTTCTGGATCTTGTTTCCACTGACAATGATTGTGCTATTGCTGTGCTTGACATGCTCATGTTGGAGACATTTTGCATTGGATGTTATAAGAGAAGAGCTTAGAGGAATCAAAGATGTCACCATGCTGCTATTGTACTTCCCAGACTTGCCCATCCAAGCACTGAACTGTGGGAAATATCATTTGATACAGGGTATGTATCAAGATAAAGATAAGAGAGGAAGCATGGGAGGTGGATTGGAAGGGTTGGAGGAGGAAGGAGAGAGAAGGTAATCCCCTTTCTGTGCCATATACTTCCTAAAAGCGATGCCTGAGCACACTAAAAAGCAATAGTGGGCACATGCTCCTTTGCAAGTGGAAGTAATGAAAGAAGGACTAAACCAGCAGTTGCCATCCAGTGAGGAAGGAAAGGACCACTAGACCCACCGAAGGGATTAAACACACTGGGCCAGAGCAGTTCCTGGAACAGCTACACAACAGGAATTTATTCCAGAGATTAACTCAGTTTCTGATTTTAATTTTCGCACAGCACCACAAACACCCTTTATCCACCCTCTGGGTACCCCTTCTCTGGAGACAAAGAACATCTAGCAAATGCTACCGCATGTGCTTACCGCTGCTTGCACTTGGTTTTGCTTTGGTTTTTAAACACTGACTTTCCATAGTTTAAGCCTACCTAATCATATCAGGGACTTCAAATTTGGTTTTACTTTTAAGAATTCAAGTTTCCTCCCAGTGTGACATGTTTTAATCCACCTCCCAGACATGAAATCAGGCTGAAAGAGCCGTTTCCATACGCTCTTGTTCTGAGTAGGACCAGAGGTTGCTGTGCTAGAGGACTTGCTGCCCTTCAAACACCATTTTATAAACTCATGTCTATCTTTTGGACTTGCATGGGCACTGACTGTTTTGCAGAAGAAAGGAGACAAATCTTCCAGAGCTTTCCCCTTCTCACTCAGTACGAGAACTACACCTTTTTTTAAATAGACCTCCAACATTTGGCCTTCAGCACAATAATTTTCCTGAGGCCCAGACTTCACATCCAATTTATACAGGGTGACAGTGCAATGAAGAATCATTGAATACTACAGAGATGCCCACAATTGTCCTGAGATTATTCCTGTGCTATTATAATATTGAGCATGACTGAAGCAACAAGGAGATGTTGCACAAAGTATTTTCAATTCTCTGTTGGCCACACCACAAAACTCCTGAGGCCCCTGACCAGGATGAGACAGTGATAAATCTCAGGACTCTTCATGTTTGCTATTCCACACTCTTCCCTCCAGACATCCATGGCAATTCACAGCCAAAAGCAGCTCTGACACTTTCCAATCACACATAACTTCCAATGGAACAGGAAAATAACATAAACCCTCCTCTCATCACAAGCTTGGCATAACCCAGCAGCTTTCATTCGCATAGGGATGCTCTGCTCCCCATGTCATGCTCAGAAGTGCAGTACTGAGCGTTTTGACTAATGCAGCACAGAGATGGGCGTTTGTGTTACCTTTTGGGAAACCTTGAGCACAAACACTTCCCGTTCTTCCTCCTCCCCTTACAAGTAGTTATTCACAGTTCAGCAGCAAAGGCAGGGGAAAAGGAGGCTGGTGTAGGGCTCATGATACAATAACCACAGGTCGCTAGTAACCAAACACATCTCACTTCCAAGCACTGAAAGACATGAATAATAAGCATAGAGACGTTCCCTGTTCCATCTGTATTGCAAGCACTGGAGTATGAAAGCTTCAGGCCTCCTTTGAAAAAGTCCTCTGGCAAAAAGGAATGACCCAACCTAAGACTGCTCTATTCAACAGTGACGAAGCAATGAAAAGACAACATTTTCATTTCTGCTGTCATTTTGAAGTCTATTTACTTGCAACCTTAAAAGGAAGTGAATTACCCAAAAAAAAAAAAAAAAGAAAGAAAGAAAAACCAAGGATGACTGCCTGGCCTCCATAGAACACCTCAATACCAGATAAATGTTCCTCTTACAGAAATGAACATTAGCACCCTTGGATAGCATCTTTCATTCTATGAATTGCCCAATTACTTCAGAAAGATGTAGTATTGAATGCTGATATAAACTCACTGATCTGTTCCCAGGCTTACCAGTACACAAAGGATGGGAAACACTCCTGGCTCTGAGTTTCTATAATGTGTGTCGTGGTTTATCCCCAGCCGGCAACTAAGCCCTACGCTCGCTCACTCCCCCCGCAACAGGATGGGGGAGAGAATCGGAAGGGTGAAAGTGAGAAAACACGTGGGTTGAGATAAAGACAGTTTAATAGGGAAAGCAAAAGCCGCGCACGCAAGCAAAGCAAACCAAGGAATTCATTCACTGCTTCCCCTCGGCAGGCAGGTGTTCAGCCATCTCCAGGAACGCAGGGCTCCATCACGCGTAACGGTGACTTGGGAAGACAAACGCCATCACTCCGAACGTCCCCCCCCTTCCTTCTTCTTCTCGCAGCTTTATATGCTGAGCATGACATCATATGGTATGGAATATCCCTTGGTCAGTTGGGGTCAGCTGTCCCAGCTGTGTCCCCTCCCAGTTTCTTGTGCACCCCCAGCCTGCTCGCTGGTGAGGTGGGGTGAGGAGCAGAAAAGGCCTTGACTCTGTGTAAGCACTGCTTAGCCATAATGAAAACACCCCTATATTATCAACAGTTTCCAGCACAAATCCAAAACGTAGCCCATACTAGCTACTGTGAAGAAAATTAACTCTACCCCAGCCAAAACCAGCACAATGTGCCTGATTGATTCTCTAAAATTCCAAACTCTGCATTTGTTTACACACATACTGCACAGCAAAGCTCCTGTGCATAGAAAATGACCTGCCCAATTTTTTTCCTTTTTACTGAAACGTTTTGTATAAAAAATTAAATCAGTTGTAATACATTTGTATTACTCAATTACATTTGTAATTGCTCATGTTTACAGCGCAGTTTTACTGAGAGAGAAGTAAATGTGGATTTGTACAATGCAGTGATTTTTCAGCTCAGACTAGCACAGCTTTAATAAACTTGTTCAAACTTGTCTTAAGAATGTTGGACTCCATGTGGTTTATTGACCGGTTTGTCTGTCCAGGGCTCCAGAGCTCTCCCTTCACCTGCAGAGTCCGGTGTTCCCAGATCTGCAGTGCACAGTCACTATACTCACATACATACACACACAGAGTTTATTTGAACTTACATAAAAGCCACTTTTCCTGCAAAAGCCCAGGGTAATAGGAGTCAGGAAAACACTCAGTTGCCACAAAAAACTTATCACTTACTTTAAGAGTGCTTTCAAGCTACTTTAACACTGCACAAAGCTTGTTGTAACTAATGCTGCAGCTGATCAGTAGGATTTCAAGGTCTGGTTTTGGTCTTTCCACTGAAGTAATTGCTAGTCAGAAAGATTTTGTTCTCTGGCACATGCCTGTTCTCTTCACCCTCAAATAAAGTTCTCACTGATATTACTTCAATCTCCAAGTGTGAGTTTTTGCCAACACAGTTCTACTGGTACTGTCTACCAACTCCCTGGTACTGTCTGTCTTACTAGCCAGACAGCTCAGAGCTAAGAACGAACTGTCTTTTCTTAAGTACTTTACTTATTTAACGACTTCTGAAGCAGAGTAGTGTCCTTCCACCTACACTAAACATACAATAGTTGTGTTCATCAGGCTTGGTAAGACACTTCTCTGAAAAACCACAGGAAGCAGATCTGACTAAGAACATACAATTTTCCATAGCTGGCTTTGGAATAGATCAAGATTTGCGCCATACTAGTTTTTATCAAATTACTGGGCATCACAGCCTGCACAGTACCCCCATGAGCAGAAAAATGCCCAATGGGCCACATTTGCTTTCATTACACCTGCAACAGACCGTGCAGAAAGCAAGGCAGGAAGCAGACACAACCTCCAAATGGTTTTATTCCAGTGTTTCCATGGGCTCTCATCAAAACAGAGTGTACTTTGCAACGCACAGCACATGCTGCTCTCTACAGGGTAAATACTGTGTTTTCTCCTACCTTCTTTTGAGGTGGAGGTTGATCCCCAGACTGACTCATGCTCTGTACAGCTGTCTTGGGACAGGTAGGTCGCTTGCTCCAATCCTCTGTGGAGCTCAAACACTTCTGGGGGTTGCCTCTGCATCTCCTCCTTCCAACCACACAGTGCCCAGTGTCCCCGATGGGGCTGTTAGCAACCCACAAACTTCCAGAAGGCACGAGTAGAGCTCACCAGCTCTCCTGAGCAACTGAAAGGAGAAAGATCATCAACAGCAAGTGGGTTGATGATCTTCTGGGGTTTAGGTTCTGAAAAGGAGCAGAACAGAGGGGGTAAAGGGGAGAAAACCACCCAAAGTCCTAAAGATCATCTTCCCCCTGCCCACATCAAGGGGTGATGATTTGTCCCCCGATGACCAGAGAAGCAGACACTCCTCCCATACATCTGCATGCAAACTAGAAGAAACAGGTTAATGTGCAGCTCTGATTCATAAGCCATGTGCTGTCCCTCCCCCCAGGGATGTATTTCACCCCTAGAGTTTAATTAAACTCTCCTCCTTAAGTAAACAGTATATTCTTAAGAGATTCTGAGGACTATTTATTCTTCTCAGTTTATTTTCTTCCATTATTGTATGTAGTTATCTCTTATTTATATCACATCTTTTGTGTATTCCATATAGCAAACCTAAGTACCACACCATTAGCATACTGTAGCTGCACAAGATCCTTCCAAAAATTCACAGTCCCAGGCTTACCCCAGCTAAGTACAGAAAGTAAAGATCAATTTTGCCACATCTGAACTAGACAGGATTTAATTCCATCCAACACGTTCCAATGACAGGTCAGGAAATGCAAGATTTTGTAAGGTCCTGGGCTGAATTACGACCAGTATTAAGGCAGTAGACTGGACATGTCAATTGTGGAATATCCTCGAATCGCTACTCCTACAACAGACTGGCTTGTGAAAAATCATTGTCCATCCGCTCCCAGCTCACATTCGAGGATAAAGGACTTGCTTTCATTGCTGAAGTGAGAAAAAGTCGTTTGAGTTTAAAAAGCACTAGAAATGCCTCTGCTATCACACCCAGTCAGTCACACCCACAGAGCTGCTGAGCTCAGACTGTTTTACAGGGGCACTGACACAGCATATCAGAAAAATTAGCGAAGCCATTTAAAGACTTCAAAATCTCCTGCTCCGGAGCCCGGGCTGAGGCTGCCACATGCACAGCTGGAGCCGAACGAAGGTCAGCTTCTTTTAGTCTCATGTCACCGTGCCAGGCACTGCTGCAGCTACTCTGAAATATTCTCCATCTCCCAAACCACCTTCAAAAAATTGGTTCAGCCAATGCCATGCACTTTTACTTGCCATTAGCTTAAGTTAAGAAAATGCTGTTTCAGCATCCCCACAGTGCTCTTTAAAATGCTGCGCAAAAACCACACAGTGGCCAGAAATGAGTCATTAAGGACTCTTAACTTCTGATGTTTGTATTACCATGTAAAAATGAGTTAACCAACATCCTCTTGACAAAAATCACTACTGAGAAGCCTGATACAAGTCTAATTAATTGATTGGGTCCAGAGTTTAGGAAGTTAATAAATTAAATGTACACTGCACTACCTACAAATCTTCAGGCCCCAGAACTAGACAGGTTGCATCGGGTACACTGACATGATAATACTAATTAGATAATAAAACTACAATGTAAACCAAATGATGTCTAGATAAAAAACATATAGTGGGTGTTGGAGGTTTTCTCTGTGGGGAGAACACAGGCACATGCATTATTCCGGAGAGAAGTGAAGAATGACTTATCTAATTGAAACTACGGGGGTGCAGAGGGAAGGGGGCAAGAAAGACAGAAGGTAATTATATGAGCTGGAAAGTGGCCAGGACACTGGGGTTAGCAGCTACACACTTTCAGAAACCGTCATGAGATCTTATGTGATTACAAACCATCAAGCACCTAGTTTTAATTCTTATCCAAGTTACATTTGGCAGCAGGGTAAGGCAGTAGTCCAAGGCACTGCTTTCATTTGGGCTGAAGGACAGAAGTCACCTATACCTTTGCATCTCTGTCCTTTACTGCCAACTTCTTTTACTGGTTTCTCATCCAAATACTAGCAACGCCTTGGAGAGTGAGTCCCTGGTGAGATGTCACACCCCTGGAGCTGTACAGCCCTTGGCAACCGTCCCCTTGAGCAGGGCTTCCTGCAAGCAACTGCAAAAGGGTTCATGAGCGCTGCCTGAGCAGTCAAAGCTCTGCAAGCAGCGCTGCAGAGGGTACAGGGCAGTCACCTCTGCTGGTCATGTCCCAACAAATTCCCATGTTTGCAGATGCCCTCATGCAGCCCCCTCTGAATGATGCACAACCATCACCTCCTTTGGGGACCAACAGCAGCACCACGGCAGCAAACAAGCAAACAAAAATTCCCTCCCCCAAACCTTTAAAAGCCAAATCCCATTTCGTCAGATCTATGACAGCTGCAGGGATCCTTTCAATCACAGGGAGTATGGATTGTGCTGCTGCCAAGATATGGTGCTTGTTTCTGCTTCTCATGCTCTTATTACATATTATTCCCCCAAGTTTTATTTGGAAAGGACGTGGCTCTCAGTTATACTTATAGCACTTTATTGTAAGTAGCAAGGATACCATGGAGCCATTCATTACTGTCAGACTTGCAAGAAACTATCACAAGAGTTAAAACGAAATGCCAATACCATGATTTGCTGTTTACAATACAGTGCATGTTATTTCCAGACATAATATAGAAGTAGTATAACAGCTTAAGTGTATTAAATGTGCCATAAACATCTAAATTGCTGTTGATATTTTTTTAAAGGATCAAAGAGACTTAAATAAATATCAGCCCGCTTAATTGCAGAATGTTTGTCAGAGTCCCCAGAGACCATCTAGATCCACAGCCCCAGGTAACTAGGGCTGCAGAGATGAAGCATGAGAGAACATTTTCCTCAACAGAGGCTTCCCATTAAACCCCAGTATGTATGGAACATGCATTTATCGGTACCAAAAGAGCCACAGGCCTAGATTTCAAAATATAGCAACTGCTTGAGGCCCCCCTCTCATAGCACTTCAGTTGACTTGTGTTTTCCCCCCAGAACAAACCATTAGTTTTAACAGTGTTTATATGAATATGCGTAATGTTCTTATGAATGCTGGACTTGTGGGGTTTTTTAAGGGTGTGCTTCTCCATTCATTAGTTATTTTCATATTTGTTTCCCTTTCTGCTTCAAAAGCAACTCTCCCTTATCACATAAGATCAGACCTACTTTAGAACAACTAACATTAAAAAAAAAAGCTTTTTTTTTATCTAAAGAAATGCTACTCTAAGCTTGAAACTTCCCAGAAGATACTCCTATATATTTCTTTCCAAACTTCAGCCCCATGCATCATCCCGAGAAATTATTTTATAATAGGTAACATTACAGAAACATAAAAGTTGCTATGGAAAAGGCTCTTCAGGCACCCCCCAAAGCCCAGTGGTTTGAAGCATAACACAATTTCATACAGGCTTGGTCAGGAGATTGGTTTTGGCACTCTCAGTACCTAAGATACTAACTAGCACTAAGGCACGCCTGGCCAACCAGATGTTCCTGAAAGGTCCACTGAGCCCCTACTGAAGAAAAGGGTCCAAATCCCACCATGAGGGATGCACATTTTGTAGTATTTTGTGTCCAGAGTGTGGACTCCATGATACTTCATTTGGAAAATTATATTCCAGGTTAGTAGATGGTGGAACAAGAGAGCATTTCATGGTACTGCACAGGATTTTCTCTGAAGGAAGGGGACAAGATCTGTTATTCAGCACTTCGGGAAATATTTGCCTTTGAAAGTGCTGTTGAGAGAATGCCAATATTCAGGACAATCCAAAGGCTGGGACATTTTTGGCCCCAGATAACATTAAGGAGAAAAAAAAATAAATTGAAAGGCAAGCTCATTCTCTTCTTAATAAAAATGTTGTTATCTCTTCTCTATAAATTCTTGCTCTCAGGGTTTTATGTCTTGGTCATTTTTAAAATCACATCAGGCACCAACTTGCTACACAAGTAACAAACCTCCAGGCAGTTATTATTCAACAATGGACTTAAAACTAATGTAGCAATTTTTAGTTACCTCCAAGCAAAACAAAAACACATTTCCTAAAGTTTCCAACTTTAAAAAAGAAAAGAAGATGCATCTGTCTTCTTTAGGAAGCAACAGAAAGGAAGTGTACAAGTTGTACTGTGAGAAAAAAATAAATCATATACGGAAGATGACTTCTTGTAATGCTTCTCACTGGCTGCAGTGCGTTTTCACTTGGCTGAATCTCACCTTTTGCAGGCCCAGAAGCAATGATGACTCCAACAAGCGCAGCAGCCAGAGAGGATAGGATTGCACGCGGCCGTCCGAAAACACCAAAAAACTCTGAACTAAGAGACACCGCTAAGGGACAATTTCCCAACAGGCATTCAGTAGAGGCTGGGTTTTTTTCCAAGGGTGGAGAAAGAAACAAGGCTTATCAGCATACATTTAAGCATCAAAAAGATAAAAAGAAAGAATGAGAGGAGAGGACCAGTTCAGCCTCATTAGACACTAGCTGCTCAAGAAGGTGGTGTTGACATTCTTTTGCCCTGAAAATGGATGCATTTCTCACTCCTTCCCCCAGCAACTTTACACTCTACTTTTGGGTTTCTTTTCAGGATCTGATATAGCAATGAGGCACACACAGACACTCATGGGTGCAGATTGCCATCCTGGAGGGCTGGAGACGGCCAGGGAGGTGAAGGGCAGCTGCTATGAGTGGCACTGGCACAACATTAAAAGCTAGAGAGAGACCAGACCCCCTGACTCGCCTGTGTTTTGCTGCTGCAACGCTGCTCAGCACGGACAGATGGATTTCCAGGGATTACTAGGTGTGCAATGCAGAAAACTTTGCACTTTGGGAAAGTCCCAGAATTCTTTTTTTTTTTTTTAATCAATCATATCCAAGGTTGCTCTGAGAACAAAAAAGCATTTAGTAGAAAAAACCTTTACTGCAAGAGAGAGTTGAGTGGTGGAAGAGATGCCTGTGGCTTGCTCTGCATTTCACTCAAGGTGAAATTCCTCTACAGGAGAGTCCCCTTCCCAACAGGGATGCTCTGAGAAGCAGAGCCTCTTACATGGCATGGGGGGACCTGTCTGTGCTGGCACAAAAGAAGGTACAGATCCCCACAAAACCCCCTCAGATGAGAAAATGAGTGTCCTTTCTGTCGTGTTAAATATGGAGAAACACTAGAAAGGAGGAGGTGGCAGCTCAGGAATACAAGCCTCAGCAGATGTTAGTGTGTAGCATCAATGGAAGACAATGTTGTGGAAAAAGCCCTCTGTGGGCTGTCCATTTAAGTCGCCACTTGGCTCTGAATCTTTCTGAGAGCAGATTAACCTCGGAGGCAGCCCTGCCAGACCGACAGTTTGGCGTGAGAGGAGGCAGACAAGTGACCCAGGTACCACGAACATAAAACATGGGCTTGCTTTTTAATTGCACAGTACCCAGCCAGAAATATTGTCGTTGCTGGCTGGTCTACAAGACTCAACATGCCTTTTGCTGTGCCAAAACACAACGACATTTTATTCAGAAATTCAGCAAAACGACATCTGCTGCTGCAATGGCCAAGTTTCTGCCTCGGCGAAGTCTCCATCCTCCTTTCAGTGTTGGCTCTTCACAGGGATGCAAAGGGGCTAACACCTAATTTTATAGGTGTAGAAAAGCTGTGCACTTCAGATTTCTATATGTACCACAGGCACCAGAGATGTCTTGCTTGACTTCAGGGAATAACTGAGTCTGTGTGAGGAGTGCTAAGGTCAGCGGAAAGGGAAAAGAAGGAACATCAGAAATAGGCCTTAGGCACCCCAGAGGGCCATAAAAAGTGGGAAAGCTCTGGGTGGGAGAATGTACTGCCCTGTCTCCACAATCTCTTGTCACATTCACTCTATGTACAGTCAGGATGCAGGAAGATCCAAATATAGCAACTCCTATACACCAAGTTTTAGAGGAAAGAAGGGGAGAAAATGGTGTCCAGAGACATCCGGAGCACTACCAGGCACAGAGGTGCAAACAGTAGGAAACTAGTGCTACATCCCCACAAAGAGGCGCAAGTCACTGGGCTGGAGAAGTATACAAAAAGTTTCCTGGAAAAGCTTTTATCAAGCTACATAATTTTGCTGTGTTTTGAAGAAGTTCGGATCATCTTAAAATCAACCAGAGGCTACTGAGAGAAAAAGGCCTGCAGGCACCAAACAATTTAGCTTTTTTTAGTGCATCAGCTTAGCAAAGTGAGCAGCCAGGCTGAGAGCAGCAGAGGCTCTACAATCGTAGAGTCAAGGCAAAGTGGAGGCACCGAAATCTGCTTTCCAGTCAGTAAAAGGCTTCAAAATGTTAACGAAAATTTGTGTCTGCCAAAAATACAAGTGTCTTTAGGTAATTCTTCAATCACTTTTCTTTACTAACAGTGTCTATATCCACAGTGAAAACATTCACTGAAGTGGGAAGGGCATGACACAGGGGAGGAAGAACGAGGACTGGTGAAACTTCAAAAGTTTCCATGTTTCATCCTTGGATTCTGCAAGAGATCTGGACACACGTCACCCCAAACCCCACGGAAGCAGTAAGTGCTTCGCAGCAAACGAGCACTCTTAGATGGATGTCATCACTCAGATCACAGCCAAATACTTCCAGACTAATACCTGAAAACCTGGCAAGATTAGCTCACACTGTGCAGCAGGTATCCTGATTCATGCCTGCAGGAGACAAGAGAAGCCATGGCCTCCTCACTACTGTGGTCATAACATCCCTTATTTCAAACAAAATTCAAGGAATGGGTGTTTGGGAAGACTTCCCAAATAGCTTATCATGCAGGACACAAAGCAGGCAGGCTGCAGGGGCAATTTCCAGAGTTATTGCATGCACAGATCCTGAGCTGGTAACTCGTTGGATTGAGGGAGCTCCCTCTCCCTCAGCAGAAACTTGAGAGCTTGTCCCTCCAGACAGCTCCTTGCCCCTCCGCGAAGCTTGACTCTCAATCAGCCTCAGAGGAACAGCTCTCTTTGTCCACAGCCCCAGAAGGGAAAGGCAAAACCAAAAATGCCTTTTTATCATCACGGGTAGGCTGTGAGATTGCAGACCAGCTGCATCCTCCTCCTTACACAGAGATCACTCCTCGGCTTCTCACAACATGCCTCGTGGCCCCAGCTCTGCCAGCAGCATGCTCACAGCACGTGTTTCTAGTTATTCCCTTTTAACCCCTCTGGCTTCATGTTACAGAAGACCAATATAAGGAACCCAGGTTCACTGTAGGTGGATGGGAGCAGGAGAACTTGATCCAAAAGGAGCAAAATCCTGCAGCTGTCATTGAGGTGAAGACGGAGCATGAAGTCTTAAATCACAGTGACCGCCAGAGGCTGAATTGCACGTGTGCGTGGGATTAAGTCACATCTAACTCCAGGCTTCCTATGTACAAGCATTTTAACAGCTACCTCTGTACATGCAGATTAAAAACATAAGCAAAGAAATGTAAAAACCAGAAGTGTGTCTTCAGCGTGCGCAGCTGGAGCCAGCTGGCACACGGCTGTCATGAAGCCCTGCACCACTTCGGCAAAGTCTCAACCAAAACGCAATCTCCCCTCTCCTTGAAACACTCCTGCAACAAAGCCTCGCAGCCCAGACCTGCCAAGTCTCCTTTACTTGGACTGAAACTCACTCACACTTGGCAGCAGTTCGGTGCAATTTGAAGCTGGCTCAGACCTAAAGTGAAAAGATTAATGGGATATTTGAAATCTCACTCCCATTTTTCCTCAGATCTCACTTATGTAAAAGCTCTGATGTTGGTTGCTGAGCTCCTTAAAACATAATCTGCACAATGTGCCACAGTAAATAAACAGATTTAAGCAGCAAGTCTGTTTAAAAGGAGTTTATTTAGAAAGCACATGCATCACTAAAGAGAGCTTATTTCTTATCTAACTCCAAGCACTTAGAAGGAAATCCTTCAGGGGTGTTCTGCAGGCAGTGCGAGATTAATTTTGTTTGCAGCAATTATTTTCAGGATGTTCTCCACTCATATTAAGAGGCTGAAAGTTCAGTTAGTTTTTTGGCTTGGGGATTAGAGAAAAGCTGGAGACATTAAAAAAAAACTTTGGGCCAAACTTACCCAGAAGACTGGCCTTCAGCAGAGGAAGCAACGAGAGTCTAACACACTCCGACCTGCAATCGGAGGATCTGACAGACCACGATTTCAGCCCTACTCCTCAGCAGTGGCCTCATCCAAACAAGTTAAGGCCTTCAAACAGTGCCTGAATTAACTGAACTCTCACATGCACATTTACTAGACAGACAGACAGACCTGGAGTTGCTCTTCCTGCAGAGAGGCTGGAGAGGACCTCAGCAACCACCAACAGTCACATTCTGAACACTGACCATCACAGGACCAACCACACCATCCATTTTTGAAAGCCAGACCACCCTAGTGACAAGTTGTACCCTTTTCACATAAATCACAAATGTCCAAGTTCAAGTAACAAACAGCACATGTTCAACAGCCTCTAGCAACAATTCAGGCCAGCAAAGACTTGAATTCCCTCTGGAAATCGGGGAAAAGTTGATATTTTCCCTCAATCTGGAAGCTCCTTCAGGGCCCACTGAAGCCTGCTTATGTTCACCATGGACTCAAAGCTCACGAGAGGGCAGGGGCTTTGATTTAAAAGGTAACATGAGAGATGGCAACTTCAGCCCATAGATTTCCTTCCTGCCACGCTGATGAGTTGGTTTAGTGCTGACTCAAGAGAACAGCAAGCAGCTACTGAACCAATAGACACATTTTCTTTGCCGCTCATTCATCTGCACCTCAGGATTTAAATGTGGAAGGGGAGAAACCCACAGCCTCTGCAGCTTACCTCAGGAGTTAAGAAGCCAAATGAATGTTTTTTAATCTCAAAATATTATAATGTGGTTCAAGTTAGAAAAAGATTTGCATATTGCTACTCCAATAGTAGTGATTTAGTCCTTTCTAGTAGCAAGGAACCGTATTCTGTTGTGTGGACTCACACTTTGGCATTCACACAAAGCGTTCCCAGCATCCTAAATCCCACCATGCCATTTCCTTCCGCCCTTTCTTGCTCCCATTCCCATGAACGTGCCCAAATCACTAACTTCGACGCAAGCGAGACTGTAGGCTCTCTCTGCTTTTTAATTCTGGTTTTCAGTGCCTTGTACAATACATCAGGCAGCACTGTCTAACTGATTCAGGCAGCTCCTGAATGTTTCTTTATCTTTTTTGGTGCCAAAGCCTGTGGCTGCAGATCTGAGCACACCCACTTGGTACCAAGCCCATGCTGACTGCCTGCCTGTTGAGTAGAGAATTACCAGCTACAGCAAATGGCAACTGTGTATAAAGTCATTTGTACATTGCAATAGTGGTAAAAATACTCTGGAGAAAGTAGGTGCCTCCATTGTTTCACGAAATTAATTCCACGTGGCACCCTATTACCCCACATTGTCAAACGCAGTGTTGTGCAAGTATACTGCAAACACTAGCTCTCTGTCATGTGCATCAGAAAACATGCTTACACTTTACTTCATGTATAACCCTTCACCCATGAAACATAAGGCTTATGACTGACTGGTATGCAGAAATGACAACCACAGACTATTGAGGAATACAAGTAAATAGTTGCATACAAACCACATAACCCTCTGGCAGATCAGCGAGAGTGAGCTGACCATCGTGACCCCCTCTCTCACTGAAGAGGATAACATGTGGCCAGGGATGCATGCCAGCTTGGTTAATTCAGGGGGTGAGTGCACTGAATACTGATTGTAAGGTATCACACAAATAAAAAATAACTTTATTTGCTATGTTTGCACAGTAATTTAGAAAAGTCACAGTGCCTTGGCATCTGTCCTCCGCAGCCTGCTTTTGTCCTGTAGTACAAAATCTTCTGCTGTAACTTCTCCAATACTTCATTGTATTGTATTTTTTACCAATACAACAACAAAAAGTGGGATTAAATATTGAATGGGATTTTCAATACACAAATAGCAAGACTGCTGAGCATAGGCGATTTTTCTTACATTATTCTACCAGTAACTTTCTTGCAAGCCCCTTTGGCTTTCAGATTTAAGGCAAATAACACTGTTCTTCCTGCCTGCAGCCAAGAAGGCTGAGCTAAAGTCTGTCTGCCTCTAATTTGATTTTAGCATCTTTACACATTTGATTATTTACTGTAACAAGGGACAGGCATTCAGACAGACCCATTTTTCAAACAAATCAAGTCAAACATTTTGAAGACGTCTCTAGCTACCTGGAATAATTAAATCAAAACACTCTGTAAAAGCAGGGGTCAATAAAACCAAGCTACACCATTATGGCATTTCATAGATGACTTGGCCGAATACAGAAATGTCATGGTTTTTCCATTGCAGCACTCCCTGACTCTCTCTCTGGGTGACGCTTTCTACGAATTTTTAGTGCCATGAGCCTTTCCACTGTCTTTCAAGGTCACAGCATTATGTGCTCTGACGCCTCTCACAGTTACTCTACGTTTCTCAGCTTCTGCTCATTACTGCAAGCTGGCAAACACAACAGTTTATACTTCAGATTTAATGCTGTAAGTCCAAGTGGCTCAGTTCTAGAGAGAAAAAATCTCCAAACCTACTCTTATCGCCAATATACCCAAACACCACTCATGGAAGGAGCTGAAAGAAAAATGCAGGATTTCTAGTCTTTGGCTTCTCCTTTCAACCAACTCAGTTTCCTAAAGAAACACAGGACAAATAAGTACCAAAATTTTGCAGGGAGCATACAGAAGGGACTGTGCAGCTCTCCTGAGCCAATGTAGCACACTGAAATGTAAGAATTGCACACAAATTTCTGTGCGATTTAAAGCCATTTACAGGGTGAGGATCCTGCAGAGTGCTACATATACACTGCGGTTATTCATATTGGTGAGCTGCATCTCGCCTATCTCCTCGTTTCTTTCAGATGAACCCTTTAAGTAACAGGTTGGACCTGGGATCCCTATGCTTTAGCCTTTTGAATAAACTCAAGTCTCTGGATTTCAGCTACCTGCTCATCCTTCCCGGACACCTCCGGCAGCAGTTGCAACTTCTTTCAACCACTCCAATAGGGAGCCTTCGGAGACCAACCAACTCACTGAGCACCAGTTTTTTAGATAGTTATAGAAAAGAGTAAAACATCCAAACAAATGCACAAAAGGCCTACTTACTTTGTTTTTACCCAGCCCCTTTTTCTTCCTTACCTGATGCATTTCAGCTTCTGAAAGCCTCGCTATTTCTCAGGTTTCTCCAGTGATATCTCCAAGCACCGCTGCTCATTTCTGCTTACGTCACCTGCATTTCTAGGTAGGCTCTTTTTCATAAACCAGATACTTTTGGGACCATTTCCTTAATTCTGCCAGACTGGCAATTACATCCATGTTCTCACAGTCCCTCAAGTATTTTCTTCAGGGCTGTCACATCTCTTTATTTTCCAGGAATAACAGGCTGTTCTGAACCAGTCCATCCACCCAACAGAGCAATGTACTTCTTTATCTAAAAGTTACAGATTATCCCCAAATTCTTCATAACATAGAAAACTCTCTTTGGCAAATGTATTATTTGGCAAAGCCAAATAGCAATGTAGCACAGACCTCTTGCTGACATCATCCAACCTTACTGTGAACTTTCTTTGTATTGTGAAGTTGCTAGTAGGCAAGACTCTTCCACAGAGCAAAAACATGAGTAGGAAGAACCTCCAATAGTAGCATAAGACTTTAGCTGACAACGAGTAATTTCCCCCTTGCGGAACACATGGGACAATACCATACAATAAGTACAATAAGTTCATGGTTTGTATCAATAATGCAGCAGTGAGATGTCAAAGCTTTAGGTGACATAACTTTAGAGACACAAAAGAAGAGCTCTCCATAAATGAAATTTCTGAAACCATCCTAAGCTTCATAATGCAACTGTGCTAGAAATAGGTACCCTTTTTGCTGCGTAATAGAATTTATACCTGCAGCGATCCAAACAGCACTGATACACATCTGCTTCTTTCTAATGGTCTCTGCGAGGGCAGCCCTGGAGATTTTTGTTCAGAGCAGAGCAGGTCACGAGTGGTATTATCCCGAATCTTAACAGACACTGACCTTCCAGCCTAAACCAGAAGTCCTCAAGCATCTTGCTACAAAGCTGATATCAAATGTGCACAGTGGGTGATGATGTCAGTGAACCAAAACCTATAATCCTTTAAGAAACATCAAGTCCTCTTCAGCTTGCAAAATTGTCTGAAAACTCTGCTACAAAAAGCCAAAATGTCACACATTAAAAATGTGTAGTTGTAGCTTGTTAACAAAGGTTGTTCACAGAGCTTTAAGCAGGTAACAGGCATGAATAATCTTCTGGATGAGGTAAAACATGCAAAAACATGCGATGACTTACAAGTATGTTCAAAGCAAGCCTTCCACTATTTTAAACAGTGTACTAACCATATATGACCAATTCATTACTCGATTCTTCAAACACAAATGACATTTGAAAGCTGACACATCTGTCCAGACCCTGCTATAACGGACCCGCTAGAATTTACCAGTTCTGTTTCCTGTGTTACCACCACCACAAAACCATTTGAGAAGCCAAGAAAACAGGCTCCCAAATGCACGTTGCAGCAACCAGCACCAATCCTCCTCCCATGCACCCTGGGATGCTTAACCTGTGTTTGGCTCATAAAGCTTTGGACCAAGAGCTGGTTCTTTTCCTTTTAACTTTCACATAGTACTTAGTATAATAAGGTCCAGGAATGCTGATTCTACCAATCGCCATAAAGCAATTAAAATCCTACCTGCCTGCCTTCAGCCTTTTTACTACTGATTTACTACAATCAGCTCTAGAGTCTTCATGAGTCTGCCTCTGACCATTAACAAACCTCAGGATTAGTAGCACAAATCCTAGCAAACACCGATCTCTTGATGTCTTGAAGGTCAGAGACGTTCCTTTCCACAGAGCAGTGATACCAAGTTAAACGAAAACCACTGCAGTGTGAGCCCCATATAATGAAAAAATTCTTTAAGGGGGACACTTCTCCTCCTCAAGGGGTTGGGGGGGGGGGTTTGTATGCTATTCTCCCCCTTCAAAGTTGACCCCAAGTGGTGGGAACCCCTCCAGAGATGGACAGTCCCATTACTGTCTGTCCCTATTTCAATGTCATCCTTACAGGCATCACAGCTACTGCTGGAAGGACACAGCTGTATTTATCAGTGGTTCTTCAGATTGAAAAATTAAGACATTCTCTTCACATCAGATGCAGAGCAGTGGTTCATAACTCTGGAGAGGGAAAAGGCAGGGTCTGATATATTTAGTATTGTACCTTATCTATGTAGTGCTTAGCATTATGCATTAGCTTTCTTCATGCCAATTATTCAGTCTGTGGTTCATGATCAGCCCCTTTAGCAAGAGCATCAAGAGCTGCTCAAGAGCAGTTGGGTCACAACCCAAGATACACAGCATCATGCACCAGGCCCCTACAGCACCCACTCCAGGAGTAAGACATGGAGAGCGGTTATGTGAGCTCTGCCCTAGGCAAGTTTTCACTTACTCACTAATGTCTGCACAGGTTTTATGTGACTTTTTACTTAAGAATACAATAAAAGTAGTTACCATAGCAATTTCCACATCACTCGATACTTGTGCTACCTCTGAGAGTCAGAGCACCTTTTTATAGAAATTCTTACCAACACACCATGTGAACTTTCTGATTTTTAGATGTTTTTGGAGGAAAAGAGACATCTTAAATTTCCTGAGATTTCAGAATCCTATTAAAAAGTGGTGCCTTTGTTTCAAAGGGGAACACTGTATATTACACAGTAGAAACTTAATGCATTTCAGAGGAGATAAAAGAAAGCGGCTCATTCCAGAAGTATTCATCATCCACAAAGAAGATGGAAAAATGTCTGCCAAAAAGAAGCCTTTTGCTCCGTCAAAGATACAGCATGCTTAAAGAGAAGTTTTGTTTCCATGGTGACTGAATTTGGAGTAAGAACATCCCCTGCATCAGACATTGCTAAGTCAAAAACCCAGTTGCTTTTGTTCATGCAGCGAGCTGGGGTTTTAACCCTGCCTCATCCAAACAAATATTTAATTAGTATTTTGCTCTCCCATTTTGCTGTGTATGGCTTCTTTTTGTAAATGAAGCAGGAAAAAGAAAGAAGGTACAACTAAATATGAGAAACCTGATCATGCAATCTTAATAATTAGAAATAGCTCTAGTTCTCAATAGCATAGTAGTATTTTTAAAAAACACTTTTTAAAAATACCAGCAACAAGCTGTCCGTTAAAGACAATTACCAGTTATGCATAGGCCAATGATGTACAAGTTCTTCTTTACTTTCCTCATCTCTCAGATATAAAAGCTAACCCTTCTCTCATCCTATCAATCTCACACTTTTCTAAAGAATGAGAAAAAACAGATTCTCAGCAGCCAGCTTTGAAGGGACGGCTACCTGGAGCACAGTCAAACGTAGGAAAAGAGCTGAAGGTCCTCAACAGCCACATTTTGATCAGTCATCTGCCTGTTTAAAATTCTGATCTCACTTATATCACAAAAACTCGCGATGGCTCCACTTCAATCAGTCAGATTACTGCCCTTCAGACTAATACCAGGCACTGGACTCGAGACAAAGGTCATTAGCTTGAGCATCTCACCTGATCCATTGCCAAAGCACTGCACAATGCAGAAGATCGTGTGAAGACAGCAAGAGGTGAAATGGGAAACCATAGCTTTGTGTCAGAGCAGTACCAACAGGCTGACAGTGTCGTAGCTTTTCAGCACTGCATGGCTAGATGGCAATGGGAAAAATGACTGAATCCTTCGCTGCGCTGGGGACATCTCTCTGGTGATCCCACGCGTAGCATATCATTTTTGCCACTGCAATTGAAGGGCCAATTTTAGCACTTGAGTTTTGGCTACAGTCACTGAAAGCAAAATCTGACACAGCCACTAAAGCTACCAGCACCTTCTCGTAGCTGCAAATGATCTATTGTCATATGCAGGGTATGGGAGCTGTATAGAAACGGAAAAAAGTCCATGATGGCTCAAAATAAAAAAAAAAATATTGTGTTTGAGATACAGAAACCAGAGTTAACTTAAAAGGGTATTGTACAGAGTTAGTTGCTCTAGCATTTCTGGCCAACATTTGCCAAGTTGCACAATTCTCAGCATAGAGGAATTTATTTTTTCCAGCAAACAAAATGCTTCAGTACTTCTTTCTATATAAAAGAAAGAATGCCAGCTGCACACAAGAAACCTAGTAAAACAATGGACATTGGATGTTTCCATTTAAATGTATCTGAAGGATCAGAGTCATCATTATCCAAGTTGCCCAACACTTTCCAGTATAAGGCCCTTTGTCAGTTATTTATGCCATTGCCAAGATTTAGGCTGAAAGTTTACATGCTGGGCGTATGCCTCAAGCAATTTCTTTTATCTTTTTTTTTTAATTTCAGCTAAAGCAATACAGCTGTTTCTGAATTAAAATGAAGAAACAGTACGCTCCTTTGCCCACAATAAAAAGCTTTCAACCTTTACCTCGTTTCGCTCTACCCACTCTGCAATTGAGAATGCAACTCAAAGCTTTGGCAACTAGTGGCACTAGAGCAAGAACATTTTCTGCCATCTCCAGGAAAATTCATGCAAATTTAGCCGCTTTGCCAGCTTTGGAAAATAAAACCTCAACTGGTATGCGCCTATAAAAATAAGTATTCAAGATCCTTTTCCTGAAGTGTAGCGCTCTACATTTTAAGGCCAAAGTGTAATGTTTTGTTGACTACTGTCAACAGCACTGTTCAGAGTCCCATGTTGCATGCAACCAAGCAGGCAGAAGCCTGACACTGAATAAAACATACCTCTTTCAGATCCCTTGGCTATGACTACTTTTTCAACAGCACGTTGTCCCATCAATAATTCTCACTAGACTGACTGTAGAAACAAACAAAAAGAAAAAGGCACAAAAAAAATCAAGCCCAATTAATTTGGAAATTCAAAAGGTTCTTCATCAGCTTCTGAAGATGGAAATTTTTCGCATCCAGTTTCAGCAGAACCTGCAATACGAGAAACAATTGAGACTTTATTTTCATTTAGAGCAGAGCAAAATAAGTCTTTCAATTAAGTTTGTATACAAAAGCTGAGGTTTTAAGTCCTTCCAAAAAAACATTTTCTTCTACTTTTATTGACTTAAATGAAATGTTTTCACTCAAATGTTATCTACAAACAAGCCTGTTTACTAAGTCCAATCTTGTGATATCAACAGTTTAGTTCTTCAGAAAATATGATGATGAATGGGACTCCTCTCGGCTCACTTAATGATGGGTGTCTAACAAGGTGGAACGAAGTGGTCTCTAGAGATTCCTGTCTCTCTCAGCTGGCTACTGAATGTAGCTAAGACCAGACACTTAATTTCTAGGCAGCAAAAGCTAGACGAAATGAGTCCTATCCAAAGATGAGTTTCATTAAAACTACTGGATATCAACTACTTCTGCTCCCAAAAGAAGGAACTGCAGGATGAAAACTTGGCTCTCCTCACTTCTGCGTGTGCTCATGGCCTTATGTCAGAGATTCCAGCTGCAAGCATCAGCTTGACTTGTGTTGCTTTCATCGTACTTTAAAGAGTTTTCTTTAGAATTGCAACATGAAATACTTAGAAATACGGTAACAATTTATTACTGCTGAGAAGCATTTCTGGATCCTACAGAGTCAGGGCCTGGGACGAAAGGTTCTCACCATGTCACAAAGTGCAGAAAGGATCCAGGATGGGGATATGGCCCTTTTACAAGTCTCAGCCATGACTGTCATCTTTAAAAAGATAAAAGAAAGGAAGCAAACAAAACCTCTTTGTTTAGACATGCCACTAATGTGAAAGCATGTGCCACAACTCCACTGCAAGGGAGCAAAACCAATCCATCCCATTGGTTCGTGTTGGCATGCAGTGAATTTTGCCTCTAATTCCTATCAAGGGAGCTCAAGTTCTTCTGTCTCACGGCCTCTTTCTTTGATCGTGTTACTTGAGCTCCTTATGGCTGTCCAGTTTAAAGTGATAGCTGAACCTTTTGTTTTATATTCCAAGTCAAATAGTCCCCTATAAGGGTAAATCCAGCCTGGATTTGCTGATATATTTTGAGGTAGACATTATAGCTCAAGTTGCTGCTCAGATAAAAACAAACTTTGCTTTTTACCATAATTTACTACACACAGCCAGACTAGAAGCTCAGTGTTGTCCATTTCTTCCACAATTTATGTTTAGTCTCATTAACTTAACAAGTAGGTGACAAAACAAATATATCTATTCAGCACAAATTGGGCAGCATCCTTTTGAGCTTTCTTTCCAACTTTTCCTAAGTTCCATGCACCTGAACAAGGAAATGAATACATCAAGCACTAGAGCTTAATAAATGTTTCCAATTACTATGTTTTCCTCTTCAATCTTAAAACTGACATTTATGATTTAAAAAAAAAAAAGTTGATATTATGAAAACGTTCAAATACAGAAGAAAGTATTTGAGATCTATCGTGCATAGGCCAAGAATTTTAAAAATGAGACTGGGAGGAGAAGCGCATTGTATTTTCAAATCAAATAAACCCAGCGGTCAATAGGTTATAAATTGTTAAATAAGATGCCTGTTCATACAGAGCTCTCCATGATTTACTCATTAGCACTTATGAAACAATACGAGTTTACTAATACAATCACCGGAGCCTGTTACTCAAAGCACCCTTTACAACCTTCTGACAAGTGGCCTTTCTGAAGGATGGCAATGAGCAATTTGGAAGCAGAGCACCATGTTACTCAGCCCTATCAAAACCCACAGACTGCAAGAAATTAGATGGCTTAGTGCAGTGCCACATCTCCAGCAGCACTTCAGCCTGTCAGCATCTTGGCACAGGGAGCCAGCAATTCTGCATTAGCCATTGCTTGTCCTGCAGATCCAAGAGTCTTTCCAGGCTCGCTGGTGCTCTCCTTCCAGTTATTCTGATCCCCAGAGCATTGTGATTTTCTGTCAATTTTGCATACACTGCTGTTTCCAGAAATTCCAGTTCAGTGTTTACACGTGTTTCACAACGATCACTCCTAACAACCATTGAGAGAGACAATATTATCATGTTTTAATTTCCTACGAACTGCTGGCTAAGACTACATAGAAAGTTGTGAGTGCCAGATGGTCCAATTTATTTTATTCATTCTTTCAGAATCTTTATAGAGCCATAGACACTTTACACATTTTGCCATTTAAAATCATAAACAATTTGCCAACCCCTAAAATTCTGCCAATTGCCTTGGCTATTACCTTTGCTATATCATCAGTTACCAGTCACCATCACAGGCTTGCCAGCACCATGGCTGAAGTACAGTTAAGAGAACTACAAATCCCGAACTGAAACACCTCTTAGACAAACTGACTGTCAGGCAAAGCCTGACTGGTGGGCAACCATATTTTTTACTGGGAAATCCTCTCATTGACCTTGGACAGTGAAAGGCAAGTATACAAAGCACAACACAATCAGCAGCATTTACTTTGTCACGGCTCAGATCATGATTTCAAACACTTTGTAAAGATAAGCAGAAAGTCTGAGAGCTACTATTTTTATTTCTCCCGTTGGCTTTAACATGGCTGGCTCAAGAAGATGGGTTACTTACATCAATCATTGATAAATAGTGGAAGGACCATCAGCTGGCAGTGACTGTCTTGATAACAGACAGGAAATGCTGATACATTCCTATCTTACTTTTAAGTATGTCTATGAAGAAAGACTCTTTGTCAACAGCCAAATAAAAAAGAAAAACAGAAAGTTATGAAAGGCCATTTGAATTTACAGCTCCAAATCAGCAAGTGTGGAAGTAGATACTTAAGTGTTTTTCTGAGCAGAGATGGGCTGGAGCACTTCGCTGAGGCAGGATCCACCTCCCCATGCAGGAATAGTGGAAATTGTTAACTAGTCTTTTAATTGCGGTATTTTTTTTTCTGTCTGAGAATTCCCGTGACAGATCCTACAACACAAAGAAAAAGCTGCTTTCCAGTCAGTCGCAGATCTAGCCAACAAGAAAGTGGGATCCTTACCATCTGCTACCTGGAAGCAGTTCAACATGCCTCTTTTCTGCAAGAAAAACGATGAAGGCAACCGTTGTGTTACTCACAGTTATATTTAATAATAAAACCCCTAAAATCTCACTTTCTTCCCAGTCCCAGGGCTCCTGGAGCCCATTGTCAGAGCTGCCTCTCCTCTCAAGCACAACTTGCTCTGGAACTGTCCCCACCCTCTTGGTGTCGGGACCTTCTGCATCCTACTAGCTCCGATCCCAAACAGTTCGTCTACACGCTCATTTGGGGGCAACTAGCAGAGAGTCCTAATCAAAAGAGTGTGACAAGCATTCCAGTATTATTAAACATTTCCAGTTATTTTATTGGGGATCTTAAATTGACTTTTTCTTCTTTCCTTTGTTTTGGGACTTACTGAGCTATTAGATTTAAAAAAAAAATCTAATGTCAGCAGGGGGCTACCTCACTGAGACTAGTAGAGAGTCTGGTTTTATTATTTATCATGCCACTTAGGTTCTCCTTTGTCACCTGTGTTGCTCAAGTCACTTTACTGTACTCTGCATTTACCCAATAGAGAATTACTTCTCTGCCATAAGAGAATGTGATAACAGGCCAGTCATTCAAGCGAAGGAACAGCTTCCACTTCGTTTATATGGAAAAAGATAATTTGCAACAGCCTTAACATGTGAAATATTCTGGATCAGATAACATAATCAGCAGCCTTTGCTCCTCAGAGGCCAGTAACTCTTGTTCAGCATCTCACCTAGGAAGAAAGCTTGGCTATCTGAAAAAAGTGCTAATTAACTAAAACTCCGTTTTGAAAAAACAGTATCTGCGCAGGAGAGTTTGGCAAATGTTTCTTTTCTGAAGCATTTAATTTATTTGAACAAAACACTGCATTTTAGCTTTAATTACAGTTTGACCAGCTATACTGCTGCTTCCCAGGGAACTACAAATCTGCAGCACAGAAGAAGCCATACCAGCTGGATGAACTTTCTCTTCCCCCCCCCCTTTTTTTTTTTTTTTGGAAGCACTGTAAAAGTCAGCTGTTTCTTTATAGTCCAATTGCAAACCCACTGCCTGGGGAAGCTGCTAATCCAGAGCCCTGCAGCTGTATCATAACCTGAATTAACATTTCTGGAACTGCTGAAGATGTAGAAATATTATTACTCATTTGATAGATGATTGGAAGGAGTTTTCCAGGCAGGCAAATTCAAAGCATTGTGTAGGTGTTATTTCTTAGACTTTTCATGTAAACATCACTAGGAAGAGTAAAGGAGTAGGACGGATAACAGTAGCTTCCCAGCTCAAACCATACCCTCACAGGGGGGTACCTGGGTTGCGGGGGGAAAATTTTTTTTTTTTTTTTTTTAATGTAAAGACACCACTTAAGAGACTCTCAGGGCAAGCACTGAATGGTTGTTTAGAGATTACCAAGATTACATAGTCATGGAGAATGGAGTGAGGAGAGCAGCGCTGAAAACCTGTCTTCATGCTACACAGGAAGGATGTTTTGGGGGGAGTTTCTAGACAAGCTGCAATTGAGCCTGGGTATTATTTATTCAGGCATCCTGAAAACATCTTTCAATTGCTATGTGGGGGGTGGCAGAAGAGTGCAAGCAACATCCCCTGGTTTGGAGCCAGTAGGGTGATGGCTGAGGCTTCTTTCTTTGCTTCGTCTCTGTGGTCCTGGGAGGAGATGAGACTGACACAAGCTGATGGTACAGGAGTCTCAGAGACACTGGCAAAGTACTCTCTGCTTCACAAGACAGTTCCCAGCACCTGGCACTGCAGGGTCTCAGTGCTCCCCGCTGTCTCATCTGCTAAAGGATACCCAGTGCGGGATTCCTGAGGATCTCTTACCCAGCTCCTGGATCGTATTGCCACCACGATGGAAAATTAATTAAGGCGATGCTCAAAATTGCAGAACAGAAAAATATTATCCACATTACTAATATTACAGTGGACTTGTTTTTTTCATTTCAAAAATCCCCAGATACTCCATGGGCATCAAGTTCATGATCTTTCCCACTGTAAGTACAGTCTGAGTAACACAGCTTTTCACATGGGGCATTTCCCACGACTCAAGGAGTTGAAGTCATCCTTGCCTCCTGGCATAGCCCAACACAAAATCCACAGCTACCAGAGCTTCGGGATGCTTGCAGTTCTTGCTAGCGTGGTATTCTGCCTTGGAGAGGGAGATGACACAAGACACAGTTACACATTGCCCACCAGGTCTTCCCCTGGTGTGGGTATAAAATTGTGGGCCAGGCAGACAGACCTTGGTTCTGTTCCTAATAAAAAAGGCTATTGGTCCCACATGAGTGTCCCTCGAAGGACGATGAGGAAGCATCGCCTCCCCAGTAATGCCATATCCTCAGTCCACACAGGGACATTTCTTGTCTATCTGTTACATATGGGTCAATTTTGAACGTACTGTTTATGTCTACCTGTCTTCACAACTCAGGGTGACATTACAGGAGAAATGACTGTCCATGACAAGCGGCTGGGCTGTGGCAGGACTCGCACAGGGGCGAGCGCGGTGTGATGGAAGGGCGTGTTTCTGCCGGCACACACACTGCACGTCCAGCCCATGTGTGCCAAAGCCGTACTTGTGCACAGCAGCGCACCAGCGCTGCGCGGCTCCGGCTGCCCTCTAGTGACTTGCTCACAGGATAACCCTCTTCCAGCGCGAATTTGGCTGCTGGCTGAGCCCTTTTGGAGCTGCAGCTCTCCTGATCCAGCTAGCAGTTGATGTCTATAAATTCAAACATGGTTTTGATATGCTTTACTAACTACACATTAGCATGCGCTCTCCATTTTCAGAAAAAAGGTATTTCCCATCAGCAGAAGCCAAATCCACAGATCACAAAAATGGGCAGAACTAACAGATAATGAAACACTGTGCCCACTCATGTGTGTGCTGAAATCGTTAGTGCTTCTCTTTCTAGCAAACATTTCTCAGCAGTGAATTGAAATGTTTTCAATCACATTCTAGAATTTTGTTACATGCAGAAATTATTGCTCACCTGCCATGTTTCACCCCAATTTACCAGTTTTGACAGATCATCTTGGGAAGGGCACCTCTGTTAGAGAGTAGTGTTTCTGCTCAGAGCCTACACCCTCAAACACTCAGCCAGGCCTTTAATCCAGCTCCCCTCTACTCAGCCAAGGGGCTCTGGGTTACTCCAGTTGTTTTTTTTCTTTTAGTCCCTAAACATTTGCAGGACAAAAAGATAGTTTTGGATCAGCCTCCTGCTTCCCTGATACTTTCACTGTGCCACAGCTATATCAGACACTCCTGCAAGCCTGACTGTTGAAGCATCTATAAAGAAAACTCGTAGTGTTAAACAGCTGCACAAACACCTCTTGGGATATTTCAAAACCACCCTTGTATGTAAAATTTCAGTCACAGAATGAGCTTCAGTTTTCACTAGGTCAAACCTCATTATATTCTGCTCCCACAAATGGTGGAATTCTTCATCTTATCAGTCTGATGAGACTCCAGTGCCAATGTTCCCCTGACCCACATACTCCCTTCTGAGCCATTTTGAGGGAAGAATCTAAAGACCTATGCTTTTTAATTACTTTATAGCATGTGATTAAGATAACTTGGAATAAACTCAAGCGAAAATGAGGGCAGAAAAATTAACTCTTGAGAAAACCGCAAAACTTGCTAACATGAAGTATACTCACTTCTTAAATTAAAAAAAAAAAAAACAAAACAAAACATGTTGTGACTCATCACCTGGAGTTGCCTCCCCAGTCTGAAAGCCAGCTGCAGCATTTAATTTTTCAACTTCCTAGAAATTCACATTTGAGTTTGAATTCTGTGAGCCAGTTTTAGCTCCCAGACAATCATATTAAACCACAGAAGCCAACACTCCTCATCCAAGCTCAGGCCATTTAAAATCGTTACCCAGGATGTGATTAGAGTCCGAGCTAGTGCTTCTAAGGGGACACAGAGACCACTTTAAGTGACTCAACTTTGCAACACATTCTCCAAAAGTCTCATTATCCCTTTCCAGCCCTACTCAGCTGTTTCTTCCTTCACAGGCTGGATTATCTCTGGCAGCTGCCCATGGCTTTCCTGCTGTAGGTGTGTGGTGTCCACCCCCAGCTACTGACTCAAGCCCACAGACCAGACATCTTTGTCTTGCTTTTGGTGAAGTAACATAGAAATGGTATTATTTCACTAATCATTCCTGTTTCACTTGTGCTATTTATTCCTTTTTTTTGAAGCAAGAGTATTAGTGATCATTACATCAGCACTGAGATTTCTGGACTCTGATGTTGTGGCAGGAAGCATACAGCCAGACATGCTGGGCTGCAAAGACTCGGAGAATATATATTTTTAGAGCCCAGACGAGTTATTGACAAACAAAATCTACAGGTGTTTCATGAATTCATAGACATGACAGATACCCTATCACTGGCAGAGTTCACACATGATAAAATTATTTATCTCAGGGTAAAATGCGTTGCTTCCTTTAGAAGCAAATGACAAAAGTTAATGATACATCTGATAATACCAGGTTATTTTTGTTTTCTTTTAATCAGTAAAGATAATTCCTGTGAATTAGTTTTATTTATAGCTGTTCAAACCAAACCAGATAGGAATTCAAATTGTGGAGTTTCAGATCTTTGTAGAAATCTCTAATTCACTATGCTATTATTTTAACAAGATACTAGTTTGCCTGGTTTATGAACTAGGTTAGTTCAACTTCAGGGTTCCCCCACATTTTACAGCCCTGTCATAGACCCTGAAATCACCCAGCTCCAAAGACAGGCAGAGCAAGCCTGAATACATGCCTTCGTTGTGCTGCTTATGTAGGATATAGTTGTGGTCAGTTTGACCACCAAAGCAAGCTAGAAAACCTTCAAGCCATTACAGTAATGCTGCCAACATGACACTTCAGAAATACAGATGTTTTCTAAAGACACTGTTGAACCCCAATGTGCTTTGTGTCCCTAAGTCTTGTGGCATCAGTCGTTTCAAAGCAGCTTGTCATGGTTTAGGAAGTGTGATTTTCGTTTTCCAACTATGCAGCTTGTTGTCCCTATAACACATTTACAGCAAAACCCCAAAGATATCGACCCAGTAGTCAAAAGTCCCAGTCACATGAGACATTTGCCTCTGAATGACAACCCTGGCTCCCCACGGCTGGCTCATTGCCAGCCCAAAGCAGACACATCCCCACAACTACAGAAAATATAAGAAATCTGAGCTTCTCCTTCACAGAGGTTTGCCTTTTCTAACAATCAAAACAGAACACAGTAATGAGTAGCTCTGTCCCTGTCTCCAGAATTGGCTGCTCCTATTGCCCTTTCCCATGCGTGCTCAGCCAGCATCCTTGATCCCTTCCACAGTGCCTGGCCCCTACCTCCCTCCAACCTCAGGGAAGAAATGGGCCGTCATCTTTGTGCCCATCATCGGCAAGCCCATCAGCAGAGCTGGCCAAATCCTCCCCTACCCCTCACCGGAAGATGGGCGTACGAACAACGCAGGAGGAGATCACAACTACAAATTTTGCCCCTAATTAGTTATGGATAAGGGGAGAAAATACAAATTAGTTAATGTCAGATATATTCTTTCTCTCAGCATTTCGATGACCACGTTAACTTTCTGGTTTGTAAGCTGTCATTTCGTTTTGGGGCCGAATTAATCCCCCCAACCTGGCAGCACATCTAACACTTAATGAAAGTAGCACTTACACTTCCACCTTAAGCACTGTATGTTGTTAGGCTTTAGCAGGACTGGGCCTTGTGCTTCTAATATTTGAAGTCCAGGTTTTAAGATGATATAAATTGTCAATTTAAGAACTAGTTCTGTAATTCTCTCTCATTTTATCCCTTGTTTTAAACAAAGCCTGATTTAACTGGTCTAGTCTTTTTTTCCTTGTAACATGCAAAAGTGCCCAAGCTCTTTGAATGTAGAGATCTCCAGGAACAGCAGTACCATGTGAAACCAAGTGCTTACCATTTAATTTTTAGTGACACTAATAATCCTGAATGCAGCACACTGGCCTACAACTTTACCTTGGAGAGACAGGCTATAAGAGAAGGCAATGTGATGGAGCACAAAGGAATGAGGGGGGGTTCTCAACTAATATTTGTAAGAAAATTCAGAGGTTGTAAAGGTAGTAAAACAACAATTGATTTTACCACTACGTACAGGCTGGCAGAAGAATACATCCGTTGGTACTGAAGGATAGAAAACGATGCTGCAGAAGTGAAAGTATGCAAAGCTATCCCAAGGGAAGCTGAAGAGAAAGCTTGCTACTTGGTCTCAAAGATTTTTATTTCCAAAGGTCAGGATTTCTCAGCAGACAGTAACTATATCAAAAAGATTATATATTATAGAAAGATTCTATATCTATTAAGGCTGCCACACCTGTTTCCTTTTTATCCATCAGGAAAAAAAAAATCAAGTCAAAGGCTCTATCAAACTTGTCAAAACAAGAGAATGTTCCTACATGCAGCCTCATCAATCAACTGCTGCCACTGCAGGAAATGCAGTATTAGGTTTCACATGGATAATAAACACTTTTTATATTTGACATTGATTTCTAGCTTGTCATTTTTTTATTAATACCTCAGCCCAAAAAGGAAGAAAGAGTGTAAAGCAAGGCAGAGAGATGAGACTCTTAGTGGACATATTGTATTTGATCTTGCTGATAATTCGTATTGGCCCTGTTCAATGAAGAAAGTAAACTCTATTGTCCAGGACAACTGGTCTTCTGTGCTGTAAGGCTTTTATAAGGCCATCCATTTCAATCTTGTTTTCACGGTTAGAAAAGGACATGAAAGGTAATACTACAGGTGGGAGAAACATCTGGTTTCCATACTAGTTATATATTTGTCCAAAACTGAAAAGGCTAGGTAAATCTCACTGTGTTTTCAGATTCATAATACTTTATCAATGATTGCTGTTAATTAGGAAAGTAGCGGTAAGCTTCATTCCTATGGCAAAGGAGACAGCATTTACAGAAACTGTATCTATTCAGCTCTGCATACACCTCAGTCTAATTTGGCCTCTGTATCCCAGAAAGATAGGATGAAATCAAAACTCCCGGGCCCACTGAGACACAGGGCTCCCTCATGGCATCCATGTGTTGAGACGCAGGGGTAACCCACTTCCACTTTTGGCAGGATGCTTCACCTGAGGCAAGTAACTCATCCTTGGCTGCTGGGTTTTTTCCATCTGTATACGAAGCAAAATTACTACCTGACAGCAAGAGGGCGAATGATTAGTTAATGTTTGTGAAGTGCTAAGAATTGTTATGACAGACCTTGCTCCTGCCAAATGCAGGAAAATCAATTAATCCACCTCAGCACCAATCCATCTCAGTTCCAATCAATCTAGTAATCAGCTGTCTGAATGCTATTTTCTATCAGTTGCACATATATTTTTCACCTTGTTTTAATACAAGCATAGTTTATTGGGGGGGTGGGGTGTGGTGTAAGCCCCACACAAGCGTGAAATTAAATTTCACACTGGTTTTCCTTCCTCACAAGTGCTTATTCATCTTTAATCTCTATTCTAGCATCAAGCCAGGCACCAGGGAAATACATATTCAGGTTAATTTCTACAATCAGTACCTTGATGTACCTTGAATGAAAAAAACTGACTAAGTAATGATTAAGATGCAAAAATGTGGCTTTTTGGTGAAGCAAATTGTTGGAAGTTGCTCTCAAACTACACAAAATTGTTTCTGCTATGATGTTAGGCAGCTGATGTGCTGTGGCTGCTGTTTATTGTAGTAACTGTTGTCTCATTGCTACCTCCAACCCCCTCATCTATTTGGTACAGTCACCTTTTGTTTCTCACAACTAAAGTACAGTGTTTTTCACAGGAATGTGCTTTTGTTCTGTGTCCTGCCTTGCATAATGGGGCCTTAGCACGGGCTTCTACATGCTAAATATTAACATTTAGCTTTTTCATGTCTTCCTTTATGGCCATTCTGTGTTGGCTTGTGCTGCTGTAAGGGAAAAATAATCAGCTGCATGCCTCCAGGGTAACCCTGGTCTTAGGGGAAGTTAGAAACTGAATTTTGAATTCAACGCCTCATAAGCCAGGCAATTTCTGCTGATTCAGGTGTGTGTGTGAGAGCAGCTGCCCTGGGGAACCCAATGCTGATCTCACACCCACACGCTCCACAAGACAGAGGGGAAACCCTTCTGCTTGTATCACACCACAGATGAGTCTTGGGACAGCTGTGCCAGAGTGTGAGGATTTTAAACGGACATTAAAGACAGGTCATGCAAATAGGCACACAGCTGAAGTGGAATTACTATAAAAGCTGGACTATAAAGTCTGCAGAGACACCTTCTTTAAGAAAGCACAACTCTGCAGCCCTTGGGTCCCTAACTCAGAGTCTTGGGACCTATTTTTCCAGCAGACTTATAGTATGCTGAACAGTGCCATACAGCAAAGTCATGATAATCAGGAGAGTCTCAGGATAAAGTGGCAACACATAAAGCTAATTCAGCTGTGTTAATAGTGCCCCAGGAAACACAATACCTGTTCTTTAAGTGTGTAGTAGAAAGCTTCATTAAAAGTTTGTTTTGAAGTAATTCTTCTGCTCTTTGTTCTCTCTCAGTTCCTTTAAAGTTTTTTTTTTCCCCTTGAAAACAAATCATATTTAGAATAAAGAGACTGCTGACCTACATTCTCACAGCTGTATTATACTTAATTGTGAGGCACATCAAATGAAATTCAGGAGTGAAGTGATCGGCACCAAGACAGGCTGCGAAAACACCTATGTCTCAAACTCCTAAGCCTCTCATTTGAAACCATTAGAATAATCTCTTTGAAAGGTCCAAGCAGGATTTCCAATGGCTGAATTTTTCTTCTGAGACACACCGGAGCAAGACTTTTCACATCATAGAAAAGCTACTTAACTCCAATGCACGGACCAACCTGAGCCAAACACAGGCACATTAAAATCAGAATATATGTTGCCTAAAAACA